>NC_141620.1:6783777-7089346 GCF_047967505.1 Dipteris shenzhenensis | reverse complement strand
AGACTGAGGGTCTTTTGCTTTGGATTTGAATTCCTTGATGATGAAGGCCATGCCCTCATGACATACTGCCCGTTTTCCATCCTTCCTAGCACCCTTGGCCTCGGCTACTTCCAATGCCTTTTGGTTTAGTTGCACTCGTGAGACTCGGGGACCACCAATGGGCCAGCTAAGGTCCCCTCATCGGTATGTTCTTGCATAGGGAGATTACAGAAGGAATAAAATTACATTCCTAACTTAGAAAGTACATGCATACTCAATCAAACTCTCTTTTGAAAACAAAAGAAAACAGGCTCCCGCTTTTTGCTGTCAACTTATGTTCAATCATTCTAAACATGTCTAAGGCTGATACACCATAGATAAAAGATTCCATATCGAAGATTGTGCCTACTTTTTTTCTTTCTTTCTTAAATTATACTTCTTGTGTATTAGTAAAGTGATCAAATTACTACATTGAGTGATAAAAGACTCCTTAGTTGTACAAAGGCGGGAAAATCATCTTTGGGCGAGACATTATGCACAAGTATGATTTGTCTCATCCCGAAAGGGAGAGACAAGACAGTCCTACGTAATTGGAGACCCATTACACTTCTAGGGACAGCCTACAAGATCCTAGCGAAGACCTTGGCTCTTCGCTTAAAGCCTATGCTGCCAGATATCATCAGAGCTACTCAGACAGGATTTGTCCAAGATCGGAGTATCTTGGATAACATCTTCACTTTTTGGGAGGCCACTCACTGGGCGAAGGAGAGTCAGCAGGAGATTGCAGTTCTCCTTCTCAATTTTGAGAAGGCTTATGATAGGGTGGACTGGGGTTTCTTGGAGGGCACTATGAGGAGGCTAGGCTTCAGTGATAGATGGATTTTATGGGTCTCCTCACTTTACTCTCACTCCTCTAGCAGGATGGTGGTCTGTGGAGGCAAAGGACCGGCTTTTCAGCTATCCAGATCGGTACGACAGGGATGCCCGCTTGCACCTTACCTTTTCCTTTTCGTAGCAGAGGCTATGGGATACTTTATGCAAGCTACTAGTCATGGCACTTTGGGCCTTCATCTGCCTATCCGGCAAGAGCAGGAGCTTCTGGACACTGAGTTTGCTGATGACACGGCACTGACAGTCAGAGGAGATGCATATAGTCTTGCTATTGCTGCGGATTCAATCGACAAGTTCTGCCTAACCTCAGGGGGACTTGTCAATTGGAACAAATCAAAAGGCATCTGGACTGGAGCTCAGCAGGATACCCCACCATGGGGAGGAGACAGAGGCTTTGTATGGATACCCAGAGGCACCTCCACGAGATATCTAGGCTTCCAGGTTGGCATTGAGGTGTCCCCGACACAACAGTTTGCCCCAGTTCTTGAGAGTATCCGGAGAAAGCTAGCCTACTGGAGTACGGCTAGACTTTCTTTGGCCGGAAGAGCGCTGGTACTCAACCAGGTTCTACTAGCGACTATGTGGTACGTTGCGTCATGTTGGTGCTTTCATGCTGACTCGATCCGTCAGGTGAGGAGATTGCTTCGGAACTTTCTGTGGAGTGGTGGTGATGGTTCTGAGGACACTAGGGCCAGAGTTTCATGGGATACTATCACTTTACCCTTCTCGCAGGGAGGACTTGGGGTTCTTGATCCGGATATGCAAAGCAGAGCCCTTTTAGTCAAACTTCTTGTTAGAGGTTTGACTCCAGGAGATCAGCCGTGGAAGCAGTTCCTACTGCATGGGATTCACTAGTGCACCCCCAGAGCAGCAGGTCAGTGGGCAGGTAGAGTCAGTTGGATCTTCCTGACAGACCAGCATTCTCAGCCTTCCTCACCACTTGTGAAAAGGCTTATTCAGATATGGGATCATTTTCGACAGCACCTCATCAAAGCAGTTCCCTCCTCCCGAGAGGAAATTGCCAGACAGCCACTTTACCATAACCCCCTGGTTCGGTACCAAGGATCTTCCCCTGGTACAGAACTTAGGACTCCCTTGGCCAGATGGCATGCTCAAGGGGTTGTGACAGTCGGAGATTGGTTCAGGGGAGGTGTGGAGATGTCAGAGTAGGTGATCAGAGATAGACATGGGCCACTTGGACAGATTGCTGCCACCAGATTACTGGTCATGAGAGCTATTCCTCAGGAGTGGAGGGATATACTTACAGATCCAGCCTATGTTCATCCCATCTCTACTTGGTCAGGTTGTTTTAGTGAGGCTGGGCTATGCATTGGAGTTCGTTTAGGACCGGCACCGTTTATTTATTTTGAGATGGACTCCTCTCACAGATTGTATCCCACTCAGTCCCTGGATCGACAGGAGCTCCTTTGGCAGAGAGCCAGGGTCATTGGTTGCCTGGGTAAGGAATGGGCCACAGATCCTTCCAAGTTGACCATTGCAGAGGATACTAGATGGAGACTTTGGATTTTTCAGAGTCGACCTCTTGCGGAGCTTGACTGGGACCCAAGTGAGTGGGCATGGCCTGCTCCGCCGGTGGCAGGCGTTCGTTCTTCTTCTTTTTTCCAGTACTCGATGAGGGCAGGTTACAGACTTTAGCAGAGAGACTCTCATCACCTACCATCTGCTTCCCAGCATTGGCTTGCATAGGGACTTACTGCAGAGCTCTTGCAAAGCTACTGGACCCACTTTTGGGGCATCAGTAGAGCCAGAAAAGTCTCCTACTTTCTTTGGCTCACTATACATAGGGGCATACCTGTGGGTACTTGGCTTCAGCAGATGGGTAGACCCTCCTTGTGTATGCGTTGTCAGCTTGCAGAGGAATCTAGCAAGCATTGTTTATGGAGTTGCACCAGCTCTAGAGTGGTATGGACAGGTATCTTCAGGTTGTTCTCATATGTTACATCTGAGTCCTTTCTGATGACTTGGGGCGATGCCCTTTGGGGGAGAGGATCTGGAGCATTTACTCTCTTTGAGTCAGAGCCAGGAGACCACGGTTTCTTCATGCAACATCGCCAGAGACGGGGTCCCACAGAGGCCAGCATCATGGAGCCGCAGGATTTACTTTTGGTACCGGTACCAGCTCAGGATTCCATGCCTACTTCAGCTGCAGGGTCAGCCAGGGAGGTGATTTCCAGCATTACCCTTTGGCGGATATGGTGTTCGCGATGTTCTTTTGTCCTTGGGGGCCATTTATGCATGGAGGCTGACACTCTCGCTTCCATTTGGGCGGAGATTATCTTCACTCTTAGGAGTCAGTGGGAGCGGTGTACAGGCACCTCTTTGGCAGCTCGTGAGAGACTTATATCCTTCATGAGGACATGGGACTACTCATTATTTTTTCATTTGACCCCTTTTGGGATGTCGTGGCATTTTAGACCACCTCCATGGCTTTTTTGCCACATTGTTGAGGCTAGGGATAGAGTACTTTCTCTCCCACCTGTTGTATGATTTGTTTTGAATGGAATATATCACTCTTTTCTTTTTTTTTTTAAGGCGGGAAAATCTATGAAATTGGGAAGAAATGACTCCATATTTTGCCAAATCAGAAATGTTTCAGTCAATGTGAGGCATTTTTATAATGTGTAAACCACTATATTCAGATTGTTCACGTTTATCATATATATCAACGTCTAATCCTATGATATATTGAGAAAGTCTAAGATCTAAGAAGACACAAGAGTCCCCTCTTGAAGTGCAATTCACTTCACAAGTCATGAGGATAGATTCCTTCTCCAAAAGCACAAACGTCTTTGTACATAAAATCTTAAAAGTCAGGAACATCCTGTTACGCTCTAGCCGAGGTAGCATGACCTCGGAAGAATCAGTCGACATTTCCCTTAAAGGATCTATCTCTGTAATATATGTGTTTGCGCTTCATGTAAATGATCGGGAGGGATTTAATGTCAAGGTCCTAGGTGAGGGCTGATAGCACCAGACTAGATAGATCTGAGACCAAGGGCCTAGTGCAAAGATTGTGCCTAGGGACAAGGAATTAAATGCATCCCAAGAGAGGGGTGAAATGTTGCATTAGGAAGGCCCTATATGGATGACATGTGGCATCTAGATCTATCTAGGGATCTGGGGTTTGCCAAGGCTAGTGAGAGAAGTAAAGGACGTGATTTTACGTGATTTGATTACAGATCTCGCTCTTGCTTGGAAGTCTGGGCAGAATAGGCTGGGAGGAAAAATCAGGGTGCTACTCCCGTGATACGTAAGAAAAGGCTAGTATAGAGACAAGGAAGGTGACAGTTGGTATCAGAGCCTAGGTTAGAGGACGAGAGGGGACTCGTGATCTTTGAAGAGAGAAAATCAGAGATAGGTGACTCGATGCACAGGTTGGTGGCGTGGGGGTTAGCTGGTAGGTTGGCGCTAACGAACCTACGTTCCGTTGGTTGGGAGATTCATCGACAGGAACGGAGAGCAAGGTTCACGTAACCCTGACGTAATTCGGAATGAACGGAGGCACGTGAACGATCTGAGCGCCAATCGACGAACTGACCGGGTGATGCTGCGACGTGACGAACGGAGGCTTCTGAATTGTGGCTTGAGCCTGGGGGTCCCGTAAGTTAGTGGCGGACAGCGGGTTTGGAACCTGGGTGGAACCGCTGGTAATCGGCGACGCCCAAGAACAAGGAAATGAAGGACTGGTGGAGCTCTCGCAGCGACAACGAAATCAGAGAGAATTGTTGACGAAACTTTGGTGGAGCGCCAGAACGACGGAGCGCAGGAACGTGGTGGTCTACGACGGAATGAAGACTAATAGGGACTTACGTTGACGGAGGTCTTCGGTGAGATTTGTGGAAGGGCGACGCGCAGGCAGGATTACGGGGGATCTGAGAACCTGTGACGACAGAATATAGTTGACAGCACGCCGCCATCTGTTCCGCCGTAGCCTTGGCCCTCCAAGCTCACGTAGACAGCTCGTAGTTGGGACTTCTTTGGCCACCAGTTCCGCTTATATGCTGTAGCTAGTTGATTGCAAATTGCTCGGGCTGCAAGCTGTGGGATTCGAAGTCCAGGGAGCACTCTATCTATTTTCCTTGTGGTTTTCGTTATTCCTGTTTTGTCGGAAGCAGTTAGACTTTTGTGGTTTTGACAAAGGTCGCTGTTGATGATGCTATAGCAAGAACAAATTATGCTTGAGCAGATGCCTGTGTGCACAGTTAGAATTAGATTGCAGGAATTTCCCTAGTATAGGGAAAAGCGCCATCTGTGATATATGCCTGTATTAAATGCGTGATCAGTGTGAATGTGGGATTGCAGGAATTCCCTAGTATAGGGAATTGTGTTCAGAGTGTCAGTACCCTGAATTGTGTCAGCTTGTGATTACAGTGTTCTAGGGGTGGTTTAAAAAAAAAAAAAAAAAAAAAAGCCCCAAAACAAAACACCTACTGAACTAAAAATGGAAGCAGAAGAAGGGGCTTCCAGGAGGGACCCTGGTGAATCAGGAGTCCGGCCGACCCAGCAGGGATCGCGCCCAGTAGCTCACACTTTATCTGGCAGGATTGCATTGCTGGAAGATGCCTTGCAACAGTTGTTAGCGTAGCAATTACAAGCCAATGCAGGGCAATCTGAACTTAGGAGAGTGTTACAGAGTATGTCTGCCAGACCTTCTCGAGAAGAGAAGGGAAAGGCCCCAATGGAACTGGAGTCTAGTGTCCATACGGTCGAGCCTAGGAAGGCTAAAGTGCCAAATATTGCCAATTACAGACTGGAAAAGTATTCTGGTCGGATGAACGACCGTAGCTCCGATGTCATTGAGACCTGGTTACACAAATGGGACGAGGCGTTCGCCATTTGTGAGATCAGAAATGACATCAAAAAGATCCGCGAGGCCACCCATATGTTTAGTGAGGCAGCGGATCGGTGGTGGATTAAACAACAAAAAGATGGCATAGCATCCACTACCTGGGAGGGGTTTAAAAGAGAGTTCAGGAAACACTTCTTACCTCCTGACGAGGCATCCCGAGCTTGGGATCAATATAGGAACCTTCGTCAAAGAAATTTATCAGTGGCAGAATACACTGATAAGTTTCGAGAGAGTGTAATGAAGGTTGACGAACCCCTGCCTCAATCAATCCAAGTGAAAGATTTCATATTTGGATTGAATGATCGAATAAAAATGGAAGTTCGGGCTAAGTACGCGAACACGCTAGATGATGCAATAGCTATAGCCCTGAACTACGAGGATGCCAAGGGCAGCAAGCCAAGTGGGTTTGCACAGGTCGGAACCCAGTATGGGTATCCGAAGAAGTCTGGGTTTAAGAAGAAGTGGGCTAGTAGAGGGAGTAGTTCGCAGCCAGGTGGTCAAGCCAAGCAGGCGAGACCAGCTGAAACTCCTAAACCAAGTACCACCATTGGAGTGAAGAGGAAAGTAACCCCAATGGCAGCCCGGGCTTGGTCTAAGTCTCCCTTGAACCCAGAACAAAGGGAAAAAGCGAGGAGAGAAGGCTTATGCTTTGGTTGCCTTCAACCTCATCAGTGGAGAGATTGTCCACGTAATAAAGATCGTCGGATGGCTGAGATGGTGATCTCAGAGTGCGACGTGGAGATGCAGGGAAGTCCCAGAGCGGAAGAGATGCAGATTCAGCTAGCGGGATCTTCTCAGAGGTTAGTACCTTGTTTGTTCTGTGTGTCTCAATCAAAATGAAAGGGCAAGTGGCCAGTCATGATGTCGTTGTGTTGTTTGACTCAGCGTCAACTCACAATGTGATTAACTCCAAGCTCGTGAAGAGGCTGAAATTAAAGACAAGTCCATCTGACTATGCGTATACAGTCAGGATGGCCGATGGAAGTTCAACTGAAGTATGGGACCAAAGGGTTACCCAGTTAGAGCTTCGGATTCAGGACTATGCTGAGAAGCTTGATTTTGAAATAACCAAGCTTGCTCATGCGGATATAGCCCTGGGAATGGCGTGGCATTCTAGAAAGAATCCAGCCATTGATTGGAAAAAGCACGTATATCAATTCAAGATGAATGATGTGCTTTATGTCTTGCGAGGTGAAAGAGATATACCTCAGGGACCGTTGGTTTCCGTGATGGAAATCAGAAAGGCTCAAGTAGAGTTTTTATACCTTTGCACAGCATCGGTAGAGTCGGTAGATGAGTCTTTGGCTAGCACTGATGTTACGCAAAGTGGTGAGATGGCCAAGCTGGCTAATCTTATAACAGAGGAGTTCTCTGAATGTTTTAGGGATGAACTACCTTATGGGTTACCTCCAGAGCGGAAAGTTCAGCATAAGATTGAACTGATCCCGGGGGCAGAACCTGTAAATAGACCTCCCTATAGAATGAGTTTTACTGAAGAAGCGGAGGTGCGTAGGCAACTGGAAGAATACCTCAAGTTGGGGCAGATTCAACCAAGTTTCTCACCTTTTGCTTCACCAGTGATATTAAAGAGAAAAAAGGATGATACGTTTCGCCTCTGTATAGATTACAGAGCATTAAATAATATCACTGTTAAGCACCGGTATCCGATGGCTCGGATTGATGATTTGCTAGATGCATTACATGGAGCCGTGATTTTCAGCAAGATAGATCTCAAGTGCGGCTATCATCAGATCCGGATTAGAGCCGAGGATGTGCATAAAACCGCTTTTAGAAGCAGGTTTGGTCATTATGAGTATTTGCTAATGCCCTTCGGACTTACCAATGCTCCAGCGACCTTCGTCATGCTTATGAATGATTTACTACGTCCGTATATCGGAAAGTTCGTAGTACATTTTATTGACGATATCTTGATATTCAGTAAAAGTATTACTGAGCATCGTGAACACTTAAGGATAGTGTTCAGTACTTTGAGGAAAGCCAGTCTTTACGTGAATAAAAAGAAAACTATACTGTGTATGGTTAGGCTTGAGTACTTAGGGTTCATAATTACTCCACAGGGGGTAGAAATGGATCCGAAGAAAGTGGCTGCGATACTAACTTGGCCAATCCCTCAGAGTCTGACCGCGTTGCGATCATTCTTGGGATTTGTCCAGTTTTATGAGGCATATCAAAGGATATTCCGAAATAGTATCGCCATTGACTGATCTGACCTCAGATAAAGTACCTTTTATTTGGGGACAGAATCAACAGGAAAGTTTTAACACCATAAAACAAGCTGTGGTCTCAGGACCGGTGTTAAAAATAGTTGATCCCCAGAAACCGTTGTTCCTAGAAACCGATGCAAGTGGCATTGCGGTAGGAGCAGTCCTCCTTCAAGAGGGAAGGCCAGTAGCCTTTGAAAGCAAGAAGCTTTCTCCCTCTCAAAGGAATTGGCCAACTCATGAATTGGAGTTGTATGCTGTTATCCATGCTTTGAAAACATGGAGGCATTATCTATATGGTTCAGAGTTTTATGTGGATGTGGATCATGATACTCTGAAACATTTCTGTAAACAGCCTGACTTGAGGGGCCGCCAAGCTAGGTGGGCAGAGCTCATGCAGGAGTTTAATCTTACGATTCGGTACCGAAGAGGAAAAGACAATAAGGTAGCTGATGCGTTGTCTCGCATTATGCACAACCTGAGTTTCACGGTATTAGAGAGTGCTCTAATGACCGAGATCAGAGAAACTAAGAAGGTGGACGAGTTTGTCCAGAGCTTATGGCCTAAGGCTCATGTGTTAAAACCCGGGGAAAATGAAAAGGATGACCTGGCATCCAGAAAAGGCCAAACTTATGCAAGATATGCCATAAGGGATGGTATGCTAGTTAGAAATGGCAAGGCTGTAGTACCTGGTCAGAATGATCTCAGGCAGAGAGTCATTCGACAATGCCATGATAGCCCGTGTGCGGGACATCCAGGTGTCGAGAAGACATATGATCTCGTGAAGCGAGATTTCTTTTGGCCAAAGATGAAAAAGCATATTCATGAATATGTGACACGATGTTTCTCGTGTCAGGTAAGTAAGGCCGAGCGGGTGAAACCACCCGGACTTTTACAGCCCTTGGAAATACCACTAAGTAAGTGGGAGAGCATTTCCATGGATTTTATTGTAGGACTACCTGCAACACAAGGAGGGTATAATTCTATCCTTGTGGTGGTTGATCGTCTAACCAAGATGGCTCACTTCATTCCGACTAGAGAGTCTGTTAGTGCCCCGCAAGTAGCGGATTTGTTTATTAGACATATATTTCGTATGCATGGATTGCCTAGATCCATAGTGTCAGACAGAGATGTCAGGTTTACCGGTCACTTTTGGACAGCGGTATTTGAGACACTAAGGACTGAGTTGGGAATGAGTAGTGGGGATCATCCTGAGACGGATGGTCAGACGGAGAGAGTCAACCAGACTTTAGAGGATATGCTGAGGGCATATGTGTCATTGAGGCAGCATACATGGGACAAGTGGTTGCCATTGTTGGAGTTTGCCTACAATGATAGGAAACATTCATCTACTGGGTTCAGTCCGTTTGAGCTGAACTATGGTTATAGGCCAGCCAATCCAACTATAGTTGGAGTACCTCAGAAAGTGCCTAGTGCCGCGAACTTTGTAGTTCAGATGCGGGAGATGCTAGCACTTGCGAGAGCTAATATCCGTCAGGCTATGGATAGAGCCAAGGTGTATGCGGATGAAAGTCGGTCTATAAGAGTATTTGAAGAAGGAGAAAAAGTTTTTCTCAGAATTCCTTCGCACTCGAAGTCGTTGACTTCAGGAGAGTGTGCTAAGTTATCACCTCGATACTGTGGGCCGTGGTTAATTCTAAAGAGAATAGGCAGTGTAGCCTATAAATTAGAATTGCCACAAGGGTGTAAGGTGCACCCGGTTTTTCATGTTTCACGTTTAAAGAAATTTTTACATACTGGTGACTCACTAATCGAAGGTGTGGTTTTGTTTCAGGAGATAGAGGATATTGCAAGGCGCAAACCAACAAGAATCCTGGACCGAGGAACAATGCAAATACGAAATCGGAAGATACCCACGGTGTTGGTTGCATGGCATGGTCATCCGAAGCTACCTGGGAATCCGTATATCAGTTGCGGAGAGTGTTCCCAGACTTTATCATCGAGGACGCTGATGTCTGAAGAGGGAAGGAATGTTACGCTCTAGCCGAGGTAGCATGACCTCGGAAGAATCAGTCGACATTTCCCTTAAAGGATCTATCTCTGTAATATATGTGTTTGCGCTTCATGTAAATGATCGGGAGGGATTTAATGTCAAGGTCCTAGGTGAGGGCTGATAGCACCAGACTAGATAGATCTGAGACCAAGGGCCTAGTGCAAAGATTGTGCCTAGGGGCAAGGAATTAAATGCATCCCAAGAGAGGGGTGAAATGTTGCATTAGGAAGGCCCTATATGGATGACATGTGGCATCTAGATCTATCTAGGGATCTGGGGTTTGCCAAGGCTAGTGAGAGAAGTAAAGGACGTGATTTTACGTGATTTGATTACAGATCTCGCTCTTGCTTGGAAGTCTGGGCAGAATAGGCTGGGAGGAAAAATCAGGGTGCTACTCCCGTGATACGTAAGAAAAGGCTAGTATAGAGACAAGGAAGGTGACACATCCGGTACAAACAAATCATCTATAAAACACCTAACTTGGCCAAGCTTATGTAAAATGATAGGGCACGTATTGATAGAAATAAGACGTGGCATAAAATCAATAGCTTTTAAAAGGCAAGACTCTTTAAAAGAGTACAATCGATATTTCATGCCTTTCATGAAAAGGTCTCTTAGGAACGTGTTGAGGCATCATCTCCTCGAACAAGTGCTGAAATCAAGGTATCTTTCTCAGGGCCTGGAACTCTTGCACTCTTCCGTTTATGACTTCTTCATCGAGATCTTCATCACGTCCAATAGGACGTTTCATTTTCTATCATCTTGTGGCTGAACTACCTTGTTCTAAAACCATGATGTGGGAGATGAAAATTGGACTCAAGCTTGGCTGAGCCTAAAACAATCAACTGCAAAATCCCACTCTTTTCAAGGAGTAAACGCTTACGGGTGAAGACAGGAGCCGGCCCGATGCGTGATGAAGTAAGGATGGGAGTGGCTTTTGGTTGTATGATTCAACCAATAGTCCGGGGTTTGGGCCAAATAAAATAGAAAATTATAGTGTATGGCAGCTTGAACGGAATTGCAATGAGCTTGGGTTCTCCTGCTCCAAATCTTGATGTCGGCCAACCCTCTTTCAGACTGAAAATTCACTGATCCTTCGAAATCACTGCTGTCCTGGATCAAATTTGGATCGTTGCCCCAAAGGAAAGTGGCCAGACCGCGCTCTAATACCACTAAAAACAAACTCCAGGCACTGCAAAACCACCCCTGGTACAAAGTCGCAGCAAATTCAGGACCTCCTTAAACAGTTTGCAATAAAACTGAGCCTTCTGGAACAATCCGCAGCTAGGTCTAGCCTCTTGGTACAAATTGCAACTAGGTCCTAGACTCCTGGAACAAATAGCAGCAGATCTAGAACACTGGTGTGGGCTGGAAACCTTAAATTGCAGCAGCTTGTCAGCTCACAAGTGGCTGGAATTCAAATTGCAACAGGTTCTCTCTCTCTCTCCCCCTGAACTGCTCATGGTGCAAACAAAAAAGGATGCTCACACTGGAATCAATCGCACCACAGAGGAAAGGCGAGGAAGAACTAGAAAAGTGAATCGCAACAAGAGAAGGCATCTGGGAAAGAGAGAAGAAGACAGTACACAGCACTAGGGCCCAAAAATAAGGACTGGACCACACCCTGAAGGTCTTTATTGCAATAGAAATAACCTTTGTACAATTGGCTCTGTGAAGAGCATGAAGCTGAGTACGACTCTTGAATAGATCTAGGAACCTTGAGGCCCTTCATTTATAGATTTGGCCTAGCAAAAAGCTAGACCTGCTTTCTAGCTAATTTTTACAAAAGCTAGGCTTTCTTGCTTTTAGCCCACCTTGGGGCAGCTTTTATGCTCTTTTTAGAACCCCATGGGGCCCTTCTTAATGGCGCCATATTCTTGGTGCTTTTTGGCCATGTGGGAGTTGCTTTTTGGCAATCGCTCCATCATTTGTGAGCCTTTTTGCACTCTTCCAAGTACTACACAAACACCAACGGTTTAACCCATTAAAGGTTAGCACAATGCATGCATTCCTATTTCTTGGACTAATCCTAGTCCCTTGTGGGCATCCCCACAATTCTCTTTTACCAATGCAAAGTAAAAGTAAACATAACAAAACTTATTGTAGTTAACCAGAGTTAACATTCTTTCACCTAAGTTGATAAAACTTCTTCTTTATATCTTAGGAGAAGTACCAAATGGTGACAATGATGGAGATTGACTCTGCGATCCTGAAGCCATGGTGGGAGGGTTAGCCTACAGCCTCGACGACTCCGCGATGTTACAAGCCATTCTCTAGGACTGGGGTGCCTCTCAAGGTCCAAATTTTGCATATATCCCTCAATCCCTACCCCTCCACAGGAAAACACGATGGGACATGGAGACCTTCTTCAGCTCGAGACAGATGGACCCAGAGCATGATTGGGCCCTAGATTTGCTTGAGTGGCAAGGATGAAGGTAGTGGGCGCTTGAGCAAGGACACCCTTGCCCAGTCTTGACAAGCTCCAAAAGCTTCGTACAAGCCATCCCCAAGCCAAAGGTCTAGACCACCGTAGAGTCCCATACCCCATGCCCTTTCCTCTAGCTGCTGCTCCCAGGCCAGCAGGTCTACGTTTGGAGGAGCGCACTCCTTGGACCCCTAATAATGAGCCCCTAGTCTATACTTATAGACCAGGCCCCGACTATCTTTAGTGTAGGCCTTTACTTTAGCATGCATGCCTAAAGTACCTTTGCTTCACTTTGTGGCCACGCTTTGCCAAGTTTAGCTCAGCCGTGCTACACCTTTAGCAAGCCAGCTCTATCCCTAGGATAGACCTCACCTATGGATAGACCTCACCTATGCCAACTCTAGTCACAACACTAGGATATTCCTAACCCCAAGTTAGACCACGCTCAAAACTTAGATCTAATCCTAGATCCCAAGTTAGTCAGATTTAGGCTTTGGTAAGCTCCTACTTTAGTTAGTCTAGTAATGGATGTAACATTGGACTCCCTCCAGAGAATGGCATTGGGTGAAACCAACCTTGAGGAATACCAAAGGGCGGTGAATATTTAGCATATTCCATTGCGATAAGTGTGTTAGTGATATTGTCATGTATGTGCCGTCTTGGAACAAACTAACCTTCAGTCCCTTGCCTTGGCCCATGGAATTAATTGCACTGAAGTGTCCTTTGAACTGTTTTAATTAGTTGGAGGCTACGGCAATCACTGTAAATTCCTAAAGCTTAGAAACACATGTCCCCGTGACACTAGGTGGAGCAGCAAGTTCTCCAAGAGGTTATCCAAATTTTGGTCATGCTTTTGGACCCAACCGTAGACCACATAAAATTCTTAGTTCTTTTGGATGGTGGCTCATGGAGGCTTGCCCATTGGTCCTTGGTTGGCTCAACAAAGGATTAGCCTACGGGAGACAGTGTCCAACATTATTCCTTGGAACATCTGGGTTGCCCATTGTAGTTTTGTGGTGGGAGGCCACATGTTTCCCCACCCTAGTTATCATCTACACATTGCGCGCCATTTGGCAAGATATCATCTACACCTTGTGGCAGAGGATCAAGGTAGTGGGCGCTTGAGCAAGGACCGGACCATCAACCTTGTCCACTCTCAACAAGCAGGACACGACGTCCAATGGCTTTGGTTATGGGAGTTCATGGGACACCCGTCTCTCAACAGTCGTCTGAGTACCTGGCAACAAGTGTTATCGAGAAGGATACGTCAATGTTGCATCATGTGCGTCTATCTATAAGATTTGCTGCTACATCGGGCAACCCAGATGTTCCAAGCAATAATGTTGGACAGTGTCTCCCATATGCTATCCTTTGTTGAGCCAACCAAGTACCAATGGCATGAGCCACCATCCATAAATCTTCCGTGGTCTGCCGTTGGTCCAAAAGCGAATAACCTCTCCACCCAGTGCTACTCTCTGTAGGGAGCCCAATGTTGGTCTAACTCAGGGTTAGGAATATCCTAGTGTTGTGCCAAGAGCTAGCATAGGTGAGGTCTAGATCTTGTGGATAGAGCTGGCTCGCTAAAGGTGTGGCATGGCTGAGCTAAACTTGGCAAAGTGTGGCCACGAAGGAAAGCAAACGTACTTCAGGCATGCATGTTAGAGTAAAGGCTTACAACTAATAGCTGGGGCCTGCTGGTCTATAAGTATAGGCCAGGGGCTCATTATTAGGGGTCCAAGGAGTGCACTCCTCCGGCACAGGACAAGGAGCAGCAACTAGAGGAAAGGGCATGGGATATGGGACCCTGCGGTGGCCTAGACCTCTGGCTTGGGATGGCTCAACGTACTAAGCCTTTGGCTAGGATGTGAGCTACTAGCTCTAGCCCTCATGGGCTGTTTATGGGTGTGTCTTGTGGTTTGTATGGACTTTGGCTTGAAGGTGTACCCTACCAAGGTCTGAACTTCACTAGACTTAATTTGGGGATGTTTTAGTCCAAGCTACAGCCACTAGCTGCATGCGCCGACCAACACATCTCGTGTATGAGAAGGACACCTCCTTCACCCTATTCGAGTGCCCCACACATGAGGGCAAGGCATGGCCTCCAAGTGCCTTCTATGTATTCACGGAGCGAGGCATTCGGTATATGTATAGCCCTCGGAGACCCTTGGTTCTCCAAAAACGGGCCGCTTGGACAACCAATTTTCCTAATTTTTCTTCCACGATCAGCAACCTTGGTTGACTGATTTATATGGTTGGTTTTTTCAATCCTAAATATTAAGTTGTTTTCTCTAGAAAAAAGAAAGATTAGAATCTATCCAATCTTACAAATTAGCATTGTTAGTAGAACAAACGAAATGAGTGAAGGAAAGAAGGGAGTTTTTAAGTGCCTTTAGATAAAATTATGAGTAAATGAGAAAATAAACTGTTTGTTCTCAACAGCTAATTTTAAAGCTGCAACATGTAATGTTTTCGTTTACTCACCTTTGTCCTATATCCTGCTGGGTCTCCAACGAACATTAATGATATCATATCATCTCTCTCTCTCTCTCTCTCTCTCTCTCTCTCTCTCTCTCTCTCCGTGATACATGGACTTGTATCTTTGCATTGACATATTGTACTCATCCCCCCATTTTGCACCCAGGGGCGGTTTCCTTGCATCTAGCTTACTTTGTATTTAGGCTCGGATTTGACATTATGTACTTTCACTTGCATTGTATTGCGTAGCACTTAGATGATATTCGACGATGCCTCTTCTTTGTGGCACGTTGATTTTGTGCTATCTTGTACGCAGAGTTCTTGATGTCCCATGGGCCCATTTTGGCCTTTAGTGGACAATAATACACTTTCTTTCTTTCTTTCTTTCTCACTCTCTCACTCACTTTTTTTTTTTTGGTAATATCTAGTGCATATATTTATATGATCATAAATTTACATGATGGGAGGTCTCCAAAATGGAGAGCATCCCAAAGTTCAGAAGCATAAAAAGAAAAGCTGTATACAAGAAGCATCCATAACACCCTCATGGCAGGCATCATATAAGGATTGCCGCAATGAGGCTCGGAAAGATTCATATGACTAGTGAATCTGCCGACCCAAGTATGCCAAATTATGCTCACTCCAGATTGTCCAAAGAGCCCAATATCGCACCCAAGAGAGAAATAATGAGTATTGAGACAAGCACTTCATAAATCTTAGTACATGGGCAGTGCCAAATCAAATGAATAACAGTCTCTGAAGGAGCCTGACATCTTAAGCATGTGGATGGGTGCAATGCGACATTTAGCAAGTGTGACCCCCACTGACAATGTACCTGTCATACATCTCCAAAGAAAAAGTCTTTGTTTCAATGGCATTTTACACTTCCATAATATCTTGAGATTCTTCCACCACCATGAGAGGGGCTTCCTTATATGCCACAAAGAATTAGCATATTGCTGAATCCATGGAGCAAGCTGAAGAAGCCTATAGGCTTTGATGGAGGTTAAGGCAGGAAGAGGAACAGGATGAGTGCAGGTAGCAGAGGGTTGCAATTGCCAATCCATAAGCCTGTCAGTGTCAGCCACAGGAGGAACAGGTAGAAAAGGATGTAATAAATCAGCAATTTTCTTCCATATAGACCTCTGATGCATTCCCAATGCATAGGAAGCAGTGGCCTGAGGAAATGATAAGACATATCCCTGATCATCTACCACATCATGTATGTATCTAATTCAGGCATGAACAGGTTCCTGTAAAGCTAGCGGAATTGCAAAAATGGCACTCCAGTGAATACTTTCTTTCCTAATTGAGTTTGTCCCCGAGCAATTATCAGGAGCCCATTTGACCTTAGAAAGTACTTGTTTCCAGTCAAGTATCAGAGCAGTAGAGAAAGGACAGCCAGGTATCTTTCCTACAAATCTGCCAATGACAACCTCCCAATGATCAGTAGTCCAATGACCATAAGCACAAGTCCTCATGTTGACACACATGGATGCTAGCATACAAGTCCATGGCTGTTGTTGGCGGAAAAAAGTATGTAGCATAGTCGCCTTCCTTGCAAGCACATGATATCTTATATTGAGGACATTAAGTCCACCATGCATCCTAGGAGAGCACACCATTTCCATCTTCATCAGTCTCAATGCTTTCACAGCAGTTTTTGTCCTCCATAATATCTCCATAGCTTGAGACATAAAGGCTGAAATATCTCTGGAGGACCAATGTATCAAAGGCAAATAGAACTGGACATAGGACATTACAATGGACTGTACTATTCTGAGCCTGACATGAAGAGGCCAAGTAGAAATCTTCCAGTATTCTAGTTTGTGTTGAGGCCTTTGGAAGATCCATTTTAGCTGCTGCTTCCTGGTGATATGCCATCCTATGGGATATCCCAAATGCCTGACTACATCTTTGGAATGCACCACCTGACTTGGCCAAAGAATAGAATGCCAATCACATTGTGTCAGGGGAAGTAATTTAGATTTGTCAAAATTGACATGCAATCCTACTGCCAAACCATACAATGAAAGAGTGGTCATAAGCATGTGAACTTCCCGGGGAGAATTCTGTGGCATAAAGAAGGAATCATCAGCATATGCTTGTGCCAAAAAAGATGCAGCCCCAGGGATTTGAAGACCAGTCATCTGTCCTGTGTTTGTAAGATGATCAAGATACATCAAAAGGGGATGTGTAGCAATGGCATAGAACAGAGCACTAAGAGGGCAGCCCTGTCTAACTGATCGACCCAATGTCCATGACCGAGACAGAGGACCCCCAAGAATGCACTGAGAAGTAGAGTCAGAATAAAGCCAGTAAACTGCATTTGCTATCTTGGGACCAAAGCCTAACTTTGTCATAATTTGAGAGATCAAATCCCATTGAACAGTATCAAATGCCTTAGCAATATCCACCTGCAATATAAGGACATCTTGATGCGAATACTTAGCATATTCAATTGCAGTCAAGGCATTGGAAATATTATCATGGATTTGTCTTCGCGGCACAAATCCATACTGATGAGGATGAAGTCCCGCATTTAGTATCCTGTGAAGCCTATGCACAATCATTTTGGTAATGAGTTTGTAAACTACAGGCATCAAAGTAATAGGCCTCCAATCTGACATATGGTCACACAGAGGTTTTTTGGGCACAAGTTTGACTATGCCATGCTTTCAAGAGTGCGGTAGCTGATTTTCTTGCCAGGCAACATTGATCATTTGCAAGAGGACATCTTTCAAATCATCCCAAAAATATAAAATTCCACCGTAAGGCCATCTCAGCCCCCTGCTTGTATTTGCTGAGGTGGAACAATGCATTATCAAGTTCTGTGTTAGTAAAAGGTCTCTCCAAGGTAAGAGCATCATCCATTTCCACTATTTCAGAAACATATTGGAGAAATTCAGTCCTCGCATCAGTCATTTGATTTGATGGGAAACCAGGAGCAGAGAACAATTTCTAGAAATAATTTTGGCATTCATCTTGGAGATCAGAGAAAGAGTGCGTCCAAGAGCCATCTAGCTTCCTTACCCTTAGGCATGAGTTTTTCTTTGGAGTAGCATGCAGGCCCTGGAAAAAGGCTTTTGATGAGCAGCCCTTATCCATGAGGGGCTTCATTCTTGCTCTAATTTGCCATTTGTGCAATTTCCTCTTATCATTAATAGTCAATTTAATCCGAGCATGTGAAAGGGAATCATTTTCTGATTCAGAGAGAGGCCTTAAATGTGAAAATTCAGTCAATTGTTGTGCTGTCCTTTTTGCACATTTAACCCCATTCCTCCATTTAGTCATATGCCAGTTTCCATACTCTCTAATGACATTCTGTATATGAGACACAAAACTGTCCCAAGCATAATCCATGTCCTCCTGGGCATGCAAAGGCAAGGGATGAATTGCAAGTCTGATCATTTGCTGGAAATAGTGATGTCGGAAATAAGCCTGATTAACATGCAATAATCTACTGGAAAGGGGTGGCAAATCATCCAATGGCATACCAAGGTGCAGATTCATCCATAATGGGGCATGATCTGACAAGGCCAATGAGAAATCTATGAGGAGATGAGGGCTAAAATCTGCATATTGTTGTGGGTAAAACAAATACCATCTGTCAAGCCTTGCCCAGTATGTAGTAAGTGCATTATGATGAAAAGTATATCCTGGCACTGACCCTTGGAGAAGCAGCCATAAATCTTCAGCCTGCACAGAAAGAAGCATGCTATCCCATTTCTGTCTTTCCAATGATAGCATATGAGATCTTGAAGTGGTGTTATCTCTTGGCAGAGGGGAATTATTAAAATCTCCACTGATGAATGCATTAGATCTCCATGGATATTTGCTTAAAGAATCCCATAAAGAAGCCCTCATGGCAGAGGTCTGGGAGGCATAGACTGATGCAAACTCAAGTATATCACCATTGATCATTGTATGACCATCCATCTGCCACTGCTGTCATTGAAGGCTAACTGAGGCTCTAGCTCATGTCTAACCATTATGCATACACCTGAGTAGGTAGTGGTACGAGCATAATATATATCATAACCGCCAAAATAATCATGATGTCCAACCTTAGAGTGTTGATTATGCTCTTGCAAACAAACAATATCTGGCTGCATTTTATGTACATAATTCCATAAAAGCCTTCACTTTGAGACATTGCAGAGGCTCTGTACATTGTATGTAAAGCACTTAAGTGTTTGATGCATGAAAGAGGTATATACAGTAAAATATAAGTATGAAACAAGATATCAGAGAGGCAAAGCCTCTGCCTGCATGGGCTGCATTCCTTCATGATCCATGAAAGACATAGCATTCTCCCCCTCTTCAGAATCACATACGGGGATGCCCTTCTTCAAAACCCCCACCCAGTTTTGAAGGACGGGAGCTGAAGTAGAAGCCTGTCCTGGTGAGGGAGAAGAAGCATCCCATTGACGAGATTGAAAAGCGCGTTGCTTCAATACAACCACCTTAGGCTGTTGAAAACCATCCCGATCAGTTCCCGCAGATTCCTTCATCTTCTCTTTTTCTTTATCTTTTCCTTTTCCAACAAGTGATTGCACCTGATTGATTGGTTTGGCATTCTTTGCTCCATTTCTATTTGTTGTCTTAGCTTGCAAATTCTCATTCTTTTCCCGTGTCTGGGGCGGCAAGGCATTGGGAGGGGGCTGATGCAGGACCATTGGGCATTCAGAGACTAGATGCCCAAACTTGTGGCAGGCAAAACAAGCTCCTGCAAACGCACCCCATTTCAATTCAAAATACTTTTTTCCCAATTGTACTCCCTCAACTTCCACTGCAATAGAAGGAGGGGTAGGTGTGTCAGTGTCCTAGAGAATGCAGAACCTATTACGGTTTCCCATAGGGCGTGGAGGACAAATGACCTGTCCCAAAGAAGCAGCCAGGCCAGGCAATTCTTCATGCATATAGTCCGGGAAGTTAACAACCTCAACCCATACAGGACAATGATGTCGTATAAGGCTTTGATAATCCTTGTTTGGGGACCAGGGCATAGCATGTACCATCTGCTTCCCGTAAAAGAGGGGAGAGAGCTCAAGTAGCCTCTGCTTGCACAAAGCATCTGATAAATGCACCTCATAAAAGCCTCTAGATGCAAAATATACTCCCTCTACAAAGCATCCTCCAAGGATGGACTTAATCCACTGTGCGACATCACTGGCTGCTGGGATTTTTCCTGGAAAGAAAATTATAACCGCGGTTTGAGATAACTTCCTGAGAGGATTCACGAGGGATGGCAATTTCAATTTGTGGAATTGGTTTGCACCATTCCTGTCGTGACTGCTGAAAGTCATCCTTAAGGGTATCAAACACGTATTGAGCTTCCATAGTAAGTTCATCATCTTGTGTTGCAGGCTGTGAAGGGCGGCGCTTAGGATCTGCGGGTCTTTCTTTTCTGAACCTGAAGCCAGGATTGAGATATGACAAGGCAAGAGGGACTGTACGGAGAAGTATAGAATCAAAACAAGCGAGACACAAGACTGTACGGGAAAGTACATGAGCAAGACTCACGACTGTACGGAGAAGGTACTGGATTGTACGGGCAAGACTGGACTATACGGAGATACAGACGGAGCTGTACGGAAAAAGACTGGACTGTACGGAGATGCAAACGGGGCACGAAAAAGACTGGATTGTACGGAAATGCGGACGGGGCTGTACGGACGTACAGAAGGTGGTCGTCAAAAAAAAGTACGACCATGTAGACAAGTACGGAACTGCACTCAGAGCTGCGCGGAGGTAAGCCAGACCTAACCTAGCTGTTTGTACCGTCGTACGAAAACTGTACGGCGACCGTACAGGTGTACGAACAGAAAGGGAGGCTTTACGGGATCCTTGGTGAGGCTGAACAGCAAAGGCCGCTGCACACACACACACTACACACACACACACACCGAAAGAACAAACAAACACACACACTTTTTTTTTTGTGAAACCAAGATACTTATATTATGAAACTTTCATTTACATCTGGGCAGTGCTCAAAAGAGAGCCAAAGCCCTATGCATCAGAAGCAGTAAAAGAAAAGTTGAATACAAGAAACATCCAAATCTTCCTTATGTAAGGCATCATATAATGACTGCCGCAATGAGGCTCGGAAGAACTCATATGGATGCTGAAGGGGAGAATTCAGATATGCTTGATTACGCTGCAACCAGAGGGTCCATAAGGCCCAGTATCTGATCCAGTGGAAGAAAAGAGAATACTGTGATAGAGATGCTGATAGTTTGCCATACATCCAGAAAAACCTGTAGAACCTGTGTGCTAGAAATCTGAGAGATAAGAAATAGGAGATTCTGTCTAGAAGGTTTCTGGAATATGAACAAGACCATAGTAGATGCGGAATACTCTCAGATGTAAGGTGACATCTTGGACAAAGAGGTGAAGCTATCCGTCTTTGAGCCAATTTCACCCCTACCGGAAGAATACCAACAATACATCTCCATAAAAATAATCGTTGCTTCAATGGCATTTTCAACTTCCATATCAATTGCAATTTTCCCTTCCACCAAGCTAATGACTTGTTCAAATGCCATAGAGAATTAGCATGATGGGCAATCCAAGGAGGAGGTAATATCAATCGATAAGCCTGTATAGAAGTCAATAAATGCAAAGGCCTAGAGGAGATGCTTGTATTTGAAGACTGAAGGTGCCAATCTTGAAGCCAGAGGGAGTAAGAGATCAGCAATAGCTTTCCATATAGGTCTATGATGCATCCCCAGATTGTATTGTTGACATGCTACTGGAAAAGTGAGAATATTTCCTTGCATATCTACTACGTCATCAATGAAACGGATACCCATTTTTATAAGATTATAAGCTCTGATGGGTTGTTGAGCTGCAAGGGGAGAGGAGAACACAGCACTCCAATGAATACTTTCCATTCTGAGTGAGGAATCTGTAGAAGTAGGAAGGGGAGACCATTTGATGTGCGAGAGTACTTGCTTCTTGTCCTGTATCAAGGAATTAGAAAATGGACATCCAGGTATTTTACCTTGAAATTTGGCCAGTACTACTTCCGATGGATCAACTAGCCAATGTCCATAAGCATTTGTGGTCATCTGTCCACACAAAATTGCCAACATAATGGACCAAGGCTGCTCTTGTTGAAAAAATATCTTGAGCATAGTGATCTTTCTTGCCAACACATGAAATTGGATGTTGATTATATTCAAACCACCATGCATTCTTGGTGAACAAAGCATATCCATTTTGAGCAGCCGTAAAGCTTTTTTATGAAGCTTAGTTTTCCAAAAAATCTCCATGGCTTGAGACATAAAGGAGGTGAGATCTCGGGATGACCAATGTAAGAAGGTAGAACTGGACATAAGCTAGAACAATAGACTGGACAATTCGAAGCCGTACATGCAGAGGCCAAGTGGAGATCTTCCAATATTCTAATTTGTCCTGAATTTTGTTTGACACCCATGACATTTGTTGCTTATTGCTGATTTTCCAGCCAATGGGATAGCCCAGATGTCTTACTATGTTTTCCGGATAAATAATCTGGCCTGGCCACAGGGTAGCATGCCAATCACAATGCTTGAGAGGCAAAAGTTTTGATTTCTGAAAGTTGATTTTAAGACCAGCTGCCAACCCAAAATCTAAAAGGGTATCCATCAAAAGGCGAATCTCCAAAGGACTATTCTTTGGCATGAAGAATGAATCATCTGCATAGGCCTGAGCAATGAAGGGTCGTGAACCAGAAATCTGAAGCCCCTCTAGCTGTCCAGTATCAACCATGTGATCCATATAAAGAAGCAAAGGATGTGAAGCGATGGCATATAGCAAAGCACTGAGAGGGCATCCCTGTCGAACTAAACGTTCGAGAGTCCAAGACTCAGACAAATGATTCCCTATAAAGCATTGTGCAGTGGAGTCTGAGTAAAGCCAATATATGACATTAACTAGCTTTGGCCCAAAACCAAGCTTTGACATGATTTGAGAGACATAATCCCACTGTACTGTATCAAATGCCTTCGCCACATCCACCTGCATAACCAACACATCTTGATCTGAATATTTTGCATATTCCATTGCGATGAGAGTGTTAGAGATATTGTCATGTATGTGCCGTCTTGGAACAAAACCATATTGCCGGGGATGAAGTCCATCATGAAGGATATCCTTTATCCGATGTACCAACATTTTGGCAATCAGTTTATATATAACCGGCATCAAAGTGATGGGCCTCCAGTCATCCATAGTCTCACATAGAGGTTTTTTGGGCACAAGCTTAACCAGACCATGCTTCCAAGCTGAGGGAAGATGTTGTTGCTGCCAGGCTACATTTATAAACTGCAGAATTGGACCCTTCAATTCAGGCCAAAATGCTTCAAAGAATTCAACCGTCAGACCATCCCAGCCAGGGGATTTATGTTTACCCAAATGCCGAAGAGCTTCATCCAATTCCACATCTGTAAAAGACATTTCCAGCATTGAGGCTTTTTGCAAAGAGACAATAGGAGAAACAAGTGCAGTAAATCTGTTTCGAGCTGAAACAACCCGAGGTGTAGAAAAAGATGGCTGAGAAAAAAGAAGCTGAAAATGATCCAAACATTGTTTCTCCAGCTGAGATAGAGTCTGGGTCCAAAGGTCATCTGGTTTCCTGACCCTCATGATAGATTGGCTTTGTCTATTTGCATGTAAGTTCCGACACCGAAAGAACAAACAAACACACACACACACACACACACACTTTTCTTACTCTCTCACTCACACATACACACACACACACATTTTTTTTTTGGTAATATCCAGTGCTGTATTTACATGCTCATAAATTTACAAGATGGGAAGTCTCCAAAATAGAGAGTATCCCAAAGATCAGAAACATAAAAAGAAAAGCTCTATGCAAGAAGCATCTATATCACCCTCATGGCAGGCATCATATAAGGATTACCACAGTGAGGCTCGGAAAGATTCATATGACTTGTGAATCTGCCGACCCAAGTATGCCAAATTATGCTCACTCCAAATTGTCGAAAGAGCCCAATATCTCACCCAAGAGAGAAATAGTGAGTATTGAGACAAAGACCTCATAAATCTGCCAAACAACCAGAAATGTTTCCCAAATCTGTGACTTGGGAAACGGAGTCGAAGATGATCTGAAATTCTTCCGAGGAGGTTTCTAGAACACTGGCAGTGCCAAAGCAAATGAGGGACAGCCTCTGAAGGAGCCTGACATCGTAAACATGTGGATGGTGCAATGCGACGTTTGGCAAGTATGACTCCCATTGACAATGTGCCTGTCATGCATCTCCAAAGAAAAAGTCTTTGTTTCAAAGGCATTTTACACTTCCATAATATCTGGAGATTCTTCCGCCACCATGAGAGGGGCTTCCTGATATGCCACAGAGTATTAGCATATTGCTGAATCCATGGAGCAGACTGAAGAAGCCTGTAAGCTTTGATGGAGGTCAAGGCAGGTAGAGGAACAGGATGAGAGCATGTAGCAGAGGGTTGCAATTGCCAATCCATAAGCCTGTCTGTGTCAGCCACAAGGCGAACACGTAGAAAAGAATGTAACAAATCAGCAATTTTCTTCCATATCGACCTATGGTGCATTCCCAATGCATAGGAAGTAGTGGCCTGAGGAAAAGATAAGACATAGCCTTCATGATCTACTACATCATGTATATATCTAATTCCCAATTTCATGAGATTGTATGCCCGAACAGGTTCCTGTAAAGCTAGTGGAATGTCAAAGATGGCACTCCAATGAATACTTTCTTTCCTCATTGAGTTTGTCCCCGAGCAATTGTCAGGAGCCCATTTGACCTTAGAAAGTACTTGTTTCCAGTCAAGTATCAGAGCAGTAGAGAAAGAACAGCCACGTATCTTCCCTACAAATCTCCCAATGACAACTTCCCAATGATCTGTAGTCCAATGACCATAAGCAGAAGTCCTCATGTTGACACACATGGATGCTATCATACAAGTCCATGGCTGTTGTTGGCAGAAAAAAGTATGGAGCATAGTCGCCTTCCTTGCAAGTACATGATATCTTATATTGAGGATATTAAGTCCACCATGCATCCTAGGAGAGCACATCATTTCCATCTTCATCAGTCTCAATGCTTTCACAGCAGTTTTTGTCCTCCATAACATCTCCATAGCTTGAGACATAAAGGCTGAAATATCTCTGGATGACCAATGTAGCAAAGGCAAAAAGAACTGAACATAGGACATTACAATGGACTGTACTATTCTGAGCCTGACAGCACACACATGTGAGGACTCGTGCTGTCAAAGGCTACTTTATGTGCTATCAGTTACTGAACCTCACCCCTCACAAAACAGATTTGAAGTGCAGTTCTCTAATCTATGGATTGCAAATATCCATACACATAAAGAACATGGAGGTTCGTTCTCACTGCTTCGACGTAATCAGTCCTAGTCTGTGCATAGCAGCTTTACCATCGAATTGTGTGAATGTCAAGGCATCCCATGCTAAGGCAGGATCTTAAGGGGGCACCATCTCTTTAGACTTCCATATCGCCCTTACTGAGGCCAGATTTGGTCAATAGAACCTACGGCCACAGCGCTTGCACTTCTATAGGCTGATGAGCTATGAATTGGAGTAGCTGATGCTGAGAGGCGGAGTGTGTGGCTTTGGGCGGAATCTCAACAACGCTTCACCTTCGCAATACGGCCGTCTCTCTGGCTCTCTTCTTTTCTGAACCTACCGCAATGCGTCTTTAGGAGACGCTGTCGAACCAAGTTTAGTTGTATAACGGTGCTGTTGTGTATCAAGTAGGCAGCGGGTTCGTCGGATGCGTCTCGGAGGAATGAGTATATCATCTCACTCCATACGCTAAACAATGAGGCACCGGGTTCGGTCTCGGAGGAATGAGTATATCATCTCACTCCATACGCTAAACAATGCCAATTCTTACCTTCGTTATCTGCAGTCCTTATCGCTCCTGGTTTGCCAGTTGCGAGCCGGTCAGCAGTTACCGTTCGCCTACATCAAAACTAGTGTCACGAATTTCGCATACCCACAATGCAACGTAGAGAGTATACCATATCTTGCGATGGCCACACGAAGTCGAAGGAAGAAGCCATGGTGCTCAACGGCACCAGCTATTAAGCGAGAGATTGTCCCCTCGTTCATAAAAGCACACGGTCGATGGGTTTTTTTTTTAAAAGCTTAATCTGAGGAGTGGCTCAAAGAAAACATGTTAGATTTTTTGAGTTGCATAGTCTGAATGCCTGCATAGAACTTATTGGAAAGTGCTTGTGACGCAGAAACCAGGTTTGCAATCAAGCCGTGCGCGAGAACAGGCTCTTGACTAATTGGGATTCTTTTACTCCGGAGTCAAAATTTCTTAGCAAAACACTTGCTTAAAGTGCTTTTATACTTGAATCTACAATGGTCGTTCGAGGGGAGACACACCACCAAAGGGTGTCCCAAAGGCACCCAACCTGTGGGCAGCCCAAAAATGAGGTTTACACAGCAAGAATCATTATAAAAAGGTGGTTGATTGCCCAAGAAATCTCTTATGATGGGCTGTCCAAGTGGCAATTGACTCGGCATTTGTAATCACCCAAATTTTTGTTGTGTGTAAAGGGGGGTGCACCCATCCACCCAAATGGAGCATATTGGCTCCCCGCATTAATGATGAGATAGCAGACCCTTGGTGCATAAAGGGTCTAAGAGAGCATTCTTGCATGGTTGGAATCGTTGTCCAGCACGGGTAGGTAGGGAAAACCTTTACTATAAGTTCACGAGAGAAGCAACACTTGACCAAAGCTCAGGAGTTGGTCCATGAGTGTCAAGTCAAATTCGAGCAAAGATTAAAGGCCAATCAGACCCCTAACACCATATACCCTAAACATTACAACTCTCGACCGCCCACCAGACCGCTAGCCATAACCGAGTCGGTGGCCAAGGAAGTATTTTCTAACCCCTCATCGGATCCTAATGTTCGTCTTGATTTGATCTTGTCCGACATACCTAAGGGAGAATCCACAGGAATTGACTTTGGATCAAATCCCTGGGGACATTTGTGCGATGCACAATACTTATCCCCCAGGCATCACCAGGAAGGTCCAGTACCTCCAATAGGTTAAGATTCCATAAAAATCTACACTTTTCAAGAAGCTCCTACTTTTAAGGCTAAGCATTTTGACAATGTTAGCCTTGAAAGTAGGAGCTCCGTAAAAGTAGCTTCGTCTCCATTGTATTTTCACGCATTTCCCATAAAACATGATGCATTCCTTGAGAGGGCTCCAACGTACCTCATTCCCACCCTGGCTCCTATCTTCTAGCCAAAAAACACTCAGCAAACCTAGCAAGCAGCGTGGGAATGCGCTCTAAGAAAGTACCTATTTCAAAGGGGTTAAATTTTCAAGCACTTTTAAGATGCCATTAAGAGCCTATTCTCCCATGGAGAGGGTTGTTTGCGATTTCACAAAATCAATTGCAAGTCTTCATGTGAACAAATACATTTGCAATGATGACGTTTGGTAAAACATTATTTGCTTGATGAATCCCTCCTTCCAAGTAGGGGCTCATTGAAAAAACTAGAAACAATCAATGCTTTACACTAGCTACAGCTAGTTTCCATGCACTTTTGGGACGACAAGTAATTATTTTTGTAACTACAGTTTGAACGTTTACCTCTAGCATGTATCCAAGGTTTTGCGGGCACAAAAATAGTTTTGAAACGAGACGTGTTGGCTTGCAAACCAAGCCCTATATAAAATGAGCAAGATCTTCTACATAAATGAAACACTACCTAAGAAAACCATTGGAAAAACAAAATATTCCCCACATTTTCTACACTGATGCTTCAAAGGATATTCACAACAAAGAAGTGTTTGACTTACTCTAAGACAATCCATATATTCTTGAAGCAATTGACAGAAGACACAAGACATGCAGCAAAACCATAACACAATTCCAACAAATCCAAAAACCATAGCAGGCTTGCACAAAACACTACATTTGAAACTAGGAATGATAGTTGAAATTTGTTCCGACAACTTGGACATTCTTGATGAGTTAGTAAATGGTGCAGTTGGGATATTCAAGCAATCAGACACAACCATAGAACCCCATGTTGTTTGGGTTTTGTTTAATAACAAAAACACAGAAAGACAAGCTCGCTTCAATAACTCAACATGCTTGCAAAAGACAAATGGTGTCAAAATTGCAACATGTTACAAGGAAGATGTACACTTGCAAAACAAAGAATACATCCACAAAAAAGGTTGTGAATGCTTGCTAACAATCTTTGCAAACAATAATTTTGCAACCTGTTACAAGGAAGATGTACACTTGCAAAACAAAGAATATATCCACAAAAAAGGTTGTGAATGCTTGCTAACAATCTTTTCAAACAATAATTTTGTCAAAATTGCAATCATCAATCTGTACAAATCACCCTCAACATCACCTACAACAATTGTATCTTTGCTAGAAAATCTTCTAAACAAAATACAGCCAACAACACCAACAACAATCATAGGAGACTTGAACATTAACTAGAATAACTCAAACACTACCACAACACAACTTTGTACGTTCATGACACACAAAAAATTGACTTAATTGATTCATCAACCAACAACTATACATGGGTCGATATTGACCACATATGGACCAACAACCCACAACAATACAAAATATTCGGAACTTACTTCATTTATTGGTCTGACCACTCTCTTATTTACACAAACCTATGTCTCCCTACAGGGCGGGCCTTTTGAATGTAATTCACCTTGATAAAAAATTGATTGAACTTTGAAAGCTTAGCCAAAAAATAAGCTGGCCTTAGTATTCATATGAAAATGTGTGGCTATTATATTTATTATGTTGTTTCTTTGTTTAAATTCAATGCTTCACTTCACACGCCACCCTTACTTTTTCCTTTCTTTATTATACCCATTTATAACTTGATCCATGACATTTGGGTCGTGTTGAAAGCCATTAAGCCAAGCGATTATCAAAATGTGGGGAGAAGTATTTAAGAAATTACAATAGAGTAGAGGTGCCGTGAGTGTGAGCTTGCAAAAGACAGCATTACATATCTAGCTAGCTGTAAACGAAGTGGTCACCGAGCAGTTGCTGCGGACGTCCTTTGAATAATGCAGGGCAGCGTTTAGGTAGCTTAGGAGCTTTGAAATCTGCGTGATACATGGTCTCTCCGGAGAATTTGGTGTCTCCACCAGTAGTCACGTTTCTCTTCAACGGTTCACCTCTGCGTGGTATGCTAACTGCCCAAGCCTTGTAGTTGTCATGATAAGTAGTCTCCCCCGCAAATTTGGCATCTGGGTTTGACAAAGAGCACTCGTGTTTCACAGGCGTCGCCCTCTTTGGAATGGGTTTAGGTCCAAAGTCCGCATGGTGAGTCGTCTCGCCATGAAATGTGCCACTTGATGGTGGCAGATCTTTCTTCTGAGGTTTTCGTTGCACGGGTCCCTTATATCTAGATTTATCCCAATATGCCATCTTGTATGTCGTTAGGTCCTCAAACTCGCCCTGCCCTTCTGTCATTGCCGATTCTCGTGGTTTCACGGGTGCCCTCGGCCGAATCGGCCACTTCTGAAAGTCCGTGTGATGTGTCGTTGTGCCATCAAAACGTGACTCGTTCTTGCTTCTCTCTTGTTTCTTCGGGGCCGATCGGCTTTGAAGCGGTTTGCGCCCATAATGCGCCTTATATTCGCTAGAAACGTTGTTGTAATCTCCATTTGGAATGCAATGGTCTAGCGTCTTAGTGTCTCCCGCGTGCTTCGGACATCTAGGAGGAATTTTCTTTGGGCTGTAGTCGATCATGTGGCTGGTGACCCCCACAAATGGAGCACTGTCCACGGCTTCGGTAGGTCGCTTAAGGGGGGCCCTTTTCTGTGCAGGCCACTCTTGGTACGTGTGAGAGTATTCGGACTTTGTATCTGGGGGATAATGAATGAGAGAAGATGTGTGCATTGCAGGGCATTTGTGCAGTCCACATTCGCAAACATGACACATGCAGACCTTGCCTTGAGCCTGTCATCCTATCCACGGTGTTAGAAAAGGGTTTTTGGTACAGGAGACACTTCGTTGGGCGCGTAGACTGCGATTGCGGATTGGGCAAGCACGTCATTGAGTACGAATGACGCTGAGGCATCACAGATACCAAAGCAGCCAAGCCACACGCTACACCAAAGACGCCACAGCATTCAGTCATGACTCAGGAATCCCAGGCAGTCCAGAAACCACATAAGCTTGACGAAAACGTACAGCGCATGGGTCTTCCTCCACAACCGGGGCTTTAGAGTGAGATAAAGCCATGCTTGTTTTTTCGCCGCCGAACAGTGCTTGAGTATCTGCCGCCGTGCTTATAAACTTTCTCTAAACCCTGCCATACGAATGAATCAAATACAATCTGGACTCGCTGAAAATTGCTAGCGAGGAATGTGGCGATAAGTTAAGCTGAAGGACCAAGACATGTGGCTTTAGAGACCCTCTCAAACCCAGCTGGAGTGTTCTTTCGTAACGGCACTCTTCCCTTCTTGCGCCTCCGCGCGGCTTCAGGGCCAGAAAACCGGCAATTCTAAAGTCATAGCAAGGCCCGTTTTTTCAGTCTCAAATTGTCCATTTTTTTACTTTGACACGGCAAAGAAGGAATGCACTGTAAAAAGATCGAGATTTTGGACGCTAGGACTAGGAGTGTGGGCAGTCAGCCTTAATGAACTGCATGACATCGCATGCAACTCCCCGTAGCTATAACCTGAAATCAGCTCTACAGAGTTTGATCACGTCGATAAAGACTGCTGCTGCGCGTAGCGTGGGAAGTCGGAACAATCCAAGGCGTCGTGCGGTCGATGTGTCGAGAAGTTATGTTCTGGTGAAGCGGCAGCAATACGGCGCCCCTTGGCGTTTTCGTGCATCGAAGGACGTAACGCTTGGCTGCATTTCGTGTTCCAACCCTTGGAACGAGGTGACCATCCTTTGTTTGCCTTAGGAAAGGGTGGAGTTTTTGGGGAAAATGGGGATTTCTTTGGTATTGGTCAAGTTTGACTAGTTGGTGGAATCCCTAGGTGTTATATAGCAACTTTCCTATCTAAGATCTTTTTTATAGGAGTTTTTGGCCAGTATGGGAAGGGTATAGTGATGATTGTTCTTGTTTTGAAAGGTAAATTAATTTCAATGTGGATTATCTTGTTTAGGACATGTGCAAATTTGTAATTGGTTTGAGAGTGTAATGACTTGTCATTGGGCCCTCCATCTTAAATTGGGATCAATGTTTGTTCCAAAAGTCTATGTAGGCCTTTGTATCAAAACGGGATATTGGAATTATTATTTAATGCTTTTCAATGTTGGCGGCGTTCTTTGTAGAGAGAATTACGATTCTCAGCTTCACAACCTACCCGCTTTGTCTCCATGCATGAGGTGTTTGTTCATTTGGAGAGTAGATCTTGCATTGAAAATAAAGATCTTCAAGTGGCGCTATTATGCAACGATGGGCTGGTGGTTGCATGCAGTCTTTGTGTCATTCCCAAGAAGATTCTGAATTGAAGAAGTGAATTTCTTAAGCATCTTCCCACAGAGTGTTCGTAGCCTATAAATTGAGCTTGAAATCGTGTGTGTCCTCAAAGTTTTCGTGCTTTTTATCTGCTTCTCGCTATTATGTTTTCTGGGATGGCAGATCTTGAAAACGCCCCTGAAGCTATGGATACATAAACCAATACGTTCGGAAAAGGTGCGACCTCCTTCATCTTCTACTTCAATTTTTGCCTTCACACTTTTGTTTGAATCGTTCCTTCGTTTGAACTTCGTTCGTCGTGCACTTCGTCACTTGGTACATTAGGGAAAAAGGGAGCTCATTTTGGAGCCCTGTAAGAAATTCACTATTTTCTCTTTTCTCTCTCTACAAAAGCAAGAAAATATGGATACTTGCGTGAGAAATGTCAGTGTGAAAAGGAATAAATATATTCTTTCACATGCTTTACATTCAATGTTCATATAAGAACAACACTTTTCTGTGCAGAATTTGGCGATTCTGACACCGAAGACGCGTCTGGAATGGCCCAAAACCCCAAGAACGGCACTGGAAACGCTGGAATCGGACATCCGGAGGCCCGGAAATGGCCAAAAAAGGTCAAAAAGTGAGATTTGCAGCAAAACGCGATTTGAGTACCTTTGAATCGCGTTTTGCTGCAAATCCCACTTTTCGGCCTTTTTTGGCCGTTTTCGGGTCTCCGGATGTCCGATTTCGCGTTTTGCTGCAAATCTCACTTTTTGGCCTTTTTTGGCCGTTTTCGGGCCTCCGGATGTCCGATTCCAGCGTTTCCAGTGCCATTCTTGGGGTTTTGGGCCGATATTCAAAGGTACCCAAATCGCGTTTTGCTGCAAATCCCACTTTTCGGCCTTTTTTTGCCGTTTTCGGGCCTCCAGATGTCCGATTCCAGCGTTTCCAGTGCCGTTCTTGGGGTTTTGGGCCGTTCCAGACGCGTAGGTGCTGTCAGAATCGCCAAATTCTGCACAGAAAATAAATTTTTTAAAGATTCAAATTAGATCACCTCATTAATGTGACATGCTTCTACGAACATATAGTACTATTTCTTTTTCTTATTTTCATCTTCTTTTGTTGAATTTTCAACGTTATGTTGGCCCACTCCTGATTGGTTGAGAGCCTATTTTCTCTCTCTTCTAAAAGGCCCCAAAATGAGCTCCCTTTTTTCCTAATGTTTCTTTACATGCTGTGGAATTTAGCGTAAGGCATACGAGGGGCCTCGCATATACTTTGCCAACAAGGTAGTTACAAGGCTGCAGCCCAAGCTGTTGCGTCATTTTTCCCTGGGTGCAACTTTTGTTTCGTTTGGAGCTGTCGAGTGAATCTGCTGCGGACTTCCCTCCTACAATATACCTTTAGCAACCACTAATTTGTATCCCTTTACGTTCTCTCACTTCGTGCAGTTTAGCTTTAGTCTGCATGCCTTTCGCCATATCATTGGAAATTGTAACAGCATGTAGAGATTGGAACGTTTGTTGCTCCAGACTGCTACGGCGGTTCTCTGCTCCAAAAATTGATTCTCCAGGCTATTACGGCAATTCTCTGCTCCAAAAATTGAATCGCATGCATTTTGCTTTCTTACCGTCGCAGGTTTCGAAGTTCATTTTCTAGGCTGCTACGATGGCTCTTTGCTCCACAAATTGTATCGAATGCATTGCAGATGTGTTGGTTGGCTTGCGTTTGAACTTATCTTTGAAATTTTTATGCCTTGTAGAGCTTTGATATTGTCACTCACCTTCTATTTCAAGACTCTCAAAAATACTGTCACGGATTTCTGTCACTAATACCCTTCTCTGTTTCAACAAATTTATCACATGCTCCTCCCAGCCCATGCAAAACAGCAGACGAATACCTTATTCGTTTAATTTTGAACTGAACTTTCTGAATGCAAGTCTATATTTGAATTCGTTGTATCGCTTCCATATTGCAAGTCTATATTTGAACTTACTATATCGCTCTTGTAATCAGAGGAATATTTAAAAGTTTCGCTACTGATATGCTTGTTTTTTGTTTGTTTGAATTGCACCTGCCACTTTTTTTTACAATAGAGTTGGAGACAAGGTATGGAAAAGGCGTGAAGGCAGATACAGAGGTCGACAACACAGTTTTTGATGGTAGGTTTTGTCTAAACTGTAAACCGTTTAAATTAAAAGCAAGATTTCTGGTTCATAAAACACGAAGATTCATGGATGCACATTTGCAGAGTCTCATAGCCTAGGAAAGGAGACTTTGGAGCAAAATCACACTGCTTTTTCATATGCTACTCCATTGATGGTTACTGGTTCAACAAAAGCGCCACACTTGCAAGCACAATCAACTATTAACAAATCAACAAAGCGCTCCCTTAAAAAATATTTCCATGCTGCAGCAAAACATGCTTATGCAGAAGGTAGGCGTGACCATTCTATTGGTGTTGTGCATTTCGAACTTGTGTTTTTCTATGGACATTATTAATGGGTGGTTTTTTGTAGGTATCTTCTACTACAACAAGCGACTATGCTTTTATTGTTGCACGTATAGTGAATGTTCTACATTCTCTCTTGGAAATTTTTGGAATAGTCATCTTTTGTTACGTATAAGTCACACTACTCTCTTAGACTTCTTGCAAATGATTTACTATTTTTGTCAAATTTAAGTTATCTTCTTATTAAGTTTTCTTCTCTTTTGTTTGTTGTGAACTGATTCTTTAGTAAATTGATTGGGAAGAAATCACTTCTTATTGTGTTTAGTTTATAGCATTGCAATTCATGTGAAGGTTATACTAAACTATCAATATTAGGAAATTCTTAAAATAATAATGAATCAAATGTGATGATAAAAAGCAATTTGCATATCTCTTTACTAAATAAACTTTTCAAATACGATTGCAGCAAGTAAAGCATGTGCAACTTCAAAGCGGTCTAGTGAAGAGGATGTTAATTCCAAAGTTGAAGGTGTTGATGGAGAATCAAAAACCTTACCTTCCAACTATGATAATCCAAACCTTCAAGACATGGTCCCAATCAACAAAGAAATAATAGACGGTGCTAATTCACTCCCGTTGCTATACGTATGGTAACTCACTGATTGTATCAATCATAGGTTTGCCTTTGAGAGTAAACTTCTAGTCAAATATGGGACTTATAAAGCTAAGGATCTTGACTATCCAATTTGCTTGAGAGCAGACTTCAGTAATATGCACAGTTGTGACACAGTAACATTTGTTGTGTTGCATTCATATGTAGAAGAACTCAAGGATAGACTTCAAGTTGATCAATTCTATAGCATAGAAGGTACAATCGTACTTAAGTGCAGCATTGGGGAAGGAGGAACTTCAAATCACTCCATTCACCTTGATGCTACCGTAAGTATTATGAAAGGAGAGCCTTTTGAAGGAACCATCACATTGATGAATGACCACAAGCTTTGTAAGTATGTGCCATTTGTCACAAAGAATTGCAAATCATTGAAGTAGATAAATGTACACATGGGGACAATATCATTCGTGATCACAAAAGTAGACATTGATGGAGGAGTTGCAGACCAACTCATTATTGCCGACGGCCCTAGAAATGAAGATCGTGTTGTGGTAAGCCCAAGAAAGGCACCTTTAACATTTACTTTAGTTTAACATTAAGGGCTTTTCTCTAAACGCTTCTTTGCTTGCAGTTGACTTTTGTAAATGAGTGTAAGGGGCTATTCACACGTCTAGTACAAGAGTACAATGAGGAAGGTATTGTAATCTACACATTAAAAAATGTGTCATACATGGCAACTAGAAACACGTTGTGTGCTTTCAACTTCACTATCTTAGCAAATGTCCCTGACGGCCCAAAGAAAGAGCAGCTCACTCAAGTCTTTGTCACGCAAGTTGGCAACCTTGGATATGACCGCATGGTAAGCTCTTTTTTCATTATAAACTATGACATGGATTAGCCCTTCATTACTAATGCTATTGTGTTATGACTTTACAGGTGAGTGGATTGCTTGAATTCACCAATCTCAACTCGCAACTCACGAACACTCACTAAATTTTGACATCCCAAGATGGCATGAACTTTATGAAATCAACAAGGACTTAATAGAAACAAACAAAGCACACTTCAATAAGCTATTGTTATTCAAGGCAACCAACTCTACCTTGAAAGTTTCAGACTCATCAACAACATCCTCTTGTAAAAATGTTGGAAAAAAAGATGAATTCGACTTGCAACTAGAATTATCTAAAATTCCCAAGCAAAATCAATTCATTCAACATGGTCATCTTACTTACAAGGCCCAAACAAACGAACAATACCTTCAATCTATTCGTATGATGAATTTGGAGCAACGAGCCATAGTGGTCAACATCTTGCTCAAAAAACGTCTACGTCCTACAACCCCAATCCACATGTTTTTGTTAGGTAACGCTGGAACCGACAAAACATCAACATTGCTCGTGATAGTCCAAGCTTTGCTTAGGCACTACTACCATGGTGATACATCAGACTATAGTCTCCCTAGAATTCTAGTGCTAGCATACACTGGAAAAGCAGCATTTGGGACAACAATACACTCTGCTCTTCACTTACCACTCATGACATGCACATACAAAAGCTTTTTTGTGAAAACACTACAAATATTGTCGTCACTCTACAAGAACCTAGATGTAGTAGTTTTTGATGAAGTTTCCCTCATTGGACAAAACACTTTCATTGCAATAGACATGCGCTTGCGCAAAATAAAACACAATCACTTAGAAACCTTTGGTGGCTTAGATGTAATACTTTGTGGGGATTTATGTCAAGCAAGCCCAACGAAGGGTGCATGGATCTTTTTAGAAAAGCCTACAAGCTTGTCCATGCTACCTTGCATTTGGAAAGAGTATAAAAAATACTATGAACTGAAAAAGCCTATGCATCAAAAAAACATCAAAATTTTGGAAGTTCTAAATAACATTAGAATTGGGAATCAAACGCATGAAGATTTGATGTTTTTGAATGGGCTTTACCATTGTGCACCCACGAACAAACATGAAATTCCACACCTATTTTACACAAACGCAGCAAAGGACAAGCACAATGAAGAAATCTTATCCATCCTAACCACGCAATCCCACTTCCTTAAAGCCACTAAAATAAAGCATAAAACATGCAGCAAGACAACCTAGTTACTAAGTGATCCTAAAAACACAAGAGGCCTTTATGCCGAACTACATCTCAAACCAGGTATGCTTGTAGAACTTTGTTCAAGCAACTTGAACATTGTTGATGGTCTCATTAACGGTGCAGATGCAACATGGACTCCACCACAAATAAAAAACCATTCATTGCATGGGTACAATTCACAACAAGTAGAATTGGTAGCAAAACTAGAATAGAAAACTCAATATTCTACACAAGCACAACATGCCCATCTTGGACGCCAATCTTTCAAGTCACATGCGAATTCCAAATAGGGAAGAATCAATTGAACACTGTTTGTAGACATCAATTTCCCCTTTAGCCTGCTGCCTCAAGAACAATTCACCATTCCCAAGGTCTTTCCATGGACTACCTTGGTTTTGACCCGACACATGGATTGGCTTACACAACACTATCATGCATTCGTGATCCTGCAAATCTATACATCACACAACCATTGGAAATGAAGCACATCAAAGTAGACACATCAGTTCTTCAAGAAATCAATAGGCTCCAATCAAATTGTGCGTGGACCTTCGACTCAAATGACCTTCAAGACCACAGTGCAAATAACATAATTTTGGTATCTTTAAACACAAGAGGGTTCCACAAAAACAAAGAAAACATACTTTGCAATAGTAACATACTTGCCGCAAACATCCTTTGCTTTCAAGAAACACATTGTCAACAAAACCATCATATTAACATTCCAAACTTCCAACAAATAAATGGAACACAAGATCTAGGGATCTCAACGTATTACAAAAATGAAGTAAAACTCTTAGACAAGCAATACTTCTTCAATAAAGGGAATGAAGTCCTACTAACAATTTTCCAATCTCCATACTTCGAAGCTATAGCTATAGTAAACATCTACAAGCCCCCAAAAGAAATTACAAGCCCCCAAAAGAAAACATAAATACATTAATAGAATTATTAAGCCACATTGCCAATTACTTGAACACCAACATTCCAACATACATTGTCGGAGACTTCAACATAGACTATAGAATAAAAACAACAAACAATCAAAAACTAATCACGCACATGAATAATCAAAATATGGAACAAATAATATATTACCCAACCACAATACATGGTTTTACATTGGATCAAATTTGGACAAACATGCACACGCACAATGAAAATCAAATGATAGGAACATTGTACGCTTATTGGTCCGACCATTCAATGACATACACTTCTCTTCCCAAGGATCATTATAAAACTTATTGCCAGGCCTCATGAATGTAATTTACCTTGTTCCTATATGGCAACTTTCCTCTAGAGGAACTTTGTAGTAGCAAGTTTCCTACATGACCTTTCCTTTGAACTCCCTCATTCTTGCATTTGACGGAAACAGTAGTGATGCAAGAATAGCTCGAATCAAAGATCAGAAGTAGAGAAAGCCCAATCAAGGGAACTGGTGCTTCTTCAATTTTGAGGGAAAGAAGGGCAAGAGAAACGAAGGGAGAGACGGAAATTAAACAGCTAGTTCTAGAAGAGACTTATAGTCAAAATATTTCTGAATCTCCTCAATTTGGTTGGAGATAAATGAAGGCAATGAGAAAGGAAGAGCGCCCGTGTGCCTATGCACAAGGAGAGGAATGACATGGACTCTAGAGTTTTTGACATTCTGTCGCTTTGAATTTGATGTTCAAAATACAAATGACATTCTCCACATTAAAGCTAAGGCTACCACTAAATCATAGGTCTCTATAGTAATAATCCTTGGGGCTCAAAGCAACAGAATATGTATATTAAGAGGCTTGTAGCCTTGATCAATGGCAGAAGCATCTATGAGAGCAAGGCACATTTTCCTCTAGCAAATTCCTGAAGTTGTCCACAACCTAGTTGATTTGTAACCACAAGTTTGCAAGCATCAGTTGGCTTCTTCATTTGTCTAGAACTCCAAGGCAAACTTTCACACTCTTTTCTTTGTCAATCAATCCGCAAAGGAATTTTGAAATTTCGTGATGCGCTTAAGTATTTCGTGCAAACAGATTTGGGTTGGTAGTCATTTTTTTCGATTAGGAGAGAGAATTGCAGATTGTGCATATAGAAGGAATAGATATAGCTTGATTATTTCAGCACTCTTGTAGTCATGGATGATCTTTATCTATTGATTGCATGGTGTTTGGCGAGATGGGTCGAGAGAGTTTGAAGTGTTGTCAAAGTTGTGAGGAGAGGTTAGTAGCACTAAAGAAAACTTTGATCAACGATGTACTGTTGTTCCTAATCAAGTGGTGGACTAAAGACATGGTTGCTGCAGTAACATGAACAACAAAGGAAGCGGCTTTGCCACTAAGGAGATGCTTGCAAGGAGGGACTTATACCATGGTTTTGACAACTCACAATGAACAAACAGGCCTAGAATCTGTCGAGAAGATGAAACAGGAAGGGCTAGAGATCAGCTTAGTTCTTAGTTTTCGTCGATTTGGGTCTGTATCATTAGGGTTTTCGTTCTTCATTGGATTTTTTGATCTCCGTTGACCTTCTCAATGCAACATTCCTTCAATCGATTTGTAAGATTTTCCGTCGCTTCATCCATTGATTGTTACTACTTGAACATTATCTTTCTTTGTCTTTTTGCATCGTATGCAGAGAATTTTCCCTTTTGATCGTTTGTTTGCCTTTGTTTTGGCTATATTTCTTTCATTTGTCTTGCTTTTACGTGCATTCTCCTTGTCTTCAGAAAACACCATAGAAGGTATTGCTCCGTTCATTTCAATTCCTCGGTTGTTTGTTTGCTTGTTCTGTAATTTGTGTGGAATTGCATTGCAGAGCCTTAGTGGGATCCCCACCTTGTTATTTTACTTGGGGCCCTTTAGGGACCCCAAAATTGAATTTGGGACACTATTAATTAATTTGAGGGGGCAAAATGTTTGATGTAGAAGGTGGGGTGGAATGGAAAATATGTAAGATAAGACGATTGATTAAGGCGGGCCAGAATGTAAAATATGTAAGATTAAGGCAGGGCGCAATGACTGAAATCAAGAAGTTTCAAGGCGCTTTGTCCAAAAGCCTCCACATCCAGAATGTTCTGCCACTAGTATAAAAGAGGAGGTAGTGGATTACAGGTAGGCAGAGAAGGGGGCTATGAAAGCCTCTCAAAGGCAAGCAGGAAGAGAAGGGGATGAAGGGAGGATGGAGTGAGAGGGGGAGGAATTGGGAGGAGGGAGCGAGACTCGTGAAGCAAGGAGGAGGTAAATATTGCAAGGAGGAAGAGAGGAGGAGGAAGAGAGGTAGGAGGTAGAGAGGGGGGAGGTAGTGGAATATTTACGACAATGGAAGCAGGGAGGAGGTAGAGAGGGGGAGGAAGCAGGAGGAGGAGGGAGGGTGATTCACAACAGTGGAAGCAGGGAGTGAAGAGATAGATAGATTAATTAGTGGTAGGGAGGCCGATTAGGAGATTAACATTAGGTTCATTGTGAAAGGGAAGGGCAGGGGGGCACGAGTAGTTAATTAATTAATTGTTAGGAGTGCGGAAGCGATAAGTTAGATAAGCGAATAGTTAGATAATCAATTAGTCACTTGGGGCCCTATATAAGCCTTGCTTTGGTTCACTCTTTTTGGCTTGCCCATAGGAAGTCCTTAGTGATCATATGTGATAAGAAAGGAAAAATAGGTACTTTTTTAACATTTCTTTTTAGTTTAAGGTGATTGGTCCACTTATGTTCCATTGAATTATTTAGAGGAATTAGTGAAGATGTGTGATAAGAAATAAAAAATAGGTATTTTCTTTCCATTTCTTTTTATTTTAAGGTGATTCGTGCACTTATGCTCCATTGAATTGTTTATAGGCTTTTGTAAGGGACTTTCAATGCATGCATTTAGTGACTCCGTCTTCTTTTGCCTCCTCTCTCTCTCTCTCTCTTCTTCTCCAAGAATTGAGATTTTCTCCAAGAAATTCATCTTCTATTTTTATTTTTTGAAACTCCAAGAATTGAGCTTTTCTCCACAGTGTTATCAAACTAGGTTGTGGTAGGCACCCTTTGTGCCATCGAGCACAACTACTAACTCGAAATTGAACTTGAATCCTAGCATTTAATCAAAATTTAGAGGAAAAAAGCAAATGAGTAAAAATGTGGACATGAGACATGGCACAAGGTCCATTAGGACCCGATCCTCCTCCCTGCAAATGTCAGGGGTAGTGATTTATTATTAACTTGCCCATATTGTTTATTCGTTTTGGGAGTTGTAGCCCAACAAATACATGAATAAGGCAACGCTCACAAGAACTCATAAATTATCATTGTTGCAGTCTATACAATATTGTCACATGGACTATAATCATATGAATAAAGGTGTCAATATCTTCTGAGCTTGCATTCCACTTGGATTTCCTTTCTCCCTCGCATTGAGAACATGCATTATAAGAGAGGAACGTTGTAAGAATTTAGATTGAAAACAAATAATTTTGAATGGATGAGTAATTGAAAATATTTGTATGGTAATATATAATATCTAATTATTATAACCACACATAGTGTGGCAAGGAAGGGGCAAGGAAGCGGCGTGCTTCCTTCCCCAAAGAGTTATAATCCGAGGGAACGGACCCTTCCCCGTGCATCGATAAGATAAGCGCCGAGAATATTACAATGGAAGAGTTTCTCTTGACGATGCCAGTTTCAATGAGGGATGTAGACATGTTCGTATATGATATTGGCACTCGTGCCATTTTCCCTTTGCAAAGCCAAGATTCTGAATCGTGACATTGCAATGGGAGAATGGCACTAGTGCCATATAGTCTTTGTGAAGTAGAAATTTTGAATCACGACATTGCATGGGGAGAATGGCACAGCCAAAGTTTTGAATCGGGACATTGCAACAGGAGAATGGCAGTGGTGCAAATTTAAAATTTAAAATTTTTGGCTTTGTAATAGGAAGATGGAGAATGGCACTAGTGCCAGTCTCCCAATGGAATGTCCTGATTCAAAATTTTGGCTTCACCAAGGAAGAAGGGCACTAGTGCAATTCTCCCATTGGAATTAGTGGAATGTCAATCTATAGGTTTAGTTTGTCTAGATTACCACTAGCCGAGAATGGCAGTGATGCCAATCTCATGCTGGCAACTACATAATGAACTGAGATCATCAAACTCACATGTGGAATGGAATCGGACACCACTCTCCTATGATCACAGTCTCCGCTCTGTAGAGTTCATATGGATTTGTGTCAATGTCTGTGGAGAATGGTAGTGGTGCCAATCTCATACCATGACCTGAAAACATGCACAAGGAATCCTAAACTCACATGTGCATTTGCACTTTTTCCATTATCCTACTGTAGCCAATAAAATTAGTGGAATGTCAATCTATAGGTTTAGTTTGTCTAGATTACCACTAGTGGAGAATGGCAGTGATGCCAATCTCATGCTGGCAACTACAGAATGGAATCGAACACTCACTGGTGCCATTCTCCCAATGCAATACCCTGATTCATATTTTCACTGGTGCCATTTTGACTCTGTGAAGCCAAAACTTTGAATCTGGGAGAATGGCACTAGTGCCATTCCCCCTTTGCAAAGCCAAAGTTTTGAATTGGGACATTGCAATGGGAGAATGGAAGTGGAGCAAATTTAAAAATTTTTAGCTTTGCAAAATGGGGAGATTGGAGGATGGCAGTAGTGCCATTCTCCCATTGCAATGCCAAAACTTGAGACCATAGACTTTGTGTGTGTGTGTGTGTGTGTGTGAACGTGGTATTCATTTGAAACCATACACTATTTTACTTCCATTTATTCATATATGTGGTAAAGTTGATCGATATTACTTTATGAAACCTAGCTCGTTATGTGAGTTTATTCACGTTAGTTTGGTTATGCTAGGTTGGTTAAGTTACAAATTTCTATGTTAGAGTATGTTTTTCTTGATCAAGGTCCAAGTAATGTAAAATTTTAAGGTGTAGATTGAATTAGTTGACGAGCATGTGATTTTTCTCCATGTTAAAAAAAATTGTAATCATGCTCATCATTAGATCGCAAGCTATGGATTTTTTTAAAGGAAGATGAGAATAGGTTAAATAAAAGGCATGAGGACAATGTAAAAAAGGAAGAAAATGAGTGTGGACAATGTAAAATAGAAATAAAAGAAATGCATACGCTAGATATGTTAAATGAAAGAAATAAAATAAATGCATAGGGAAAATATGTTAAATAAAAGAAATGCATAGGTTAAGTATGTTAAACAAGATATATGCATAGGCTAAATAAAAGAAATATGTTAAATAAAAGACAAGCATAAGCTAAATACTTGATCGATATTACTTCAGTTGTGTGAGTTCTTTCATGTTAGCTTAGTTATGCTTTGGAAGCTTCCGAAGTAAAGGTCCAATAAAAGTAAAATTTTAAGTTGTAGACTGAATTAGATGATGCGCGTCCGATTTTTCTCTACATTTAACAAAAAATATCGGCTTTGGAAGCACTAGATCGCAAGCGTAGGTTAAAATAAAAGGAGTGCATAGGTGGAAGAAAAGGAGTGGCATAGATTAAATAGGTGGAAGAAAAATAGCGGCATAGATTAAATAGCTGGAAGAAAAGCTTCAGGGGGACCTTTTGTAACCCCAAAATGTCCCTTGATGCTTTTAATTATACTTTTAAAATTGCATTCAAAATCAATTCATGAGATATTATAAAACATTAGTAGCATTAGAAATAGATCCAAAAGACAAACTTGGTGTAGATGAACTACTACTACCCATGGTCTAGAATATGCTAAGATAATGTATAGAAAAGGAGCGGATGAAGGGAAGAAAAGGAGCTTCATAGATTAAATAGCTTCACACACCAAACACTATTTGTGTGTGGGATGGAGATGGCATAGAACTGCTCCAAAAGATTCTCTACAAGAATATACCAAACTCTTGCTTTCTGTGTGGGTTGGGTAGACACTTTATTAAGGAATGTCCCTCCTGGAATAGTCATATAAAGGAAAAAGAAGAGGAATAGTCATATAAAGGAAAAAGAAGAGGAAAAAGAATAGTCAAGACAAATTTTCATTCCTAAGTGTATACATTCAACGACCTAAAACCACAAAATTTTAGAAGATGGTTGTGTGCTAGAGCACTCAATCCTGATTTCTTATCTCTTCATAGAAAGTCGAAGTAGGAGGCCTAAAAATAAGGTGGCAACTTAACTAGATTGATGACAAGAGAGTGTGGGTCTATATAGAACACAAAGAGGATAGAGGGGGTGCAGCTTTGGGCATTGCTAAGCACCTAGTTCAAGAAATAGGGGGGTTCTAACCAGCTTTTATTGCAATGCAGTAGGAATAGAATTCATTAACCCCTACCTAGTGTGCCAAATGTTTTTAGTCTACGCGCCTAACTCCGCAAGAGATAGATCACTCCTTTGGAGTGGTAAGATTCTTCTTGAGACAATACTATTCTTTCGGGAGATTTTAATATGGTCGAAGGTAGAAGGGATAGATGGAACAAAATAGGTAATGTCATAAGGCGGAGTGAGTTCACCACTTGAATAGCCTCAAGGATCAAGATGTCTTGATTGATACCTAAGAGGACACGTCTTCACCTAGACAAAATTTTGATAGAACATTACTTTCACGTCCCTCTTGTTCTCTAATCATAGGAAGGACCTTGGTGTCTAACCAAGTCCTCCTTGATACTGCCTAGTACATAGCCTCATGCTGGTGTTTTCAAGGGGATGCATGGGATAGTTGAGGTGCTTGGTGCACAATTTCCTCTAGGCAGGATCGGATGGCACACGTAACACCCGAGCTAGTGTATCCTGGCAGACAATGAGCTTACCCCACACCCAGGGAGGATTGGGCATCATTGATCTAAAAATGCAAAGCAAAGCCTTGTTGGGCAAGTTGGTAGTGAGGGGCCTCACTACAAGTATAGAGCCTTGGAAGCTTCTTCTATAGCAGGGCCTCCTTTGGAACACCCCCCACACGTCAATGGTAGTAGTCACATAGATGGCTCTTCTCAGAGGCCCCCCTTACAGGGTAGGGCTCTCCCTTAATGCAGAGTCTCTTTAGAGTTTGGCAGCAATTGGCAGGGGGTCTTTAGTCCTTAGTTTTTTGAGGAGTCTGCATGATATCCTGCACCCGGAGGTCCAGGATCAAGATGCTCACATGCTGGGACAGAGGTTACACATTGGTTGGGAACAGTGGGATAGCGGCCCAACTCAATCTTTTAGGACATGGGCGAGACTCCTGATTGACACAGAGGTACGATTAGAGACCCTCTCACATCTTCAGGGGGCATGGGCCCAAGGATGGTAGAGATTGAGACAACTATCCGAGAGTCTTGGTGGGCAGGCCTTCAGAGTTTCACACCAGCATAGTTGTTGTTCTAAGTTTTGTACACTATTGTCTCTATTTTTCCCAAGTACAGGTTCCGAGGGTGTTGGTCACCTACAGTCATGTCGTTGCTCATTATAGCATAGGTGTTCACAAGTGTAGCATAGGTCCTTAGGTCGTGTTTCGGTGAGAGGTGTAGGCTAAAGCATGGAAAGCAGATCTCATGCACGCATGGGTAGAAAGAGGGCTCGATCAAAACGATTGATGGAGGCTCTTGCCTCCACGGGAGTTCAAGGGTTTAGAAGGGGATTTTAGGGTTCAAAAGGGGGACAGGGTTGAGAGAGCTAACTAGGAGTTCCAGGGTTCAGAGGGGGTTGCAGGGTTTAGGAGGAGTCCAAGGTTGAGGAGTGGAGAGCTAGTCTCCTTCGCGGATTCGAGGGGTAAGGGTTGAGGAGGAGGGACAAGGAAGGAGGAGGAAGAGATGGGTGAGTGGAGGAGGGGGGAGGAGGAGAGAGGAGGAGGAGAAGGGAGGAGGAGGAGGAGGGAGGAAGGAGGAGGAAGGAGAAGGAGATGGAAGGAGGAGGAGGAAAGAGGAGGAGGAGGAGGAGGGGGGAGGAGGAGGAGGAGGAGATGGAGGAGGAGAATGAGGGAGGAGGAGGAGGAGGGAGGAAGGAGGAGGAGGAGGGAGTACAAGGGTAAGGGCATGCTAGAACATGATAGTGTAACAGAGCATGGACGCAATGGAGATCAATCGCATGAACACAATAGTGAGCTTGAACACTGAACCTCAAAGAGTGGGAGCTTCATTCCATTGAGAGATATTTAGTCAACAGCATCCATCCATGGCAATGTGTTAGAGTAAGTATAGACTACCTGTGTTGTTAATTCCATGTTATGCATCATATGCAATGCACACATTTACTCTTGTTATATGTTCTGATGGGCAGGTTAACTCAAAAGTTGGTAGGTGCCTAGGCTATCACCAAGCTTCCACCCTCTATTAATCTCCTCCATTGTCAAGTTTGTTGTGGGGATTGGGAAAAAGAGAGTGTTGCCCACCCAAGTGAACTCTCTCATGAAGACAAGCCGATCAAATTGGAACTGCAGTGAAGGCGAAGAAGCGGACGATCTGATAGAGAGCTCTTGCAAGAACCTTGAGCTACCTCTGCGATGGTAGATCAAAACAACAGATCAGCAAACTAGTCCGATCTGTCGGATTGCTGGCTGTGGGCTACACCTCCAGATTGGCGTTGACGGGATTGCTGGTTGTGCTCTTGATCATGATGACCGTGCTTATCTGGGGCTTCACTTCCACCAACGTGCAAACGTCTGTGAAATCCATCATTGCTCAATTCTGTCACGAATTGATGAATTGCTGAGCTATCCATGGAAGAAGAAAGCTACTTCAAAGATTGCTACTATAGGAATTGCTGCCTACGAAAGAAAGGGGACATTTATTGCAAAGAAAGGATGCTGCTGTAAGTTGCTCCTCAACATCCTTGATAGATGGTAGCAACAAATCATCGCTAGGAGCTGTGTCAGAATGAGATTGTCCCTCAACGCTGCTTGCTATGGGATTTGATTTATCCTACACGGCTGAAGGCTTATCATCTACGAGGGTTAGTTACAAATCATCTTCAAGGTGGAGATTGACACTACCATGATCAATTTGTAATTTGTTTTGAGCCTGATGCAGTGCAAGGGTGTCAGGACTAGTAATAGCAAGTGGCTGATCCCTCGACCTGCACCTCAAATAGATTTGAAGTCTGAGGCAAGGGTTGATGGAGCCATGGACATTGGAGGTGGGCTTATCATCTACGAGGGTTAGTTACAAATCGTCTTCAAGGTGGAGATTGACACTACCATGATCAAGGTGGAGTTTGATGGAGCCATGGACATTGGAGGTGCCCTTGAGAGGATGGCAGGAAACAGGCTATGGGTGAGCAAGGTCGTAGAGATTGTAGTTCTATGTGGAGTGCTTGTAGGAGTGGCTTGTAGGGCAGAGCAGTAAGGAGCTGGCCATCAGAGGCTGTAGGTCCAATCAAGACAGATACGACATGTAACATTTTGATTTGCAAGTGTTTCCAGAGTATGCGTATTCTTCCTTCAAGGTGATCCTCTTGCTGGAGGACTGCAACAAGGCCTTGATATAATGTAGTGATGCCTTGTAGCAAAAGACCTTGTGCTAACCCCTCACATCATCATCGACTTGACCTAGTAGTTGAATTTCCAACTTGGAAATTATTGCCTTTTGATTTTGCCACTCCATGCACTTGTCTTTATACTTACCCAATGTGGAGGTGTATGCAAGCTTTAGACTATTGAATTGTTGAGCTGCTTTTGGATGCCCTGGAAATTCATTGAGCATGCGGAGTTGGTTTATCTCTTGCTCTTGAGCGTCCAATTCTAATTTGGTGTGCACAAGTACTTCTCTTGATGCCATGCATTCCTTCTCTAGTGCTTGAATTTGACGTTTATCTTCTTTGAGACTGTTCTGCAACTCATTGTTTGTGTCTAATGTGGCATGGAGCTGATCCTCTTTAAGTAGTAATATTTCATTTAAGTGCACCATTTCCTCTAAAACTCCTATGCTGACAATTGCTAAAAAAAGTGTCGACAAGTTCTAAACAATGACAATAGCTAAAATAAGTGCTAAAAAAAGTGCCAAAATTGATTAAACGTGTTCTTAAAAGTGCTATTGTAGCTCAAAAAGTCTCAAAAGTGCTCTCGTGCTCAAAAGTGAGAGAGAAGATGAAAGGGTGTTGAAAGTCTCAAAAGTGAAAGAATTAAGAACTAAGTGAAAATGTGATTAAATCCCTAAACAGAAGGGCAACCAATGTCGAGGTCCACCCCTGAAATACTGTCGACAGACGCTGGAACAAGAACAACAGAGAGTGCTTATGAAAGAGTACAATCTCACACCCAATCGTTTAAAAATGATCAGAAATTGATATGACAATGCTCTACATTTGGAATACATTTAAAATCCAAGTGACTATACTCAAATATATTGATAGTATGACTATTTCAATGCATCTAATATATGCTTCTACATCTATGCTACTTTCACTTTTTCGATATGAATGTATATGACTCTAACACGGGCTTGCATGATTGTGCCATCAAGACCATCTAATTCACAAGCCTGAGATTAGCATTAAGCCAACGTCAAACTATTGAAATAATAAGAAATCAGACTATTGGAACAATGATTTTGCACTCAGTATCATCTAATTTGTAGGCTTAGATTGTATCAAACTGTTAGAACAATATTTGTGCAGTCAAGACCAACTAATTCGTAGGCTCATATTCACATTCAACTGGTATCAGATTGTTACAAGAATAGGTAAATCAGAGTTAGAATTTTAGAATCTTTTAGTTATAATGCCATTCAATATCTGGTTACAATTTTCAATTAGATTATTGTATCACAGTACGAATGTATACAACTCTATTACTGGCAATTTAGTTAATTTTAAAATTTCAACTTTCAATCCGGTTAAAACTTAATGTATGACCATACAAATGTATATAACTTATCCAATTGTTTGAATACATCTAATATATGTTGCTACATGTATGTTGCTTCCACTGTTTTATCAATGGCTGCAACCAACACGTGGTGGTTATTACTTCAGTTGAACCACTGCATTGGTCTCTATAAAGCATACATTGAAAACTTTTGCATTCAAGAACACTCACTCTGGTTTGCATTTGCAACTAGAACGGTGTAGAAGTGCAAAAATTGCTTAGAAGATGCTCATAATCGAAAGGTGTTTAACATATAGATTGTAAAGACTAACTTGAGGCTCTTCAAGTAGATGAACTCCATGCTGTACAAATGCATTGCTGTGCAAGCATCTTTCTTGTTTGGGGATACTCGAATCTCAGTGGTCCAAAAGCGAATTACAAGGTCTTCTATGATGGGGCTTCTGCATGGTAGTATGTGGCATGTGGATAGGGGCAATAACCTTTCCTGCTCATTCCCAAGGTGAGACTTCTCCAAGTATGAATTTCTCCTATGAATACCTAATATTAGTGAGGTTGTTGCAATTTTCACATCATGGAATTCAATGCCATCAGAATTCAATATCATCATGAGGGTTGATCTCTTCAAGAAGAGGTCATTATCGATCTTGGCATCTTTCCTTGTGTTAGAGTATTGTGGATGGTGCACAACATTGCTACATCAACTTCTTCCCTTGTATTCAACATATCTTTGAAACTGCTATGGAAAAGCTCTCAAAAGATTGCATTCTGAGTGGTTTGAACCATTCCATTTGTCAATTGATCAAAACAATGTGTTACTTCATTACAAATCTTATGCCTTTTATGCTTCTTAACCTTACCATCAGAGCTTGTTGCTTTGTCTTCGACCTTCTCCTTCGCTCTCTTTTTATGAAAGCCTCATATTCCATATTTATGTCATATTTACGAAGGTGACAAGAATTTCCTTGCATATCAGCACGATGTGGTGGTTGCTCCAACCTTACTTAAACTGCCCCACGTGAATCATCCGGCCATGAGATGAAGTAACTAATCAGCCTCTTCTATTTCTTGTGTATAGCATACATGCTTCTTCCTATGTGCTAAAGTCTAATGGAATTAGACCACGGTCTAGCTAAAGAAAACTAAACACAAAGAAAGATAGATTCATATAAAGATAGACTAAACCATGTAATGTATACATCATGAGATAAAAAATACATTTATTGAGACAAATAATGTATACCTATTCAAAATATTGTACTTTATAATGTTAGAATGTTATTCCTCATTAAAAATGTTACGATGAACTCGATTTTCCGAATAACTGTTATAGAATGAGCCAAGCATGACATGTATTAGTACAAAATTGATTTACTAAAATAGAGAGTACTTTTACTATATGAGAATGAACAAAGCACTCTTATCAAAACACAGCATGGTTGTTATGTATGCAGAGCATGACTAATATGACTCCATTACACTCAAATAAATATCTACTATAGCTCATCCCTTCTTAGAAGAATGTTAGAATGAACTGTCCAGCTAGACAATCATAGCAATCTATCTATGAATGTGTAAAGGCTTGTTTATCAACACGTTCCACCCATGTGCAAGCAACAAACACGAGAGAGAGAGAGAGAGAGAGAGAGAGAGAGAGAAAAGAAAGAAAGAAAGTTTATAAAGTCTTTGGAAGACCAATGGGTCTATGAGACTATGAAGAACCTAATACAATGAGCTATGGTAGTGGAGCTATAAATGAGCATCCACACCAATGCAAAATGCAAAAAATGCAAAATGGCAGTACTAAGTCCTAAGTACAACAGTCATGTCGATAGTCAACTATATATCACTCTCAGCATCATCATCCAAGACGTCAGGATGGATGAGGCAGTGGACGCATGAGGCTAGTAATAGAGTGTTGTCGCCCCCTCAAAGGTGCAGTCCTAGCACGTCTCTTGGTTGTAGCTCTGCATCGAACCAAAGCTACTGTGACCCCTGTCGATCGGACTTTGACTCTAAACAAGGAGGGGATGTCCCCCAGTATGATATGTGTGTCAATCCTCTGTCTGAGCTGTCAGGTCATCGACTCTGAGTCACAGTCATGTCAACACCTCATCACGCGGGGGTCTACGTGGTCTGGCTGAAAGAACTCCGTGATAGAGCTCTGAGAGGGATCAACCGAGGAAGAAGTCTAATCCTGGCTCCATGCTTAGAGTATTCTCTCGCAGTGTCAAGTGCCTCATGAATGAAACCTGCCAAACATCGCTGGTTTGGGTAGGAGAGAAAACGGGCCAAGATCCCATAGCTATCTCTGAAGAGACAATAGAAATGCCATCAGATCTCATAGTAAACAGGACACCTAGAGATGAAATGCTCCTCTGTCTCAACCTCCTGCATGTCACACAATGTGCATATGCACCTCTCCCTGGGTAGTCACTCTGCTCTACCGCTCTCGATACGAAGTCTGTGTGAAGAGCCCCGGAACTGCCCAAGAGAGAGAACTACCCAAGAGAGATCCTCAGCGAGTGGGGTAGGTGAATCTGCATGTATCCTGGTGGGTCAATGAAACCCTCCGCTGTGATATGTAAGAAGTAATCTCTGTAGAAGCCCAGCTTCACTGGAAGATCACTCGAGCCCAACCAGGTACAGAATGTATGTAGCTATAATAGATTCTCACGGATAACCTGGTTGACCTCATGTGATAGGAGGGGAGAAAACGGAGCATCCATGTTGTATTGGAATGGAGGTAGTCTGTCCATGTGGAGCCCCAGCCCCTCGAACCATCTCTTTGTGCGTGCATACCAGCACCTCTAGTCTCCCCCTGTTGCAAGTGCCATAGAAGAGAAAAACGCTAGCCATGGTATCCTGCTATGCCCAGAGGTGTAATCCCCATACTCCCTAACTTGATATAGATATGTGATAACTTGAAATGCAGCATCTAGCTATAATGGGGGTGACCCAAACTCCGTCCAAATGATCTGGTGAGGAACTGATGGCTTACCATGGATCATCCGTGATAACATGAGAACCTGTAGCCGCTCCACCCTGGCCCACTCTGTATCCGATAAGTTTGGCCCCTAACATGGATTGCCATACATCCCCACTGGGCGGACCAAGGAGTCAAAAAGCAACCCTTTGGTTCGTGGATCCTAAAAGTGAGAGCGGAAGCACTGCCTGTCTAGTCTAGCCAATGAAGCATATCCTCTGCCCAAGCGTGTCTCCATCGCGGGTCTCATAGTGAAGATGGGTCTAGAAAAGACGACCCCAAGATAAGTATATGATGCAACTACCTCAACAGGTGACCCATCAAATGCGAACTGCTCCTGGTGCATCACAGTTCGAGATGTATTGAAGATCATAAACTTGGTTTTACCTAGGTTGACCTTCAAATCATGAGACTCACAAAAGGACTGTAGTGCATCAATGTGTCTCTGGAGCCCCTCTACTGAGGAAGACAAGAGAGCCACGTCATCTACGTAAAGCAATATCCGGATCAGTGTGCCCACAAGAGAGCAACCTACCCCCCCTGTGTTTGCATCACTGTCTCAAGCTCGTCAATGTCTATAAAGCCCAAACAAGGTAGGTGATAATGGACACCCTTGTTTGACCTCGATAGTGCTTATGCTCTCGTCTATCCACCCAGATCCTACCTGGACCTGCCTGAAACTCGCTCATAAAGTGCCATGACAACCCAAATGATCTCCTAGTCGCAGCCTAGATCCTATAGGTGCCGTATGAGGTGGGCTCTCAGAACCATGTCAAATGCCTTGCGAAAATCCACAAAGCAACAGTAAACCCTCTGCTTCCGTGCCCTCGCCTCCTCGATGATACATTTGGGCTTGAGAATGTGGTCCATGGTCCCATGATCACGCCTAAATCTGGCCTGTCCCACTGCTCTAAGTCCTCGACACTCTGCAAATCTGCTGATGTCAGAATCAAGTACTCATGCATAAATCTTGGCCATGACATGTCCAATCATAATGGTCTTGTAGTTCTCTAGGCTCATGGGATCCCCTGCCTTGTGAATGGGTGAGATAGTTTTGATGGTCCAGATGCGTGGAAACCCCAAACAAACAACTTCATTAAATAGCTTTGCTAAGATCGGGGCTAGAAGGTTAATCCCATATGCAATGAACTCAATGCATAGTCCCTCATGATCCTTCGCTCGGCCATTATGAAGTTTCATTATGGCATCCTTTTACCCCCCCTAGTGAAGAGGGTGCAGGATGTGGGGCGTGGCATATGTGAGAGGTTAGGGACTGGCTGATTTGGGATATCATAGAGTGTGCGTGCATAATCAAACCACACCTGAGTGTCAGTGAGTGGTGAGGGGGACCGTCCCTCTAGAAATCTCCGCCAAAAGTCCTTAGAGTTGTTACTGAACAAAATGTTCAGTAGCTCCTCCTCATTCCGATGAACAAATTCTAGTTTCTTTTTACGTACTAGTCGACGGTACTCGCGTAGCGTCTCTGGTTTGCTTGGAAGTCTGTTTTTGGTTTCGAATCTAAGCTGATGGCGTAAAGCCTTACACTCATCATCGTACCAACTATAACAAGGTACGGTCCCACGGAGTGGTGGGCAGGTGGTGTGGGAAAAAGCGTGGAGAGCAACCTCGTGTAGTGAGCAGCTGACTAGGACAGCACGATCCTCTAAAAGAAGTATAAAGTCAATGTAGGCGAGAAGTAAGTAAAGATGGCTAGAGTAAGTAGGTGAGTGATCGCGATCAAAGCGTATATCATGGTAGGTGGAGTAAGAGCTAAGCGGGGTGGAAAGTACTGCACAACGGGGAGTAGAAATGCTAAAGAAAAGATAGGTGTGGTCAGCCCCTAGAGGGAGAGGTGCTACGGTAAAGTCAGTGATGTGAGATGTGAAGGCAAGGGATCCCATGATGTAGTCCATAACACTGGAGCCTCCCCCATGTGGAAAGCACGTGAAACCACCTGATGCGGACCATTTGTCAAGACCATTATAAATAACGAGATCATGCATCCTGCCGAGGTCTAATAGAGAGAGAGAGGGGGAGGGGAGAAAGAAAGAGAGACGTAGTATAGGTTCCTTGGGCTTTGGAGATACCTATTTGAACCCTACACGACTACTTGCTTTGTTGATGGTTACCACCGTAGCAACATTACAAGGATATAAAATTGCACCTTGTTTGGTTATGTTGCTTGCTCTAGCATTGAGTTGTTCTCTTTTTTCAGCTTTGTCTGTGTAACCTATTCTGACTCTATGTTCTCAATCGATGTAGCTTTGTTAAGCCACGCATTAGCTACTGTAGAGCATCACGCTTATGGTTATTGTAAACACATTGCAGTCAATCATATATGTTGCCTGAGTATTGTCTGTAGTAGACTTGGTGAAGAGTCTCATGGTTGCCATTTGAGAATTCAAAAAGAAAAAGTCTAAGAAAGAGCAAGAGAAACATTAAACCCAACATGCCAACTTCTGCATGTACAATAAAAACCAGTATGTGGAATAAGAGCCCCCACATATGCACTCCAACCTGTTCGCATGCCACATACTTTCTAGACTGAAATCCTGCAACCCCCAAACTGTGCATGTGGACTCAAGAATGTTTTTTGAAATACAAAAGGAGAATCGCTTTTAAATTACCAAAAACCAATGTCCCCATTTGCTTTAGTTCAATGTACTTCTAGCTTTCTTGTAGCTTTGTTGTATACTCCTTTGCTTTGAGTCGTAGATAGAGTAGGACACGAGGAGAATACTCTCTCTCTCTCTCTCTCTCTCTCTCTCTCTCAAGATAGGACTTACATAACAACTACCTCTCTCAAAGAATATAGAGTAAAACGCTCTATAATGCAAGATATAAAGTGGGACTCTGAGAGAAAGGTCTAATCTCTCTCAATATGAAAAACACTCAAGAAACTCTAAAAATAATATCTTAGCAAATGCTTACTTGAACAAATGACATGACCAAGCTCCGCGGAATACCATGTTCATACACAAGCATCTCAAGATCTATGGGTGCCTATACTATTCTAGGATGGATGGATCCTAAGTGCACACATAATGATGAAGAGCAAGACTAATAAAGCACAAGCTTAAGTTTAATTAGGTTCAAACTCATACTCATAACGAGACTTGAAAGCTTGCATATGTTATTGCATGAAAATAACCTCTTTTATAAGAGTGGAATACATACTTGCTTTGCTTGCTCACATGTGATATTTATAAAGCCTCCTTGCCATGTCACAACACACTCTTCCCTTTGTAACTTTACTCATACCTTGCCTCTATTACCACAACTCTCAATACTTCACATCCACATGCATCTTCTACAAATCAACCTCGCACTTTACAATGACTCATAACATATTCAGCTTTGGCATGTTCAACCTTGGCTCAACCATGTCATTCACACAATGATCGAGTACTCTATCAATCTTTAATTCCTCTTCCCTGGGATTTGTTTCCAACCAAGGAGGAGAATGATCTAACAATCATTCTATAAGATCTAAGTTGTACTCATTGTGTTGAATTTGTCTACAAAGTCATTGTGCTCACACATTACTTATTGTGCTCACACATACACATAGTACTCTAATATTTTCAACTCTTTTTTCCAATTTTTATTGCTATCATATGCGCCAAAAAACCAAAAAGATTTTGTACATGCGACCTCTAATTATTCAATGCACTTTAAGAGTGGTTGTTAAGAATTATCATTATCATGTCACATAATAATGCAATTAGTCATCTCTTATATATATCCATTCTCTCCCTCCAATCTTTCAACATAGGGATACACCATGATTGTTTGTTGATGCAACACCTTTGCGACTATGATGACTTGTAAAAGCAGAAAAGCAGATGGTCAGAAAATCATCTTTCCAAATTTGTAACAAGCATCACCAACTACCTTGCCAAAAGAAAGATTTAGATATAGGAAGCAAAGTCATATGTCTAGCATGGGTTCAAAATCATGAAGGATTGCATGAAGTGGCAATAGAAGCACACAGGGTTGGATAGGTATTACCTTGTTGGACTTGATCCAAAGGTCATTAAAGAGTCAAAAGCAACATGCAGTCTCTTGAGAGTTTGAAAGAGCATACAATCAAAATAGTTGACACTTATGGCACTTTTTTTTTTGTTCCATTCCATTAGTATTTGACTACTAGGCAAGGAAGATGTCGATTGGCAATAAATGGACGGAGGGGCAACACCTTCAGAGACATGGGACATACAAATATGAGAGCTTGTAGGGCTCAAGAGCCAAGTGTTTCAATCAAACCACCTCTAATCGAAGAAGAGGTAACTTGTCTCACCCACCCATTCAGTAGTAGGTGCACCCGACGTTCTTTATACTTCCCTTTACTTAAGAGCTAGCTAGTTGGTGACATTTTTTCCATCCAAGAAATACGTCCATGAAAATTGGGAATATTCATTCTCTCCTCACATCCCAGACATGAGCTCATGAATATCTCACATCCATCCATGAGCTAGTGAATATAAATGATCACTGCAGGTAATCCAAAACTAGCATGGTTGCAAGTTTTCTTCATGTAGCAAGCTTGGCTGTACTGCATCAACGCAAATGAGAAAGTGTCAAGCAACTCTCATGTTTGTCATTGCCTTGCTGATGCAAGGGAGGCCTCTCCTACCTCACCTACAATTCTACGCCAGGAAACCTCATCCCCCAGAACATCCTTCAGCCTGTGGGCTTTGTCAGGATGGTGGTATAAGATACGTGTGTGGGAGAGAAACTCCACCTAGTGGCCATTATGTGCATTTTTTGAGTCCCTTATTCAAAAAAATCACTTACAAAGTCATAACAGGATTTGAGCAACGTCGGGGCCTTCAATGAAATCATTATGCAAGAGCATAAGAATCGACAGTGGCATGTTAAGACCAGATCACAAGTGAAATCTGTCTCATTCAATTGTATACTTTCAGAATACCTGCAGCCTTATGACCCTTGGGCATGGTTTATCACTGTAGGTCATAGCAATAGACGGCATCAACCTCATGGTAGCAAGACAATAGTTTCTATTTGCGTCAAATAAGACCACTCAAGCTGTCTAGCTCCCACCTCCAATGACATTTTGGGTATTCGGCACAATTTCATTCTGAGGCCAGATTTTCGTTGGGGAATCCAGTCCTCAGGCAACTAAATGAATCATCTTTCTTCAATAAAGAAATCTGGCTCCACGTAATGAACAGAGGTAGCCATTTCCCAGGACTTAAAAGAGGAAGGTGAAGTGCATCCCACCTGAATCCTGATGTAGCACATCAGTTGTGTACCCAAAACAAAAGACACTAGTCATCTATAAACCATCAATAAGACATTCCACATCCTTCTGCTGGAAGGAGTTTACTTTCAGTCCAACCCACAAAAGTCTGCTAACAATTTTCCTGTTTTGCCATTGTACTATTAAATATTACACTTATCATTGAAATTAAAAGTAACCATTCTGGAACACCATATGCAGACATTATTTATCCTTTCGAAATTAGCACAGAATTCCTCTGGCCAAAAAAAAATAAATTTAATCTTAATATTACAATGCCATGTAATTGTTGTATGCTCTATTGGTTTTGAATGCACAAGATATGCTCAATTGATGACTCCTTCAAAGAAATTGAGAGATCCTATAAGGCCTTTGGTACCAGGTGGAGAGATGAGTCTCTTTTAAAGTGTTCTTTCAAACCTGTGATAAAGTACTTGCATCTGTGAGCCAGGGGAACTCAATGATGAGCTGCCCTTGAGTAAGCGACGATACCACTTTGCTGATTTTTTAGGATATCGTTGCAGATTATTTTTGTGGTCCACATAGTAAAGGCCAAAACGGCAAATGAGCCCGGACTCCCATTCAAAATTGTCCAAAAATGACCAGACGAAGTAGCCTTGGACATTGTAATTGTAATTCCTGAATGAAGTTGTCACATATCGCTTGGTTAATGTGGTCGGATATTTAGAACTCTTAATTGTAGATTAATCATATTGTGCATTCCGCCACAAAACAAGATAATGTACATATACCTTCATAAGACTGGAATACATCCAATCTTAATTTTTTTATAGAACAAGCGAAAGAATAAAGGAAAGTAAGCAACTTCGTACAGTTATGAGTAAACGTGAAAAATAAATAATAATAATAACTTAGTAAGCAAAGCTAAGCTTACGTTGTCATTGGTACCCAAGCATAAGCGGCCATCTGGGATTTGAGAGATAACTCTTCAAAAACTATTATGAAGGACTACTCAATTTAATACTTAAATTAGGATCTTGCCAGAAAATTGCGATATAAAGCATTAGCATTGAAGTCGACGAAGTTGCCACCAGCAAATCGGGGATTTCTAAACTATATTACTGGTTAACTCTTTGTTTTTGTATGGGTACTGTATAATTGAAGTGGAGATGGTACTAACTTGATAGCATCAGCCAAATATTTGAGTGTCCCATTGAGATAGTTGACTCGTCTCCAGTCGTTTATAGCTTTCCTCAAAGGTGCATTTAACTCAAGGTCCATACAGCCTAATAATACATGCAAGGAAATGACTCTCCATTTGTCTATGAGTCGATATTCTCTCATAAAAAGAGAGGAAAAGCAAATAACGCTTAAAATAGGAATTCCTGCTAGGAAGAGAGATGCTTTCAGCAATTTTAACATAATAGTGGAAAAGTTGAGTCCTGGAAACAGAGTCCGTCATCAATATGCAACAAACTCACCATTCTCCGTAATAATGATTGGCTGGTTTTGAAACTGCCCTTTGCTGTAGCGGGTTTCCATCCATGAGAGTAACTTAGGGAGACCCCAAGGGCAATTGTAGATCCAGCCAATATCAGGTGGACCCTGCAACAAGCACAATTGGTTTCAGGCTTCAGCATCTGATATATCTACTCTCTTGAAAAAACATGGGTCTCGGACAGAGAGGTGAAAGACTAACCATTGCTTCTCCAATCAATTTTCCATCTGGCCCTGTATCTGTAGGAAACATATGCAATGCAAAGGATTTGTATGATTGTCACACATTTTGAAAAGAGTAACTTGCATTTTCTATTTCAAATCATAAATCTTCAAGTAATTACAAAGTATCTAGGCTTATTAATCAAAATTCCAGAGACATGTATGTACATATGACAAAAGCAGAAAGAAGACCACACGTATGTGCTGATGGCTTGATCAAAAGGGAAGCATTTGCACATCCAAGGTGATTCTATACATACATTTTACAGAAGCTTTCCGATCTGTTATGTACCACTTCAATTTTGGATCCACTTCTTCATTGGCATTTTCTGCATAATAAGCTGTGTAATAGTTGAGACCAACAAAATCTAAACTCCCTTTGAGCTCTTTTGACTCATCCTCTGTGAAGTAGGGAAGACGATCTTTAACCCCATCTCTCATCGAGTAAGGGTAATCACCAAGGAGTACTGGATCCAGAATCCTACAATGCAGAGTCCCCAAAGCTATGAGCACATAAGAATGGTTTTGCCTCGATAAGAAGAAACTTTATTAAAAATTTTGAAAAGAAAACTGACATCACCAAGTTCTTCACCATGACAGCTCAAACTCGATACACCTTTGAGCAGCACCAAAGTCTTCCTTTTTGTTTGAATATGGTTCATACCACTTTGAATTGACAGTTATCCCAATTCGACCTTTTTGCTCACGCTGCACTTTGTGAAGATAAAAAATATATCAAGTACATAATGATTTTGAAAGTGGCTCTACTTTATTAAAAGAAATAGATGTCCTAGTTCCATGTTTGTGCAACCTGCTGCATAGAAACACTTTAAAACTTGCAATACTATCATCACGGCTAGTTAATTTTTAGTCAGCCAATTGAATTTAAAGTTGGAAGAGCTCACCTGATACCTTTCTTTGTAGACTTTCACCGCAGCTGAATGGGAAAGTAGGGCATTATGTGCTACTATATAGGGTTCAGTACTTGAATCACCGATTAAGAAAAGCTTTTTGGAGCCACTGACAGCAGAACATCTGCCAGGTGCTTCTGTGCCAGTCCCATAGCCATAAAATGCAAGTGTACTTAATTGATTAAATGTTATCCAATTCTTGACTCTGTCTCCAAATAAATTGAAGCAAGCCTCTGCATAGGTTGCAAAACACTCCCTGCCATATAAAACATGTATTTTTGCGAGAATCAATTAAATTTGCAGACAATATGAAGGGCATCCCTTTCTATCAAAATTTGTAGCTCAATTTTGTTAGGAATGAAGGCATTTTCTAAAACGGGGTGGCTAAGTATAAAGTCGACGTTTAGTATATTGAGTCAAATACATATTCAACCAATTGCTTCAACAAGTTTTGTAAATTGCAGACCACTGAGTATAACTATGCTTACACAATATTTTTTGTGCGCCATCCTTTGATTTCAGGATCGTTTTCCAATGCTTGCGGTAGATCCCAGTGGTACAATGTTACATACAGCTCAATACCTGCCACTTCTATGCATATGAGCAGGCTATTATCCATAACAAGACAACTTCTATCAAGAAATAGGAGAGTCTTCACATAACATTCTCAGATGAATTTAAAAAACACAAGGTCATCTGATATCAATGCGCCATCAAAGCAAATTAAGGTAAGGCATGCTTTTTGAAGTTATTTCAAACACTAATGGGTACAGTACAGCATATTGAGGGCACTGAGATACCATTTTGAATAAGGTCATTAATAAGTTTGTTGTAAAAGGCAACTCCCATCTGGTTTATTGCTCCTGTGCCAGCTGCAAAACTACGTTCAACATGTATCATTGTCTTTGCTTTTATTCCATACTACCTGAAAGTGGTTTCAAAATAACAAAGTCAGAAGCTAATGCCCATGCCAAACCTGGAAATATGCGTGACCAGGAAATCGAAAGACGATATGCATCAATGCCTAGCTGCACCATCAGTTCAATATCCTCCTGAAAAAGAACCGCAGTAGAAAGCCAAAATCACAAAAGCAACGATATGTAAATTTCTCAAAAGCGATCAACCTCGACAGCTTACTCGTAGCATTGCTGAAATACCTTATAACGATGATAATGATCACATGTCAAATCTCCAGTGCTTCCATCATAAACATTTCCTGCAGAAGAAAGAATGAAGATGCCAAATGAATAACAGCAAAACCAAGATTGACACACGCAAATCTCTTTCAAGCAACAACAGGTAGAAATTTGCAATAACTGCAATATGGCTCTGGAAAAGGTCAACCTTTCATATTCATTTAAAAAGAAAAATCATGCAATCAAGTGTGATTAATAACTTGCTCAATCCCAAAAGCAGACTCCTGTGTCAGTTTTTGCTCCTTCTTTTGTACCGTGCCCTCTACCTAAAGATTCAATGGACCCTCTCTGAAGTACTTAAGATAAATTTCAGGCCTTGAATCTAGATAAGTATGAAATGATAATTGGGATGGATTGGCTTACCAAATTCCAAGCCGTGATTGATTCTGTAAACCGAGTTGTGAGTGTTAAAGAGATTTTCTACGAAAGGAGCACAGTTGTATCTTGTCTTCTTTTCTTAGTTAGAGGAGACCCCTCCTAAGGCAGAAGAGAAACCAAGATACATGTACCTAGATGAATCCAGGAACATTCCCAAACTCATCCTCTAAAAACACAACATAGCGCAGTTTCAATCTCACGATAGTCACTCGTAAGATTGAAAACCATAAACTCCATCACGCATGGTAGGGACTAGCTACTATGACATCCCCACTGACGTCATCAGCACCCAACAGTGCGTGTAGACCATAGTATAAAAATATGCTCTCACACATACAAATCCACACACCCACACATACTTGAGCATCCTTCTATACAAAGTCTTCGTACTGAGTTTCTATCGGCACTCCTGAGGTGAAGGGCAAACTCAGCCATGACGATGGCTAGCACTAAAGGAGGAGGAGGCTAATCAAAAAGTAGTCCAAAATCTCTTCATTCAAGCTACAACTACTTGTGAAGTCTAAACGATTTCATTTTAGTGTCTCCCAAACGAGCATCTAAATCTAGCTGATAGGGCAACGCACATTTAAGATAGAAAGAATTATCGCAATACCAGCAGGGCACAACTTGGACGAAAACTTCACACGGTGAAATTTGCATGTCCGCTAATATGGCAAAAGCATATACCTAGATGAATCTAGGAACATTCCCAAACTCATTTTCTAAAAGCACAACATAGTGCAGTTTCAATCTCACGATAGTCACTCGTAAGATTGAAAATCATAAACTCTGTCACGCATAGCAAGGACTAGCTACTATGACATCCCCACTGACGTCATCAGCGCCCAACAATGGGTGTAAACCATAGTATAAAAATATGCTCTCACACATACAAATCCACACACCCACACATACTTGAGCATCCTTTTATACAAAGTCTTCTTACTAAGTTTCTGTCTGCACTCCCGAGGTGAATGGCAAACTCAGCCTTGACGAAGGCCAACACTAAAGGAGAAGGCTAATCAAAAAGTAGTCTAAACGATTTCATTTTAGTCTCTCCCAAACGAGCATCCAAATCTAGCTGATAGGGCAATGCACCATTTAACATAGAAAGAATTATCACAATACCAGCAGGCCGCAACTTGGACAAAAACTTCACAAGGTGAAATTTGCATGTCCGCTAATACCTAGATGAATCCAGGAACATTCCCAAACTCACCCTCTAAAAACACAACATAGTGCAGTTTCAATCTCACGATAGTCACTCATAAGATTGAAAACCATAAACTCCATCACGCATAGCAGGGACTAGCTACTATTACATCCCCACTGACCTCATCAACGCCCAACAGTGGGTGTGACTATAGTATAAACATATGCTCTCACACATACAAATCCACACACCCACACACACTTGAGCATCCTTTTATACAAAGCCTTCGTACTGAGTTTCTGTCGGCACTCTGGAGGTGAAGGGCAAACTCAGCCATGACGAAGGCTAGCACTAAAGGAGAAGGCTAATTAAAAAAAGGTCCAAAATCTCTTCATTCAAGCTACAACTGCTTGTGAAGTCTAAACGATTTCATTTTAGTCTCTCCCAAACGAGCATCATCATCTAGCTGATCTACTTGGACGAAAACTTCACAAGGTGAAATTTGCATGTCCACTAATACGGCAGATGAGTGAGTTTGCCGATGTCTTTTCAGTTGACCTTCCTTAAATGCCGCCTCCTAGGCTTCCTTGATCTTGCAATAGAACTCATGCCACAGGCAGTACCTTATGTCAAGGCATCTTATAAGTTTACACAGCAAGAAAACAAAGAATTGATGCTCCAATTAGATTATTTATCAAAGAAAAGCTTTATTAGACCAAGATCCTCTACATGGGGAGCTCCAGTATTATTTCAAAAAAAAGAAAGACAGGACTTATCGTCTATGCATAGATTATACAGGTCTAAATAAGTAAACAATCAAGAATGAATACCCTTTAAATAAGCAAACAATAAAGAATACATATCCTGTACCTAGGATAGAATGATCGTCTGGATCAGCACTCTGGAACAAGATGCTCCTCCAAAATCAATCTGAGATTTGGTTATCACCAAATAAGAATAAAGGAAGAGGATATATTTAAGACAGCATTTAGAACTCTTCTATATTTACTTATTTCGGAGATGCTAGGTGTCACTCAAAGGTTGTGCCACGTGGAGCTCAAAGAGCTGCTCTCTTCTCCTTCCTCTTTCCCTCAGCCACTGCCTCCCCGCCATGGATTTGCTCTCATGAATCTTGCTGGCCTTCCTGCACATCTATACTTCTGTGGCCTTTCCTGGTACGGAAATTCATGAAACCTTGATTTAAGAAACCTTGCCATCAATCCCGGGCTGCACGAAATCGCTGGCTACCTGCTCAACGATCATCCTTGCTCTCATAATCCTCCTCCTTCCTAGATTGTGTGGCTGGTGCAATGTCAATCACAGTCCGAGAACCCAAGAACAAAGCGGTTGTGCTGGTGCAAAAGCAATAGGAGAAGTAAACGATGAGTTGCCTTGAAGGGTCTACAAAGGTGGCAACGTAGTGATCGTGCATGGATCTACCCATCCCTCATCATATGTGCTTACCTTGGTTGTCCATTAGGCCCCATCCTGTTTGTTCTTTTCCCTCAACTGAAAAGGCCTTCATTTAGAATCCCTTCCCCCCTCGCCACTGGTAGATGGACGATGAAGTTTGTTTCTAATGGTAACAGTCTCACAAACCCACACGTGTAGAAGCCACACTGCATCCCATATTGCGTTGAAGGGTCTACAAAGGTGGCAACGTAGTGATCGTGCATGGATCTACCCATCCCTCATCATATGTGCTTACCCTGGTTGTCCATTAGGCCCCACCTGTTTGTTCTTTTCCCTCAACTGAAAAGGCCTTCATTTAGAATCCCTGCCCCCCTCGCCACTGGTAGATGGACGATGAAGTTTGTTTCTAATGGTAACAGTCTCACAAACCCACACGTGTAGAAGCCACAAAGAAATGGAGCCAAGATCTTACTTGCCTGACGTTCGGACACGCAATTTTGTGGTGGCATGGTGTAAGCATTGACATGGTGTAAAGCTTATTGATATTCCATCTAATGCTACTTTAGCATAATAGCAGTTGCATAGAAACATCAAGGGAGCACCGATCGCACTATTTCATGACTTTCAAACCCAACGTTGAAGCTCATTGCCGCAACTTGCACACTTTTCAAAAGCAGAGAAAGAAACATCGATTAAAATGCGTACATTACTAATTCATCCACTTGAGGACCTGAGATCCGTTAGATCTATAAATACTTTTAACACTGGAGAAAATCGTGATATATATTTCAAAAGTGTCAATAAAGGAAAGTTGTTTAGGTGGTGACATCAATGGTTTCCCTTGGGGGGTACTCTATATTAATAGTATAGATAGAGAGGAGGCATAGGACTTTGTTAGGGAGGGTGAAGGTGGAGGGATTGCATGTGAAAGAAGAAAGAGATCGAGCAATCGACCAGAGTTGTGCTTCCATGCAAGCCCATAACAACCATTCTGTTACCTTGGCAAACTAGAGGATTTGTGCAAGGTTTGTGTTACATCTCCTCCTCCTCCACGTGGGCCCTGGCCCTTCCAATTCACTTGCCTCCAAATACACTTCCATCGTATGTTTCACAAATTTGTGAGGTCATTGACAAGTAGCCAAACCCCCACTCAGAATCATATCTTGCTAGCTCTTTAGGTTTTTGGCGGTGGTGACTCTTATTCCCTCTTGCATCGATATTCATTAGCGGATTCCAATGCCACCTTTTGTGCCCTGCCACATCCTACCTTGCCTCCTCTTGAAGCCCTCCTACCACAACTTGAAAGGTAAGATCTGGGTCTCAACTGCCCATGTGACAACTCTTGCCCTAGGTCTCCCTCCTCCATGCTCTCCTCATATGGGAGATTACAGATGGGGAGGTGACCTTTCCAACAACACCCCCCAACCCCACCCAAAAAAAAAAAAAAAACAATCCTCTCCCTTGTTCTTTATCCCTTTACGCAGAGCACCGATTGTCCTCGCCATGGACTACCCTCCCCCTCGCCCTTGATGCCAATCTTTCTTGCCATGGACTTGCCTGCATATACAACTTCTCTCACCTCCTCCTAGCTTTCCCTCCAATCGCTCAATTTTGTTATCCCACATGGCATGGTGGGGGAGCTTTCCATTAACATCCATCTCTACATAAGTTCAAAAATCTATGTAGGTGATCTGCAAAAATAGAGAATGATGAATATAATTAAAAATTATGGCGATGAAGCTTTTTGATCAATCAGTAATTCCATTGAAACGACCGAAGCATTGAGCCATCTAGGAGTATGGATCAGCACCATGGATAAGGCGACTGGCAGAAGCAGGTCAAGGAGCAAATCAGTGGTGATTTGGAGCTCTAGACAAAGGCAAGGAGTGGCTATATGAAGGCGGCACATGGCAGGGTCCTTCACCATCAAAGGCGCACACGTGCGGGGCAGGTTTGGGGCCTGCACAAGGGCCTGTTGATGGCAGGACAGCAGCAGCAAAGGAGATTCAGTACATGACCACTTGACGAAGGTTAAGGTGGTGAGGGATCAACTGGAATCAGTTGGTCGGAAGGTGGACACGTGCCATTTGGCCTTGATGGTATTGAGGAGGCTATCTCGGAGTTTCAAAAGCTTTGTTACGACTGTGACAGCAGGACAGAGGACCAAACCTCTGACTCTTGAGGAGTTGGGTCCACTACTGCTATAGGTAGAAGCTAGGGAGAAGCTCTACAACAACAACAAAGATGGCAAGGCGCTGCTGGCGAAGGATTACGCTGGCAAAGGAAAGGGCAAGCCAATCCAAAAAAGACGGCTCTGATGACGAGGACACTTCCAAGAGGAAGCAGAAGAAGAAGTGCTTCTATTGTGACATGCCATATCATTTTGCGAAGCACTGCAGAAAGAAGAAGGCGGATTAGAAAAACAAGAGGAAGGAGTCCAACTCTAATTCAGAGGGTGACACAAAAGCCAAAGCCCACTGGATTGCTCAAGTTCGAAGGCGGGAACATGACTAAAGGAGATGGTGCTAGGAGGTGCTACTAGAGATGGACCTGTGTACCACGATATTTGGAGATATTCATTTGTTGCAGACATAGCCAAAGGAAGGACGGGTTGAAACAGACCCTTAGAGCATGGTGCCTAGAAGACTCCAGGTTGTTCACTCATTATGAGGGGGACAACTGGAAGATCATGGCGGCTGGATTGCTCGAGTTCGAAGGCGGGAACATGACTAAAGGAGGTGGTGCTACCAGAGATGGACCTGTGTACCACGATGGTGTGCGCAAGTGGAACCACACCCCCTGTGTTCCAGAGGACTACAACCAGGGAGTTAGTGGAACATCGTCATCGACGTGTTGGCATTAGGCCGAGATGTGTCGGTGAGAGGGGGTGTTGGAAGGTTGTTGGAATAGAGGATAGAATCACTCACACCTCATACTCCCGATCTAGCTCAAACAACACTCAAAGAGACAGAGAGAGAGATGGCACAAAACTCAGATATATTCCTCCACAATAGTGGGCAGACAAAAGCTCAAAGATGAGCACAGAGGACAGCGAGGCTGCTGTCAACAAGAGCTGAGTATTCTCCTCTCCTTGTGCGCTTGCCCGGTGCAAGGCAGATCAGTGCTGGTGATGGAGAATCAAGGAGGAATGGAGGCCCTTTTATAGGAAGGCCTGGTGCCCTGAAACTGGCCAACTAGGCCAGTCGGCTGCAGACTACTGCACCTACTCCTAAAGGGGCCAAAATGGCTGCCCCTAGGTCGGTTGCTAGGCCAGCCTCCTAGCCTACATAAAACCCATATGTTGGGCTGTTTTGCTGCTGCTGGCTGGTCCTGGTACTGCTCCTTGTGCCCCGTATGATGCTGGCCACATAGGCTGCTGGCGCAGTCCTCCACACAGCCAGGTAACCTCAGCCCTTTTTCCCCCTACAGTCTCCTGCCCCCTAGCCCCTCCAATGGGGGGCTCACAAGTGGGGCAGTGACATTTCTAACAAAGGTCACCTCCCCATTTGTAAGCCCCCATAAGAGGAGAGCATGGGGGAGGGAGACCTAGGGCAAGATTTGCCACATGGGCATCTGTTTGGATGCCATGTGGGCAGCATGCCCAGAGGAAAGAACATGGAGAGGGGCTGCCGCATGGACAGCATCATGGCTGTCATGTGGACAGCACATCTAGAGAAGGACCTTGAGCCATCTTGAAGTATGGATCAGCACCATGGATAGGGCGACTGGCAGAAGCAGGTCCAGGAGCAGATCAGTGCCGATTTGGAGCTCCAGACAGAGGCAGGAGTGGCTGTATGAAGGCAGCACATGGCAGGGTACTTCACCATCAAAGGCGCACATGTGCGGGGCAGGTTTGGGGCCTGCACAGGCCTGTTGATGGCAGGACAGCAGCAGCAAAGGGCAGCCTAGCAGCAGCCCAAAAGGGCCTGGCTAGGGCCCTTATATAGGGCTGGTTGAGCCAGCCAACCAGGCCGACCAGGAGGTCGGCTGGTTAGGGTTGGGCCAGCCAACCAAGTCGGCCAGAGGGGGTCGGTTCATCCCCCTGCTGGGTCGGCCATTTCTCAGGGCCCTTTGGGCCTATAAAAGGGGGCACTTAGACGTGACGAGATGACCCAGGTCAAGAAGCAACACCGACTCGAGCTGGAAGCCTTATTGCTTCAGCACAAACTTATGCTGGCCACTATGCAGGCTAGCACGAGTGCAACTTCCCCACCAGCTTGACATTAGCAAAGGTTACTTCACTCACCCGATCCACGCCGAACTTTACAAAATATGACAAGAAGTAATTTGTTCAGTTTGTTGCTCACTTTCCGTTAGCACACAATCAGGACAAAAGACAAAGCCCCACCTAGCCGCCCCTCAACTAATAGGTGAGACGGTTACCTGGTGGCAGCATTGGTCCAATAGCTATACTGATCTGACAACGCATGTCACAAGGCCCTATCACTTTGCATAAGCTTAGCAATCCATCCTCGTGACTTTGTGAACTTGACCGCACTTCAAGAGGGGATTCTTGTGTTTTCTTAGATCTTAGACTTTCTCATTTTGCCGTAGGATTAGAGGTTGATGCTCAAACATTTCTGATATGGCAAAATATGGAGTCATTTCTTCCCGATTCCATAAGTTTTCCCGCCTTTGTACAACTAAGGAGGCTTTTATCACTCATTGTAGTAATTTGATCACTTTGCTAATACACAAGAGGTATACTCCAAAAAGATATGCAGTCTTTTATCTACGGTGTATCAACCTTAGGCATATTTAGAATGATTGAACATAAGATGAAAACAAAAAGCGGGGAGTTGAACAGCTTGTTTTTCTTTTAGTTTTAAAAGAGAGTTAAAATGAGTATGAATGTGTTTTTAAAGCAAGGACTTTCAATGCTACTATTTAGACTTCTGCTTGGTCCTTCCATCTAAGAGATTTCTCTATGACTTCTTTCTTTGCTTGTGGTGTCTCTTGGAATGGTCCTTTTGATCTGGTCTCTGCTCTACACCCGATGCTTTTTTTGGTATCATTTTGATCAAGACATCAGCTGTATCACTCCAAAAGGAACACAAGTGCAAGTTTATTTCAGAGAGAGGGTAGGAAGAGTCAAGATTCTCCAACAGACGAATAAGCTGAAGGGTACAAGGTGAGGAGCTCACTCCGTCCTAGCTCAAACAAAGGAATATTCAACTCGCCAAAGTGAAGGATGCACGCAAAGCGGGGAAATGGGCGGTCTACCAAGATGGACTAGCATTAATTAGAGATTTCAAATCTAAGCCTAAAGACTCTCAGTCTTAATAGAACATCAAAGACATAGTAGTTACCAAAGACGTAGTAGTTACTCTTCTTAGTGTGTACTTTGTCTCATAGGCCCCTGAGGCCTTCCGAAGACTATAATCTCTCTCTCTCTCTCTCTCTCTCTCTCTCCAACTCACTAAAGTGAAGGATGCACGCAAAGCGGGGAAATGAGCGGTCTACCAAGATGGACTAGCATTAATTAGAGATTTCAAATCTAAGCCTAAAGACTCTCAGTCTTAATAGAACATCAGAGATGTAGTAGTTACTCTTCTTGGTGTGTACTTTGTCTCATAGGCGCGTGAGGCCTTTTGAAGACAATAATAAATCTCTCTCTCTCTCTCTCTCTCTCTCTCTCTCTCTCTCCCTCCAACTCATTAAAGTGAAGGATGCACGCAAAGTGGGGAAATGAGCGGTCTACCAAGATGGACTAGCATTATTTAGAGATTTCAAATCTAAGCCTAAAGACTCTCAGTCTTAATAGAGCATCAGAGATGTAGTATTTACTCTTCTTGGTGTGTACTTTGTCTCATAGGCCCATGAGGCCTTTTGAAGACTATAATAAATCTCTCTCTCTCTCTCTCTCTCTCTCCAAAAATTTGGATATACTTTAGTTTGTTAACCAGACCCTAAAATTAAGGGCTGCAAGTGCAGGGCTTCCTTGCGCCCTCCAAGAGGGCCCAGGCAAGACACAACTGAAGTAATTTCAGCATCGGGAACCTGCCGATAACAGCCTCAGATATTTGAATTTTGTACAACGGAGAGGACATTCATTTTGTAAGAGCTGAAATAACATTAAAGTAGAAAATAAATATAGCAACTCAGTTCGATTTAAAATACTCAGTTTGACCGGCTCACACGATGTTCACCGCGGAAACCTACAGAATGGGTGAGGCTTCTTCCTCAACCTTATACCAGATCCACACTCAATGGCCAAAGCGGGCACATTGTGCCCGCGCTGTGGTATAGCCCTGTAATTCATCGCGCTGTAGGGTTCATTATCCGCTTATTTATAATCGTCGTTATGCGAAACGTGTCAACACATCCCATCGTGCAGTACATAACCTGGCCAATGCGAAAACGAATCCCAAATACTCATCCCTCTTCCATCGGTCAGAGCCGCTCCCTCGATCTGGAGACATTGAGTGCCAATACGTGACAAGAAGGGATGAGCAAGAGGTCTTGAAACAAGTTGGCACTCACTCGTAAAGGAGCTAAGAAGGACAGTTACTTGATAAGCGGAAGTTGCAACACCGAAAGTGAAGCCAGAAGGAAAGTCTGTGCGCTGAAGGTTGGGAGAGTCTTGGTATGACGAAGGAGGCGGGCAACAAAAGCACGCGAGTTTTGCCATTAACCACAGTCCGTCTTAACGGGACACGTGTGCGGACTTGGTATGCAATGTTCCTATTTGACTATTTATTAGTGCCCACTGCCTATTGTGAATTTCCAAAGGGGTAATGCCCACTACCTATTGTGAAATTCCACATGTATTGATTGAGTATGTCCCCACGACACGCCCTGCCCCGCTCTCCCCCACACACTAAGCTTTTTCAAGTTGTGTGGTACCACTTCAGTATTGACAACTCTCTGTCCTTATCAACTCCGTTGGCCTACCCTGCTGTGGGTAGGGCCTTAGTTAAGTGAACTTTGGAGATGGGTAAAATTCCGATTAATTAGTTGTTGGGATGAGAAGAGGGGTGAAAAGGAAGAGGGAAAGGGCATGATTAAGCTAAGGGATAAAGGGAAGAGGGAGGAGTTTCAATTAAGAGGGACCACTTAAGAAGGGAACATTCAAGAAGAAGGCACGTGCTAAAGGGGGAGGGGGAATGGGGACCATTTGAAGGGGGCTTTAAAGAAGAAGGCACTACTAAAGGGGGAGGGGGAATGGGGACCATATGAAGGGGGTAGAAGGCACTACTGAAGGGGGAGGGGGAAGAGGGACCATTTATAATATTTTAGTTAGCACAAGATATACTCTTCGACTCTATAGCTTAGTGGTAGGGCTCACATGTGGGAAAGACAATACTGTGGGTTCCAATCCTATCCTTTTAAAGAATGTGCACTCTTCTTAGACATAGCTTAAAATAAATTAATTAACCCAAATAAATCAATTAATCCATGGACAAACATAGGTTAATTAACCTTTAGAATAGGAATATAATAAAGTTGAGCAAGTATGTCCCCTCATACATTGATTCATGTGGCCTCCCCCAGATGGTAAGCGAAAAAGGGGGCAAATTGAAAGCTTAGAGAGAGAGAGGAAGAAGGGGGCAAATTGAAAGCTTAGAGAGAGAGAGAAGAAGAACAACAAGCTGAACGATGTTCAAGTGGCCCACCTTGAAATAGAAAGAAGAGGAAAAGGTGGAGATCACATGCCCACAACCAATCACAAAAAACCTACCTACCTTGAAATAAAAAGCAGAAGAAAAGGAGAAAAAAGTGGAGATCACATGTCCACAACCAATCACAAAAAACCTGAAGGAAAAATAAATAAAATCTATATTTAGCTTTCTCAAGACAAATCGATCACTATACCCTACCCCCCTTGGGGTAGGCCAAAAAGAAGAAGAATGAGAGTGAGAGAGAGAGAGGGGGGGGGGGGAGGGTGTTGAGAAAAAGATGGAGGATTTCAAGAGATACAAATAGGATTTCAAGGGGATAGAAATAGCAAATGCAATTTAGCCCAATCATAAATTTTCAATTAAAAATAGAATAATTCCTAATTTTCTCTTTGGCAAAGGAAGAAAAATGTCACTATAGCCTACCCATAGGGTAGGCCAAAAAGTTCATTGTTCAAACTGCCTTTGTCATCCTACAAAGCTCAAGTTGAAATAGCCCAACTTTCTTTAAAAAATGCTTGCTTTCTCCTTTGCATCCAAAAGTGCCAACTATGTTGCCCACATGTAGTTATTGAATCTTTGATATATATATATTTTTATATGTTTATTTGTTTTTTTCCTAGGATCAAAAAGTGAATCATGACAACACAGGGTCCATAATGACCTGGCAAATGTCAGAGGTAGTGTTTTTATTCCAAAGTTAGTGAAGGCCAAAGACAGATGCTTATTAGGAACTTAAATCTAATGATTACATGAATAAGGCAAGAGCTCATAAGTTCTCTTTAAGACCTTGATAACATGGAAGTCAGCATTGAACTTTCTAACTTGGACTATGGCAACATAAAGGATGGTGTTGTCCTTACATCTCACATGCATTGGTTGTATTTTTCACTTCTCACAATGAAGAACATGCATCCAAAGATAGATTTTTTAATGCTTTTTATTCCTATGAATTGCATAATGCAAGAACATGCTTTTCATATATCTAGTTTAATAAGTATGCTCCTCTCCCATGATGCACATGTCTTAGGTATAGAGGCATCATATTGGTTGTTGTTGTTGAGGTCGATAAATGCTGTTTATTTGAACATGATCATATTTTCACTGCCTTGCCCTTTTCACATATCAACAAGTTACTCGATATGATCATCAATTCATTTTTAATATGTAGTTAGCAAATTTAAAAAATCAACACAAATAAAAAACAAAGGTGGTGAGATAAAACAAAGAACAAATATTCAAGCTATACGAAACATTCTTTGGGAAAAGATGTAGCTAGTCCATTTTATTTTTAATGTTTTGGGGCACGTATTATTGTGATGTGCCAGAATGGGTGAGCGACACGTCTGATCAGAATTCCGTTGTATTCATCTTCCTATCCCAAAAAGCCCCCTCTTCCATCTTCTCGATGCCTCTTCACCACCCCCTTGCATGGCATAACTACTAGGATTGTTCAACTACCAGTCCCCACGCGTTAACAAGCATCAAATCAACATGTGTCTAACACATCGTTGACATCTGTCACACCTCCCCCCCCCCAAACTTTGTATGAATGGCTTCATGCACACAATGTGTAAGGAAGTCTTCTTTCCATTTCTTTCTCGTCGAAGTTTGTAGGTGCTTTTCCTTATATTTCTGATCACTTTGTATGAACCGAGCCATCTTTGGAGCAGGGATTCGGTGAGGTTCTTCTTTTTTTGGTAGGCTTAATCTATGCAGCCATTGTTGTAATTATTTGCTTTCCTTTGTTGTGCAATTGCCAAATTCTTTAGGATCGATGACCTGATTATGGGTTGTACTTATTGGAGATGATCGAACCATTGTAAAGCATCTTTGAAGTGGGCTGGAATGTTGATCTGTGGTACTTTGGGTGGAAATTTCGGGTCATGTCCATATAGTGCTTTGAATGGGCTGATTCGAGTTGAACTTTGTACTGATGTTCTGTATGCATGCAGGACATACGGCAATACTTCATCCCAATGTTGGTGTAGAGGATTAACGTACATACACAACATCTTCTTGATTGTTTTGTTTAGGCTTTTGGTTAGTCCGTTGGTTTGTGGATGGTATGGACTGCGAATGTTACGTGTACCCCCAACGATTCTATGAGTATCTACATGACTTTAGCTTTGAAATTTGCTCCTTGATCTGAGAGAATTGTTTCTGGGCAGCCATGCCAAGGGATGATATCATTGAATAGGAACGAGGTGATTGAATTGGCGGATGCGTCTAGAATAGCTTTTGCTTCACACCAACATGTTAGGTAGTCTGTGAAAACTACGACGTACTTACTTCCATTCACTGATTGAGGGAAAGGTCTGATCAAATTCCATGCGACCAATTGAAAAGGTCATGTGGCAGTGATGCTTTGTAATTTCCCTGGTGGCCATCGAATAGGATCTTTGCATTGTTGGCATCTGAGACATTGTCAGAGACAAGCTGTGATGACCCTGCGCATGTTAGGCCAATAAAAACTTTTTCGTAAATAAGCAAGTACTCTATGAAGACTTTGTTGACCAAATAATGGGTGGGCATGGTAATAATATATGTAGTGATCTATGAGTTGCTATGGGATACGCAAACGTCGATCTAATTGTTAACTACAAAAGTATAGAAGATTGTCTTTTAGCATGAATTTGGTATGTTGATGGTTTTTGGTGGGCTGACGAAGTGCTAAAATAATGGCGTTTAGTGTAGGGTCTTGGTTTTGGAGTGCAGGTAAGACTGAAAGGTTAATTGGTTGGGGCCTAGATGGTCCGAGTGATGTTTGTGTATTTTGACATTGTGGTTCACGTGATAAGTCATCGCCTATGAGGTTGTCTTTGCCTGGGTAGTACTTAAGAGAGAATGTGTACTCTTATTGTGCTAATAGCCATCTGAGAAGTCTAGGGTTTGTGTGCCATTTTCTAAGCAAAGCAGTGAGTGGTTTGTGATCGGTTTCTATGGTAACTAATGTGCCGTGCAAATATGGGTGTAATTTTGTGCATGACCAAACAATTGCCAAAAGTTCTCGTTCTGTTGTCGAATAGTTTCTTTTAGCTTTTGAGAGGCTTCTGTTGAGACCAAACAAAGGGGGAACAAGTCATTTGTGTCTGTATCTTGTTGGAGAATCACTATGCCTATTCTGTGTCTTGATGCATCAGTTTAGACCAAAAAAGGTGCTGAAATTAGGGGAAAATAAGGGTGTCGTAGAGTGATCGCGGTTGCTACTAACCTTTTCAATTCATTGTATGGTTGCGGGTAGTTTGTAATTACTTCAACTTTGGTTGGATCGATGTCGATTCCGTCTGCAAACACGATGTATCCTAAAAATTTGAGTTTCAGAGTCGCCCATGTGCACTTTTTGAATTGCAACTTTAGGTTATATTTCTTTAGGATCTCCATGGCGTCTTCGAGTACTTGAATGTGTTCATCCCATTAATTGGTATGAATGAGAATATCATCAATGAGTATTATGTCGCTGCAATTCCTTCTAGTACTGTGCAAATTTTGTGTGCGTTCCGAGGGTCATCCCATTGCTAGTACTCGCTCACATTCATGAAATGATCAATCCATGAAATTATGTCTTCAGTCGGTAGTCCTTGAAATGGTTTTGGATGCACTCATTTGCCTGATGTCTCGTGTGGTCGGTTTTGATGCTATGTTGAGAGCATTGTCATACGTGCTTGATTCATTTGTGACAATTGAGTGTGTACATTGTTCACTGTGTGAAACATTTGCTCCATCGAGTTTTGGTTTATATGCATGTGTTGACTTTCAAAACTTTGTTCCATTGTTTTCTTGACCTAGCATCTCCACCAGTTTTGTGTATGTGATGTGCCAGAATGGGTGAACGACACGTCTGAGAGTGCTCTCAATGGAAGCAGAACGGAGAGAGAGAGAGAGAGAAACAGAGAGCCACACAAGTTTTTGGTGGGTGCTGAACACCCTAATCTTCTTTTTCATTCATTTATATATGTGTTTGAGTATTGTACATAACTGGGGTAAAGCACAGTGACCTTTAACCCCCACAACCTCCCACTTAAAGGACAATGTGCCTTTAAGGAAGAACAACTAGTGAGCATACTATCCAATGCCCATCAATACATGACAATACTCAAACCGCTGACTAGGTAGACTCTTCGTCATCATATGTGCAGGGTTATCATCTGTATGAACCTTGACAAGCTCTATGCGCTTGTCCTCAAGTACCTCCTTGATGAAATGGTACCTGACCTCAATGTGTTTAGTCTTTGCATGAAAGACTGGATTCTGTGCTAGCTGAATATTACTCATGGAATCACTATCAATGTCGGTACACCTGTATGAATCCCCAAATCTCCCACTAGCCGATCAAGCCATATAGCCTCCTTGCAACTATGTGGCTGCAACATACTCAGCCTCTGTGGTAGACAAAGCAACGCACTTCTGTGCGCGAGACATCCATGACACTGCACCACCTGCAAAGGTGAACACATAACCAGAAGTGGATGTCCTACTATCCACATGCCTTCTAAATCTGTGTACCCAAGCACATGCATGTCTCCTCTACCAAAGCAGATGCACATCTCCTTGGTACCCTTCATGTACCTCATGATGCACTTAATTGCTTCCCAATGCCTCTTTCTTGGATTAGCCATATACCGGCTAACAACTCCCACTGCAAATGCAATGTCTGGTCTAGTAGCTATCATAGCATACATAAGACTCCCAACCGTTGATGCATAAGGAACCTTGGCCATCATGGCCCTCCCCTCATCTGATTTGGGACTATTTGTATGGCTCAGTTTCACATATGGAGGCAATGGAGTACTCACTTCCATCCCCCCCTCCATATTGAAATGCTGCAATACTTTTGTAACATACTTCTTCTATGAAAGCCAAAGGAGTTTCCTACTCCCATCACGCGTGATGCGCATACCAAGAATATGACCTGCAAGTCCTAAATCCTTCATATCAAAGGCCTCATGCAACTTGGCCTTTAATGCATCTAGCTCATAAGTATTCTTGCCAGCCAATAGCATATCATCCACATATAGTGCCAAGAGTATCAAGCTATTATCCTTAGCCCTTTTAGTGTAGAGGTAGTGATCAATTTCACTCCTTCTAAAACCCTGGGACCAAATGAACGCATCAAACTTCTGATACCATTCTCTAGGCACTTGCTTAAGACCATAGAGACTCTTCTTCAGCTTGCAAATTTTCTTTGCCCTTTTCTTTAAAGCCTTCCGGTTGCACCATGTAAATTTCCTCATGCAGATCCCCATGCAAGAAAGCTGTCTTGACATCCATCTGCATAAGCTCCATATCCTCTGCTGCCACTAGTCCAAGCATGCATCTAAGTGTGGTCATCTTCACAACCGGAGAGAATATCTCATCAAAGTCCACACCCTTCTCTTGCTTGAACCCTTTAGCGACCAAACGGGCCTTGTACCTAGGCACATCATCACATGTGACCTTCATCTTATAGACTCATTTACATGGCAATGCTTTCTTTCCATGTGGCAAAGAAACCAAGTCCTAAGTCTTATTCATCATAAGTGAACTCATCACTGATTGCATAGCATACTCCCACTTGTGTTGATCCTCGCGCATCATAGCCTCTTTGTAGCAAGAAGGCTCCCCGCAATCAGTAAGCATCACATAGTCTACCGCTAGAACAAACCTATCAGGCGGTCTTGACACTCTAGATGATCTTCTCAAGGGCATTTCAGCTTGTTGTCCCACCTACATATCAGCCACATTCGGCTCATCATTTCCAGCAATAGATGATCCATCATCTACCCTTGATTGTATACCTCTGTGGGAGTACTTGGTGGTACCATTTCTTGCACATTTGGTGCATGGATAGCTTGTTGTCTATCAACATATGCAGGTGGATTCATGTCCTGGAAAGTGACTCTCCTCATTTCCACATCCCTCATGGGTGCCTTATGCATCTTCTTCTCATTGAAGGCTACATCATGGCTGCATATGATCTTCTTTGCTTTTGGATCCTAGATACGATAGCCCATCTCTCCACTTTCACCATAACCCAGAAAGATGCATTTCCTAGACTTAGGATCTAGCTTCTTTCGAAGCTCTTTTGGCACATGTGCATATGCCTCACACCCAAATATACGCAAATGAGAGTAAGAGGGCTTCTTGTCACTCCATGCCTCTTCAGGAATACCACCATCCAAACTCTTACTACGTGATCTATTGATCACGTGCACTGCAGTCTTCATTGCATTGGAAAGCATGCATTGCAACCTTTCTTGAATGGTACGGTTCATCTTTTCTGCCACTGGATTTTGCTCTGGAGTACAAGGGGATGTGAGCTCCCTCTTAATCCCATGTGTATCACAGAAATGCTGAAAGTCATGAGAGAGATACTCTCCACCATTGTCAATCCGTAGGCATTTAAGCGGTCTACTTGACTGATTCTCAACCAAGGCCAGCCATTTCTGAAATACCTGGAACACATCACTCTTCCGAGCTATAGCATAGGCCCACACTTTCCTAGTTGCATCATCAATGAATGTCACATAGTATTCAGCCCCACCTAATGACAGGCATGGGACCACATACGTTTGAATGCATCAAATCAAGCTTTTCAAACTCTTTCTTTCCCCTTCTTTTATGGGCTGATTTAGTCTGCTTTCCATAGAGACAGTGCTCACAAAATTCAAAATCAGAGAAACTCAAATGCGGTATATAACCCAAATGGCATAAGAGTTTCATTCCATTTTGGCTCATATGGCCCAACCGGCAATGCCATAAAGAAATGCTTGGTTGCTCGGTTATTGCAACAACATGATCAAACACCCCTGATACATGTAAGGGATACAAAGTCCCACACTTGGCACCCCTGGCCAAAAGCATAGAGCCCTTCTGAATTTTCCAACTCCCAGAACCAAAGATGGTTTGAAAACCAGCATCATCTAGCTGCCCTGTTGAAATGAGACTCTTGGTCAACTTAGGCACATGTCTCACTTTTTTCAAAATAAATGCATACCCATTTGCAAAAGAAAACTTTATGTCACCTACTCCCACTATGTCACATGCATAGTCATTTCCAAGATGCACACGGCCTGTCTTTCCACTGTCATAAGTAGAGAACCATTCCCTATGGGGAGTAACATGGAATGAAGCACCAAAGTCCAAAATCCAATCCTGGGAATATGCATCATCTGAAGTGGTAAGCAACTCTACAGATAAACTAGACATGAAGAGAATGTTATCGTCACTATCATGTGTGACTGCATTGATTTCCTCGATCTTCACTTTTCCTTTGTCCTCCCTTGGACTCTCTTCCTTTTGATTTGCACCCCAATTTGCATTCTTTTTCTTATCCTTTTGCTCTCTTTTAAGCTTGTAGCAATCCTTTTACATGTGGCCCTTCTTGCCACAATAGTGACACTCAATGTTCCATGCCTGGACTTGCTACGAGACTTCCCTCTTTCTCGAAACTTCCCCCTAGACTGTGATCTGCCCCTTTGCACATTTAAGGCTGCATCCAGCTTGTTGCCTTCCATTGACTTCCATCTAATCTCCTCGGCCAACAAGCTACCAACCACATCATCAAAGTTCAAAACTCCACCAGGTGCAGAGTTACTGATAACAGTACGGAAAGTATCCCATTAGGATGGTAATGAGATAAGAGAAAATTGCCCTCATTTCCGCATTGAAATTCAGCTTTTGAGCTTGAAGCTGACTGAAAATGATATTAAATTCATTCAAGTGCAAAGCTATGGATACTCCCTCCTTCATGTGCAGCTCAAACAATCTTTTCATGCGATAAACTTTGTTTGAGGCAGTCTCTTTCTCATATGTAGCACTCAGCTTTTTCCATAAAGCTTTCGTAGTCTTTTTAGTGACTACTGTGAAATAAACTATCTCCCCAAGATGAAGTCTAATGGTAGACTTTGCCAATGCATCCAACTCATTCCATTCATCTGTGGACATAGCTGCAGGCTTAGCTGCAATCCCTTGCAAGGGTTTTATCTGCTTCTTTTGAATAAGCACATCCCTTATCTACTCTTTCCACAAAGAAAAGTTTGTCCCATCAAACTTTTTAATATTGAAAAACTCATTTTCAGATAGGGGAGAGGATGCCATGATGCAAATAAAGCAAAATCCCAAATGTGCCTGCAAGAGAGAATCACACCAAATACCAAGTGCATCCAAATGTGTATGAAATATCACAAAAAACTCAAAGCAATCCATATGAGCAAATTTGGCCCAAAAGAAAATGCCAACTGCAATGGCAATCCAAAATGCCATAAGTGCCAAATGGCTCAAGCATAAACACCATCCATGGGCATATGCATCAATAATATCTCATCTAAGAGAGCATAACACTATTAGTGCATCACCTGCAATGTGTCAAATGGCTGTCCCTCAGCATAAAATAGCATCCATGTGCAAAGCTTCCATAAAAAATAGCATCCCACAAGAACATGAGATGCCTCAAAACATGGGCACCATTGCATAATCGGACTCAGCAAGACAATCTGCAAATATCTCTTCTCTACTGAAACTCCAAAATCCCAACCGATGAGTGAGAAATGGGAGTCAACATTTATCCACTGCCATGTGGCATAAATCTAAGAGAATGAAAAATGCATAACAGAGAGACGAAATCAAATACACAGAGATCTATAACTCTGAAAATACTCCACCGAATCGTGCAAGAACTAACAAGTAGGGATTTTTAGGCATTCGAAATGCAATGGGATAGACGGTTTTGGAAACCGTGGTCCCAATCACTAGGTTCAGCACACGGATTGAAAAACGTTTTTGGAAACTGAACTATTTGTAAACTCCATCGGAGTGAGAATGATGAGCAACATAGAAGTTTTAGGACCTCCTGAGGCCATCAGAACTGACAAATCTACAAATGGTTGCTCCAAACTTGAGTTCCAACACCTGGGCAGAAAAACATTGAAACTAACATAGTGAGTAAGAAATCCAACGAAATGATCCCAAATTCAAGAATGAAGGTGTTTCCAAGCTCCTGAAGTGAAATGGACACCGAAAGCAGGCAATGGTTGCCTCTACAAGTCAATACGGAGTCTCTGTCGTCGAATGGAACAGGGAAAAGCTTTAAAAAATGACTTTTTCTTTGAAAACAGTGAGAAAATAGACATAGAGATAATATGGAGGATCATATGTAAAATACCCCATGAAGGAATGAAGCTCACATTGTGTTCAACTCACTCATGTGTCGATCTCCCTTTTCCCTATGATTGCAATTCCTTCCCTTTGTTTTAACCTATCATCTCCTTCTCACAAGTTCTCCCCCAAATTCTTTTGCCACTCTCTTCTAATCCTTCTCTCTACTTCAAAAACATCATTTCTCAACCCTAAACTATGAACCCCTATCCATGACCTTATACATAAACTACTCTTTCCAACCTTAAACCCAAAAACCCCTACATTAGAATTCTAAACCCAAAACCCCCTTCACATGGTGAAGGAAACATGTTCTCCATTCTTTCCTTCTCTCAACTCAATCCTTCCTAAATCCTAGACCTTCTATGAACCAAAAACATCCTTCGAAACCCTAAACCGCATAGAGATATAATTTTATGAACCCTTGTTTGTTTTTTAAACCTCTTGTAATTCTCATTTTATGACCTCTGCTTCTCCTCGCAATGAAATATGACCCTTGCAAGGTATGTAAGCCAATAAATGACTGAAATCTCAATATCTTGAAAGAGAATAACATATGATTTTCAAACAAGCCTTCAATTAGATCTCCTTCAAAATTCTTTATGATGGGTTTCCAATGTCAAGCATGAATTCAAATTCTCTTCCCACTCACTCTACTTGATGAGTCTCCTTTCCTTTTTCCCTCTCAATTCCCAAAGTTAAGGGGCCTATTACCTTTCCCCTCAAACAAGACCCTTGCATCATGTACTTCTCCATTCTCTAGAGCACACTTCTCCTTAACCCCTTATTTCTCCTTTCCAATCCCTTTGATGTCCTCCTGATCCTTAACTCTTCTTACATCCTTTTCTCCACCCCTAACCTGCCATCATTTTTAATGAGTATGTAATTCTCTCTCTCTCTCTCTCTCTCTCTTGCATGAGCATAAGTTTAGTGAAACTTAAGATCGGCTTTTGGTTGCTTTATCAACTTCTTTAATTTTTCAAGGTACTGAGGGGTTTGCTCCGTGGCCCCTCTACGGCCCTCTTTATTTAAACCAACTTTTGAATTCCTTAATCTTACTAACCATAAATTGTGCTTGGTTCTGTAATTGGCCTTACTCTGATAGTGGATTTTAACCTTGTCCTTCATTAAAATTTACTAGCATGGCATTGACTAGAGATTCTTGAGTTCCTTGGGATTCACCTAGTTGGATGTGCACTAATTATACTTGACTAATGGTATAGGATTAGATCTTTTATAGGAAAGTCTTATGCTTATTTTGACAAAATATCACAATACTAGGATCCAAAACATACCCCTTATGGTAAGGGGTGATAGAGGTATTCTGGAATGCCTCTTACCAAAAAGAGGTCTCCAAATTTTAATCTTAAAAAATGTACTTACTGGGTGGACATGTATGAGCTCTTGTTATTATGACTATGCCAAGCAATTAGGATTTTTTGAATTCCTATGTAATAATATGCATTTGTATGGTTGAAATGTTCTGGCCCTAGAATCCTTTTCTACCAAATCAGCCATTTGTACCGCTTGCTGAGTTGCATGTTGTGATCTTATTTGGTCATAAAATAAATCATATGCAAAGGATTGTAAGCTTGTTTGGTCCTGCATGCCTTGCTAAAGTATTGGCTTCCCATCATCCCCTAATACTTCCCATTCTTGAGTACTGAGAGACTCGGGATGTCTATGTTTTGGTCCTTGTATGATGTCAGCATGGGTGATGCACTTTGACGACGCCTACAAGCCCACAACAAAAGTAGTCGGAGCTAGAGTATCTTTACTTTCTCCCAACAAAGTGGAATTCCAGTATAGCAGTCTTGTGGCCACCAACACATGTAATCAAGCTGAATATTCAGTCCTTATCTTTCGTTTGTGAAAAGCTAAGGACCATCAAATCACCCAACTTGAAGTGCGGGGGGATTCTCAACTAGAGGGCCGACAAGTCAATGGTGATTAGAAGGTATGAAGTGAGTCCTTGGCCCCGCATCATTAGCACACCATGACGATGAATTGTGACAAGCTTGGACTTGCATACACTATTGTATAGGGGCATGCACTACTGCACAAAGCATCCCATGTCCTCATCATTTAATGTTCCCATGAACTATCATGACATCAACTTGCCCATACACTCAAGCTACCATTATTGCTGCCTCGTTGTATACTCATGCTCATCCTTCCTCACCCTCTCACTGCATCATTGTAGGTAGCATGCTCTCTCTATCTAACCATATGCTCATGTTTCCTTGTATGCTCAAGTCTCATCCTCACGTTATGTTAAGCTAAGCCCTTATCTATTGCAACATATCTTCTATTCTAGCCAATCCTTATCTGTTGTGAAAACCATCTTCTATTGCTCACCCTATCTTCTATTACACCCATCCCTCCTTTGTTGCAAAATCCCTCTTTCACCATGCTAAGAAAAGAGCACCTCTATTGGGTACTCCCCACTATCTTGACATGCCCACATACATTGGGATTAGCTAGCATGAAATGTAAGTGCAAGTACTACCTTGAGGCCTTCAATTGTAACTCTATAGATTTGGTTCCACATATCTCTAATATTTATGGAAAAGAATTGAATCTTTCCCTAGTGTTCCACAAGATATTACAAATCCAATGCTTAGAGAGAAATATTTATTACATTATTTTGAAGGACAATCTTCTACAACTAAATTGGAATGAGCTATATAAGCCTATTCATGTTGAGGTGGAGGATTCCAACTATGGATGGGACTAGCTTTGCATTCGAGAATAGGAGAGTTAATTAACATGTTGATCTCTAGCTTGGCATTCCATCTCCTCTAATCTTAAGTAGGAGTAATAATGCTGATCTTGCTACCTAACATGGGGATTATCTCCTTGCTGAGCCATATTTTGCACCTAGGCCAAACCTCCAAATAAATCTCCTCAATCCTGATTTTGATTCTGAGCCATGTCACATATATGCACAAGTGATTGTCCATAAAATTCGTGTATTGTGAATGGTATTGCACCTAGAAAATCAAATTGGCCCATTAGCCAATGCTTGGCTAAACAATACACAATCTTAATTGAATTTTGACTGCACCTGCAATTGATTGAGAAGATGCACTCATGAAAGAAATTGTAGTGCAATGTGGACTGATTTCTCGGGAATTATATCTTCCACTAATTTAAGCTTAATATCCCTTGCAGAAACAAGGGTTATCCAACATCTATTAGGGTTGGAACAATAAAAATCAGAATTGTTCTTTGTTAGAATACACAACCTTCAATGAAACTCAATTGGAGCTAGTCTAGAAGAATGCACAATGTCTCTAGTATTGAAGTGACTTTGCTTGCAGAGTAGCAGTAGAGAAAAGCCTTCAAAATAAGGTGAAAATGTGCAAAACATCAAAAGGACCATCAATCACATCTAGGGAGCTCCAGACTAAGAAGAACAAGTAAAAACTAGTGGGTAATCTCTTCGAAACCCTGCAATTAGCAACTGATGAATAAAACCCTAAAAATGGGTCTAAAACAGCTACAAACATCAAGCGATCATGCTCAACTCTTGATGTTAATAACCACACCTCCCCCTTCCCATGGCTCATCCATCCGAGTTTGTTCACGCCTGAGTGCTCTTAACAAAGATTTTAAAAAATTAGTCTAGCCATCAAAACACCAAAACCCTAAGGTGATAGATGTCCTCTTGTCTATCTACTTTATGGAAAGGTCTCTCACCAATGCTAGGATTCAAACATGTTAGTTGGTTCTCTCTAGAAGTGTGGATCATATGTCCAACACAGCCCTGAAGCCTCACTTCAATTGAGGTCGTAGCTCCCAAATTCACAACCATGGCCAAATATAAAAATTTGAAAGACCGAAAGATGGAAAGAGTACAAAGGGTTGTCAACATGGCAAAAACCTGAACAACTCACACTAGGACTAAACCCACACATTTTGAAACTCAACCACCACAACCCTAGAAGGAAAGTGCCTCAAACCCTTTTAAATAAGTATTACATTGGCCACTAGTGACAGTAAATATTACAATCTTCTCAACAAGAATTTCTCAGCTTTCTTTCCAAAATGAGTTATGTATGAGATGCTCGGTATATAGATCCCTCCATAGAGCTCATAATTTGGTTTATAGGTGCAACACGCATCATCTTGCTATGACAGAATTGACAGTGCTCACTATATTCTCAAATCGTCTTCATAGAGAGCTTCCAACAATGTCATAACACTCGAGATTTTGGATATGAGTAAGAAGAAACTCTTCATGAATGAAAGCTTTAAAAACCTTGTGACATTGAGCCTCATTGGCAATTTCCAAATCAAAGCATTCTAAAAGAGGGATATCTTAGCAAGTATTGGCCATCTTCATTGATAACTTGGAAGGTACAATTCCTCCATTTGGATGACTAGAACAACCTCTAGGACCTAAGCCAATAATGAAAGTTTGCAAGTGTCGATGATGCACATAATAGCTTGAAGGAGAAGTACTCGTATGAGAATCCAATGATTTTATTTCCATCTTAGAATGGAAATCATTTGGATAGATGGTTACACCAATGGCTCTAATGATGCTCGAGTGTGGACATCTCCCAAGCATGTGGCTTACTGCAAGGCCTTCGCTTGCATATCTTCCAAGGACTTGAATGGCTTTGCAAGTATAAGTTTTCATAGGGTTGAAAGAGCTAATGCGGATGGTGCATTTTCTAACATTCCCACTTGGCACTAGTGTTGTGCCCAAGACTGCATTAGGTGTGAATCGTATATCTTGCTGCTACATAAGCATGAGTTGTGGTCATTCTGGCATTATAGCGCGAGCAAGCTATAAAGCCCTCACACCTTGAATAGGTTCTATTGGTGGTAGTGGTGATGGTGGTGAGGCTATAGGTGTAGGTGTGGAAAAGTGTGAGTAGGGAAAAAGGAGTTTAGATGTGGGACAGAAGGCACATAAGGTGCAAATGGAGTACAATGGGCAGTATTAATCCAACGTATCAAGGATGCAAGTGTTGTGGAGGATGTGCAATGAATGGGGAAACATATGATTCATGCAAATGTGATGGAGGACGTGGATCCTATGGTGGTTAGTATGGGCTCATAGTATGTATTTGAGGACGTGAAATGACTGGGGGAACCAATAGAGGATCTGGAGTTTGGGACCCTGGATGAGATGGAAGGACATAGAAAGAGAGACTCTAGTGCAGAATGGACATGGGTCTCCTTTTCCTTTAAAGGCATGCCATGCATTCTTTATGTAACTCTTGCTTCAACATTCGAACCCTTCCACCTTGTGTCTATTTGACCAAGAAATCATTGATTCTCAAGTGCAAAGTGGTGTAAGTAACAGTCCCCAGATTCACTCTAGGAAAGATAGTGGAAGCCATTCTGTCGCAAGCTTCTCAATCCATGCTCCGCCATGGTCTCAATGAGATGTTGCACGTTGATTTCACCATCGTTGAAATCTTTCCTAATGATGTCTTGGTTGACAGACATGAAGAAATAGACGTTCTTCATTTTCAAAAACTGTCTTCTGAGGTCAGGTGAGCTCTAGATGCTTAGACTGCTAAATGCTAGCATGTGTCAACAACAAAGCTTGAACTATAGAGCTCGAATTGGATTGAGTGTTAGCTATGGCATAATTTCACAAACCCTGATTGCAACACACTACTCTTGCCCAAGTTGATTGTCATTCTAGGTCATAAACAACTCAAACTCTTAACATTTCTAAATTTTAACTCAGACTATGACACACAACTCTTGAGAGATATGAGTGCTAGGCTAGGTCTTTACAAACTAAAAAAGAAACTAGTAGAACACTTTGCAAATTTTAAGTTCAATTGCAACACATAACTCAAGAGAGAGGTGAGTGTAAGGCTTGTTGTTTAAAACATAAAATGAAACCATACAAACAAGTTAAAATTTAAACTCAGACTATAACACACATCTAGAGAGAGAGACCGAGTGCCAACTAGCTCTACAAAAACTTAAAAAGAAAACTATGCAGACACAATTAGAATCTACCTTTGATTGTAGACCAAAACTCTCTACAGAGAGATGAGTGCTTGTCCGATCCATAAAAACTTAAAACAAAAGTTCAACACACACCTCTCAAAAGAATAGTTGAGTTCCACTTTGAGAAGGAAAAAAAAGAAAAAATACTTATGTAAAATCGCACTCGACAATCCGAGAAGCAAAACAAAAGCGAGAAGCAATAGTAGCAGTGCAAAAAGTGAATTTATTTAAATCAATAAAATTGTGTTTTTAGGCTTTTTTTGAATATTTAAAACATCAAGCAAATTAGTGCAACTAGGAAATGATCCCCACTATGTTGTCACATGCTTTGGATACTTAGTAGACACAAATAGGTGGCGTGGAGCTAATGAGCTAGATAAAAAGGCCGATTATAAAGTACCAACTCCATGCTTCAATGGTAAAAGGAAACATCCCAATGCGACCAAAGAGCGAGTGATTTGATTTTGCAATAAATAATTACCCATACATGGAATTTGGATCATTTCATTCAAGTAGTGCTAGGAAAATTGCTTGTCTTGTGGAAGATTGCTAAGGATCAAGGTAGGAATCATCCTTGAGGACACTATGGGGGCTTCTATCATGGGACAATCTATTGTAGTGCCTCAATGCAACACACCAAGACATGCATAAGCATTCCATCATGATGGAAATATAGTAAGGTGGAGATCAAAATTAAGAAATTCAAAGACATGATTGAGAAGTCAATGGCTAAATCTAGGGAGTCTGTCAAAGAGGATATCATTATCCCAGACAAGGTTCATGTATCCCATGTATGGATTTGTGGTTTGATTGCCAAGGGATTACCTTAATAAATATAGAGTCCCTATACATGTGAAGCAAAGAAGTCTACATACGTTCCTTACAAATATATATACTATGTCTTCATTGCCATGCTTGAATTGAGTGCTTCAGTCCATTTGTTCATGTATCAGGCTACTCACACAAAGGTGTAGTAGTTAATTGGGTTGGAAGATCAGAGAAATCTTTCTGAAGCTGAGTAGGTGGGACTAAAATACTACTTTAAATTTTGGTTATGGGTACCAACAATAAGGTTCAAAGGGAAATGTTCGTGATTAATGGTAGATGAGATCAATTTCCAAATACGGTTTTCTTTCTCATAGTGATTAGATGTGTGTAAATTCTATAAGTGTGTGTTTTGGTTGGGTGATTTATAGTATGATGTTTAACTATACATGACAATTAAGTGAAGTGTGCATGTTTACCTATACATGGAAATAAGCATGTATGTAAATGACATGGTTTTGCTTTTACATCTCAGTTAATGAACTCCTTTGGCTTCATATTTCTGTGGATTACTTTGTTTGTGTGGCTTATTGGATTATAGTTATTTAGCAATTACATTGCCATACGATAAGCTAATGTACAAAACAATCTTTGAAAAAGATCCATAATAACCCTTCTCGAGAGCTACAATAACTGTCACACATCAACTAGGGGAATACCATACATCAATCACCCATGATCTTCAAGAGAAGCAACCAACTAAATGCTAATTTAGATATATAAGAGAGCCACATGCTAGCATTAAGAAAAGAAGATCAGAAGAATAATTACCACCGCCAATAATTCAAATTTAGGGATCAATTGGCATGAAGAAATAATATCACAAAACCTCTCCTTAAGGCCTATAGAAACCACTATGTAACTAATAGAGCAGGACCAATCCTCAATCATTCATGATCTCATTGACATTAGAAGGGTATCTACAGGGAATAAGGAACATTGGTCTTAGCTAATACATGCTAGATTGCATATTTTTATCTAGTCTATGATTAGCAAACATATCTCTTTACATGATATATTTGTATAACGTGTCATACATGAATATTTTTGTATGCTCAAGATTATTTATGATCATGTGAGAAGAGCATGCATAGATGATTGATTTGAGTGCCTTATGTAGTCTTGCGATACAACTATATGCTAATGTTGTGTGTTGTTCCTATCTTAGCTTGATTTTGTACTTGACTTCTTGATTTTCAACGCTCAATTTTCAAGCCTTGTTTGGTTTTTGGACTTCTCCCAAAGGTGGTGAAGTTTGTCCTTGTAGATCTTAGAAGGGTCTGCCATTAGGAGTCTCCTCTTTGCTTGATGAAACTCCACATATATAGATTTTTGGTTCTTGAATCTACATACTTCTTTCTTGTGTCCCATCGTCTTGCACTTTTGGTTGTTCTTCAATCTACATTCACTTTGATAGTGGCCCATCCTTCCTTAAAGGTACACATTCTTAGTTATTATGTTTGAAGAATATTTTATCCATAGTTGCTACTTGTTATTGTAGTACCCCCGTGAGTTCCTCTTCTTTTACAACTATAGATGACACACATTCCTCGATTGTATTTTTTTTAAAAAGGCCAATGTTAGAAATTTAGGCGCTTATTTAGGTTTGGAACAAAAGTTGGCTGACCATGTTATTCAAATTTTTATTTTTGAAAAATCTATGTTGATCATAAAAAATAGCCAAATTTAGACAACCCATATCTTTTGATTGACAAAGCCAATTTTAGTCATTTAGTATGTAGAATCAAATGGCATGACATGATTTACAATTAAGTAAAACTACATGCATGAAAATAAGCATTTAATGAAGTTATGACTAATTTTCTCCACTAAGTTTATTGAAAGGTTGCCCATTTTAGACTCACACTTCTAGAAGGTGAGGATGCCCACTTAGACACTCCTTTTTGAAGGGACTTTGTAGAAAAAAAGCATACTCAAATATTGGACTAGGAAGATTCTTTAAGGTGGTTGTAAATGCATTATATTCTTTAGGCAAACTCTTTAGAACAATTGCAAGTGCATTATTTTCTCCGACCTTTGCATCTATCCCTTCTGAATGTGTCATGATACTTTTTATTTTGCTCACAAACTGTGCCAAGGACTCATTGAAGTTCCTTTGAAGGCAATAAAAATCAACTTTGTAATGTATTTCTTGATTTGCTTTAGTTTTGAGCATAATATTCGATTCATCCCGTGCATCTTTAGCATGTTCCTTGGAGTCTATGTGATGGATTTAGATTCGTAACCAAGTTTATTCCAATGAGTAATAATGCTTATTCATATTTCTCTTTCCAAATTTCGCTCGATGCATTACTTACATCTTCCTTAATGGTCTTCTGTAGTCTTTTGTACATTATGATACTTCATTTATGTAGCCTAGGTGTGGAACCCTACCCTGTTAGACTTCTCGATGGATAAGGTGCCTAATGTAATTTACAAAGGCCTTACAATTGAGTTAATTCAATATTGGTAGCCACATGACTAAGAGAGTGGACATGATGGTAAAGCTCAAAATAATAAAGTGCAAGTGTTAGAACTTGCATACGATGTGACAAGCGCATAGAGATCGAGAAACTAATTAGTTTTTCATTTTATTGCATAAGAAGAGGGATCCAAAAGGATAATGTGGAAACCAAGTGCATGTAAGTGTGCCTAGAAGGGGTGTGTTTATGAAGCATAATGTGGATTTGGCAAGTATGTGCACATGCTGAAGTAAAATGTCCTTAGCAAATATGTGATGATGTGCCTGTGTGCGCCATATGGCTATGATGAGGCTATAGTTGACTAGGCCAATGCTGACATGGATGACATGTAGAAGATGTGATGGCATGATAGAGTGCCATATAACACTCTTGCCACACAAATACATGGTCTACCACGTGGTAGAGTTTTTCTAAGGTGAAGTCATTAATGCTGCAGAGCTTTTGTGTTGCCATATGTTTGCCATTGTTGGTTTTCATTTGTTTGTGTCACTGTGTTGGTGTGTTGTGTCTTGTGGTCTTTGAAGGCACCGAAACTTTTTCATGTGTTGCCTTTGTTTGCATCGATGAGTTTGCCTTACATATAGCTTCACTACATTTGTGTTTGTGCTTGATTGAGTCACGTGCCACTCAGTTTATCAAGTCATCTTGACGCATGGATGAGCTTGCTATTAATTGCATTCACATTGCTTTTGCTAGCATTCCTAGTCTCTTTCTCACCTACATGCTCATGAGTTGACTACCTAAAAAATAATATGGTCCAATGGCTTCTCTTTCGTGACTCAGTCATGCCCAAGAAGGCCTAAAAAGAAGCCCGACACCAAATACCGTCTCTCTCTAGTTCCATTGGTTTACCACCAAAGAGGAGGAGAATTGCTAATTGAACAAGTGCCAACTACTATAATCATAATTTAGTAGAGTTCACTGGAATGGAACTCTAGCTCTCTCAATTTCTATTTTCACATTTAACATTTTATCCATTTGATTTTTTTTCCAATCAATTGTGCATCATGTCATCCTTGTTGATTCGAGTGGGGTAGATCTCACTTTGATGTCCTCTCATCATTGCTTGAGCTTTGCAATGCTTCACACATGTTGTCTTGCTGTGATTTAGGATTTGATCTTCAATGGGTTGGGTACATGTTGTTTTTCCATGGTTCACGGTTTACTATGTCATTTCATCTTCATCATGCCTCATTGTATGCCATTTTTCTCAAAGCCTCATATTTGGAACTTATAGCTCTAGTTTCACTTTGTAGCTCAATTCTTAATTCGTCCCCTCTTTTCTCTTTGTCCCCCTTCATATTGATTAACCTATATATACTTTGGTTCCTCATCCTTGGTGTGTCAGGCTTCATCCACTTGGGTGGTGGCAATCATAGGCTAGAACCCAAGGGGCCCTCTAGGAGATTCATTCCCTCCCTGGACTGACAAATCAAGCAATATTTTTTAAAAATTCACTCTAGATACAATAAAGGAGCAAGATAAACATTGTTGTGAGTTAGAAGTTGATAAATTAGCATTTTAATTAGCTGGGAGCATTTGCCTTGCATAATCTTTTTCCCTTTTAAAGCTCAATGGAAAGAGTCCCTCCAAATTGGGGAAGTGATAATGAAAAAAGGCTACTAGATCTAAACGCTTCTTCTTATGCTGATAAACATTGAAGGGCATAATATTTCTTAATCATAGGAGGAAACTTTGGAGAAATTAGAGCACAATCGACCGAATATATCAAAGTGTGTTATTCCACAAACCAGATGTCTCCCAGCACCTCCAAAATCAATTTGAATCCTCATCAAGATATGTTAATTAGGTAGCTAGTAGCTACCCTTGGAACAAATAGAATATCAAAATAGACGAGCGACTTTGCAAGTTCTTTTTTTTTTTTTTTTCAAAAAGAGACTTCTATTAAGTATTAAAGAAAAACCGTTAGAGCAAGCTCCATATGGGATACATCATGCAATGCACGAAAAGCTCAAGAGCCAAAAAGAAAGAATTGAAGCTGATAGTGCCATCTCAATCCGGTAGAAACCTCCGAGAAAAAGGGAGAGCCCCTCTAAACTCGAAGAAATATAGTCCTTCTAGAAGAGGCTGCCCGTGAAGGGCCCTGCATGCTAGTCCATATGGCTATCAAAGTGTGAACCGTGTCAGTCCAAATACCCGTGACCACCTGTGATGGGTGTATCTGGGTGCCATCCAAGGCCTCAGTACATCTGGCTCTCCAAATGTGCCAAGAGGAGATGCTAGCTAAAATCTCCCAAGAGGTGTCCACTGAAGCATGAGAAGCTCTGAAGGGAGTAAGTGGTACATCCTAAAGAGAGCAGGGCTCTATCACCTGCCGGTGGACCGAGAGTGCCCAAGAAGAAGGCTCACCCTCATAAAACACCTAGGGCCCAGTAAGCGATAACCATGTGACCGAGCCCCAAGTCATGAAGAAAGGGGAGCTATGAAAGATGCTGAGTATCCGAGCAACCCCTTTCCAAACAGTCCTCGCCTGACTGCAATCCCAAAGACAATGTCGCACTGACTCCTCTGCAGAATGACATCAAGGACAAGTGGGATCAGCCCCAAATCGTGATCTCCACAGGTTCACTGCAATCCCTTCATGAATAGAAAGCCAAAAGAAAAGATTGATCTTTCTATTTTTGAGGAATTTCCAGAGCCTCCTCCAGAAATTTCTACGCGAGTTTACGGTGATGAAGAAGCTTTCCCAATGTGGGGCTCTGGAGGGAATCCAACCCCTACTGTTCAGCTGAAATCTCCTGGCATTACCAATCGTGAAACGAAACAAGGGAATTCTAAGTACACCACTCCAAGCCCACTCCATGGTCCACAAAACCAGCAATCCTGACAGGCTGAAAGGCAACCTCAAGAAGAAGGCCATCCTTGGATGTAGAGAGTAAACCTCCATCCCCAATGTCAAAGACCAGTGCATCTTCCCCAAGACCTCGAAGAGCGATCACCTGTAAAGGAACTGATGTCCTCGAAAAAGCCCCCATCCAAGTGGTGGAAGTAATAGGCAACTCAACTATCCATTCCATCGAGATGGCTGCACCTATCTGCTGAATCCTGCGTGCTACCCCTCTGAGGTGACTCATGGACTGCAGTCTCTCATCCTTAGGTAGCCTGATAAAAGCTTTCCAAGTGCCTACTGTGTAGGCGAGGCCTCTCCCATTTAGACCACTGCATGTAATGGGAAGTGCCCAGTGGTCTGGCATGCTCGTCAAGAATACTATCATTCCAAATGATTGGCTGCCTATTAATCTCTTCGATGGTAGAAGGTGGAATCCTTCGAAGAGTGTTCCTGAAGCTCCCCCAAGCTTTCAGGATGGCAATCATGAGAGGAGAGGCAGGAGATCTGAGAGGGACGGAAGTGAAAATCCAGCGAGGGCTGTCCACCCAATCATCTCCCAAGGTTGGTGTGCAAGCCTGAATGTGTCCAAAATCGAAATCCTTCCAAGGTTCCTACCCAGGCATGAGTCCCCTCACCACCACCTTACAAAGCAATGCCCTACACTGCAAGTCCGGATCAATGACATTAAGGCCCCCTTCACATATAGGGAGAATAATGGTCTCCCAGGCCACCCTTGCTGCGACATCTGCTGTGCCATCAAGTCCACTCCATAAAAAATTCCTGACTGGTCTGATGAGCTGAGTGATGGAATCCCTAGACCGGCACTAGCAAGAACACACAAACTAGGAGGTGGCCAAGAGAACCTGGTTCATTACCACAACTCTAGATGCAAGGTCGAGTTTGACAGGGCTCCAGAAAAGGAGCTTTTTCCTTGTACTTTCTAGTACTGGGGCAAACTGCTGTGCTAGAGAGATGTCCAATCCTACCTGGCATCCCAAATACCTGATAGGAACACCCCTCTGAATCCAGGAAAAGCCAATGTCAACTCTCCAGCCTGGAGTGTCCTCATCACTAATCCAAAAGCCAAAGGATTTATGCCAGTTAATGTGTGCCCCTGCAGCTGAGCAAAAAATATCTAAGGCCGTTCGGAAAGAATCAAGTGACTGCAAAGAGGCCTCAATAAAAATAGCAGTGTCATCAGCCAACTCACAGTCAAGAAGCTCCAGCTCCTGTCTCAAGGGCAATCTCAGCCCAAAAAGCTCAGCCTGAGATCTAAGGAAGATACTCATAGCTTCTGCCACAAAAAGAAAGAGGAAGGGGGCTAAAGGGCATCCCTGACGAACTCATCTGAAAATTTGAAACTTGTCACCCCTTACCCCTCCAATCAAAACCTGGTTGTGGGCTAATCTGTAAAGGGAGGCACCCCTCTAATCCAAGCATTTGAAAATCCAAACCGTAGAAGAGTGCCCTCAAGAAAACCCCAATCTACTCTGTCATAGGCTTTCTCGAAGTCCAGGAGTAGAACTGCTAGCCTCTACCCACTCTGCATAGCCCACTCTGTGGCTTTCCAAAAGGAAAAGATATTATAAAAAATGCTCCTGCCATGCATAAAGCCTATCTGAGTATCATGGATGAGGTTTGAAAGAAGGGGCTGTAATCGAATGCTGATCGCCTTGGCAAGGATTTTGTAAAGAGTACCCAAAAGAGTGATGGGTCTCCAATGGGATACAAAATTCATGTTGCCACCTTTCGGGATAAGGTGAATGAGTCCCTCGGTTAGTCAGTCAGGCATCTCACCCGAGTCCCAAATGCCCTGCAGGGCTGAAGTAATATGATCACCTATCATATCCGAAAAGGCTATAAAAAAAGGAGGAGTAAGACCATCGGAACCAAGGCATTTGCCCTTATGAAGGAGAGAGAGAGAAGTCTTGAATTCTGTGTTGATAAAGCGTGCATCAAGTGAGCATAACATCTTTGGGGTGACCAACATAGGTAAACTCTGCCAAACTTCATCTCTAGCCACCTCTCTGGCCTGTGAGTTCGGATCTACGAAAAGTAGGGAGGCATAGAAATCTGTCACTAAGTGCACGACGGTCTCCGAATGGGACTGCAAAACGCCGTCAGAGTCAATAAGCTGCCTGACACTCTCTCTACTATGTAGAGAAAAAGTGTTTATTGACTCTCCCTCCCATCTGTATCCAAAAGGACTCCCGTGCATGGAAGGCATACTCTGCTCTCTGATCAAGCGAGGTCTGCAAGTGAGCCCTTGCCGCAGCAAGACGCTCCTGTATCCGAGCATCTGATGGTCGTTTCTGCTCCTCCCTCTATAAGGCTGCCAACTGCCGATGGATACCGATCTCTTGCTTGAGTACCTTACCTCGCCGAGCACTAGCAACGGAGTGATAAAAGTCGCTGATACTGGCAAGTGTTATGGCCACATGTGAAGGACCGGTCACCCCCTGCAAATGAGAAACCCACATCTCCAACACTGCCTCTGTGAGAGTCTCATTTGTGTATAAGGCGTCGGGGATCCTGATACTGTGAGACCGTCCTCTCAGGTGAGACTCTAAGATGAACAAAATTACCGAAAAATGGTCTGAAGTGGAAACACCGGGCGCAATGCAAACTGTCCCCCCTCTATTAAGAGCCTGGTCACCCACATAGAATCTGTCAATCCGAGCATGGATAGGCATCTGCACCCTATGGTTCGACCAGGAAAACAAAAGTGACTGAGACTGAATAAGAAATGCATCATTTGACCAAACATCACTGCTACTGAACCTGAACAAGAAGGCATCCCACGCTGCTCTCTCAAGGGAGTGGATGCCACCTTCTCTGCCCCCTTTCTTATCAGAAGGTGCCTCAACCATGTTGAAGTCACCTCCAATAATCCACGAATCCGCAATGTCAGCCCACGAGAGCAACTCTTTCCAAAACAAAACACGGTCCCTTCCGTTGTTCGGAGCATAGAGGTTGAGGAAACAAACCTTACGTCCGTCAATCAGAAGTAAAACCCACTGGGCCCTGGAGGGGGTTATGGTTTCGTATCCAATGACCACAGGGAGAATAGAATCTGAAACTGAAATGCATGTAACTCCTCTGTTCCCAAGGTAGGAAGCCAAAAAGTTCGGCCTGAGAGCAGCTTACCTGACTTGGAGCAATCTCTGACATCCAATTTGTGTTCCTGAAGAAAAAGAATGTCTAGGGAACCACCTGAAACACCTAGATGGAGCTAATTCCTGATCAGCTGTCTGCGACGGCGATGAGGGATGCCGCTTAATCCCTGTATATTCCAACTGGCTATCCTCATCGGCGGGAGGGAGTGGGTTGGAATACCTTACCCGACCTGGTGGCGGAAAAAGAAACCTCTACCGGAGCAGACCTCCTGCCATACACACGAGGTCCAAGGGGAGGAAAGTCCACAGGTGAGAGAGAGAAGGATCTCTCAAGAGGGATGCCGATAACTGGCTCTCCAAAAGTAGAGGGTACAAAATCATCATCTGGGAGGCTAGAGAGGTCCTCCAAAGCGGAAAATGAGTTCCGCTGAGCCAGTCCTGGGGAAGGGGTACAAAGGATTCCTACCGAAGCAGGAAGAGAATGTAAGACCCCCTTCCCTCTGTCCAAAGAGGGAGGCACCTGTACTAGATCCTGATCAAAAAGTGGTGCGGATGAGGTGCCAACAACCTGGGCTGCTGAGGAAGGTACAGCCTGATCAAAGGGTGGAGTCGAACAAGGCTCCTGAACACTAGTCTCCTCCCGAGGCTCCAAGGGAGTAGCCTCCGAAGAGGTGGAGGTGTGAACTAAAGTAGAGGGCCTACGGAACCCACCGTGGGCCAGAGGTGGTGCGGGGTGCAGAAGGGACTCGAGTCGCCCTAGGAGGGGAGGGAGCCCGTGTTTGAGGCCGTGTCTGTGGAGCGGTAGGTCCTACTCCTGCTCTCTGTCGTAAGCTAGTACGAGCTGGTTGCTTTCTGGGCCTCTTTTTCTTCTTTGGACAATCTCTGGCGAAGTGCCTCGAGGATCTGCAAATCCTGCACTGGTCCTGCCGACCTGCAACCTCAAATCTCTGGCAGAGGAAAGACCCATCGGGTCGCTGTAGCATGATGTGGTCATCAGAAATATTGGGGTCCTGGACAATGACCCTAACCCTGGGTACCCCATCCATCCTGACCGCCTCAACAGCCGAAGAGGGCTCGCCAGGGAGAGGGGGGATCTCTGCTACCACACCAAACCTCTTGCCAATAATTGAAAGAAGCCGGTGATAAACTGAGGGAAGACCAGGGAACCTGATGAAAACAAAAACTCCCCGCTTGTCCTCTTCAACTGGGTCAAATCCCAGTTGAAAAGGAAACAAAAAAATCCTCCTGTAGCCTAGAAGTAGAAAACCGGCCTGTAGCAGGTCTCTCGTGACATCCGGGGAATCTAGGCACACCTGAAAGAAACCCCGTCCCAACAAACGAACATCCTTGAGGTGGGGGGCGAGGTCCTGAGGAAGCGCCGCCATCATCTAATCTCTAGCTTGTGACCTGGAGGGGTGTGAGCCATGAATGCGTGCGAAGAGAGTCGTGGAACACTCATGCTCCAAATCCTTTTGCAACTGCTGCAGCTCGTCTTTTGAAAAAGTGACAGTTCTCGCGGCCGGTGTGAGCGGAGACGGATTGACTGAATGGGAACCCATTCGTCAATCGAGGTGTGTTGGCCGATTCAAACACAAAAAATAAAAAACTCTGTCCGCTTTCCTGAAACCCAGGAGACCCCTATAAGAGAATAGGGGTACTCCAGACGAAGGAGTGAGTGAAGGAAGAAGGGAGAGAGAAGAAGAAGCCAAGGAGTCGTCAGCAAGGGGGCAGCAAGGAGGAGGAGGGAAGAAGAGGGGAGGATAGAGGACAGGAGGAGTGGAGGAGAGGGGGAGGAGAGGAGTAGAGGAGAGGGGAAGGAGGAGAGGAGGAGAGGAAGAGAGAAGAGGGGAGGAGAGGGGGCCTGGAGAGGGGGGGGAGCAAGGAAGAGCAGGGGGGAGAGGAGGGGACGGGGGGGACGTGCAGGCAGCAGCACGGGGGAGTAGGCTGCAGTGGGGGGGGAGCAGCAGCAGGCGCGGGGGGGGGAGCAGACTGCAGCGCGGGGGGGGGAGGCTGCAGCAGGTAGGAGGGAGGGGCAGCGTGCAGGGGAGAGGGCAGCGCAGGGGAAAGGAGGGGGCAGCGAGGAGGGAAGGGAGGGGCAGCAGGAGGAGCGGGGAGAGGAGCAGCAGCAGGGAGGAGGAGCAGCAGGAGGGAAGGGAGGGGGCAGCGAGGAGGGGAGCAGGAGGAGCAGCAGGAGGAGCGGGGAGAGGAGGAGCAGCAGGAGGAGCAGGGAGAGGGGGGGAGCAGGAGGAGCAGCAGGAGGAGCGGGGAGAGGAGGAGCAGCAGGAGGAGCAGGGAGAGGGGGGGAGCAGGAGGAGCGGGGAGCAGCAGCCGTTTTGGACGATTTGGATTATGCAACTTTGCAAGATGATTGATGTCCATAAACCAATTTATCATGAATTCCTTACACAGGTGATTTAGGATCAAACCTCAAGATCAAATGCAAAATAAAGGCTAGAAAAGATTGACATGAGGTTGCAACGATTATCAATAAAATAGACATGTTATTCGAAGCCTAATTTGGGGCTACCAGACTCAGGATGACAATTTGGATAGCTATTGTAGCTATTGTGTGTGTGTGTGTGTGTGTGGTGTGTGTGTACTATGTAGTGTGTGTGTGTGTAAAGTACTCGCATCAAGATGTGCTCATATTGCAGGTAGATATTGCTAAGGCATTTGACACTGTTCAATGGGATTTTATCTCTCAAATCATGACAAAGTTGCGCTTTGGTCCAAAGATAGCAAATGCAGTTTACTGGCTTTATTCTGGCTCTACTTCTCAATGCATTCTTGGGGGTCATCTATCTCGGTCATGGACATTGGGTAGATCAGTTAGACAGGGCTGCCCTCTTAGTGCTCTCTTCTATGCCATTGCGACCCATCCCCTCTTAATGTATCTTGATCATCTTACAAACACAGGACAGATGAATGGTCTCAAAATCCCTGGGGCTGCATCCTTTTTGGCACAAGCATATGCTGATGATTCCTTCTTTATGCCACAGAATTCTCCCCGGGAAGTTCACATGCTTATGACCACTCTATCATTGTATGGATTGGCAGCGGGATTGCATGTCAATTTTGACAAATCTAAATTGATTCCCCTGAAACAATGTGATTGGCATTCCATTCTCTGGCCAGGTCAGGTGGTGCATTCCAAAGATGTAGTCAGGCATTTGGGATATCCTATAGGACGGCATATCACCAGGAAGCAGCAGTTAAAATGGATCTTCCAAAGACTTCAACATAAACTGGAATACTGGAAAATTTCTACTTGGCCACTTCATGTCAGGCTCAGAATAGTACAGTCCATTGTAATGTCCTATGTCCAGTTCTTTTTGCCTTTGCTGCATTGGTCCTCCAGAGATATTTCAGCCTTTATGTCTCAAGCTATGGAGATGTTATGGAGGACAAAAACTGCTGTGAAAGCATTGAGACTGATGAAGATGGAAATGGTGTGCTCTCCTAGGATGCATGGTGGACTTAATATCCTCAATATAAGATATCATGTACTTGCAAGGAAGGCGACTATGCTCCATACTTTTTTCCGCCAACAACAGCCATGGACTTGTATGATAGCATCCATGTGTGTCAACATGAGGACTTCTGCCTACAGTCATTGGACTACTGATCATTGGGAGGTTGTCATTGGGAGATTTGTAGGGAAGATACCTGGCTGTCCTTTCTCTACTGCTCTGATACTTGACTGGAAACAAGTCCTTTCTAAGGTCAAATGGGCTCCTCATAATTGCTCGGGGACAAACTCAATGAGGAAAGAAAGTATTCATTGGAGTGCCTTCTTTGACATTCCACTTGCTTTATAGGAACCTGTTCGGGCATACAATCTCATGAAATTGGGAATTCGATACATACATGATGTGATAGATAATCAGGGCTAAGTCTTCTCTTTCCCTCAGGCCACTGCTTCCTATGCATTGGGAATGCACCATAGGTCGATATGGAAGCAAATTGCTGATTTGTTACATCCTTTTCTACCTATTCCCCCTGTGGCTGACACAGACAACATGCTCTCATCCTGTTCCTCTGCCTACCTTGACCTCCATCAAAGCCTACAGGCTTCTTCAGCCTGCTCCAAATACTCTGTGGCATATCAGGAAGCCTCTCTCATGGTGGCGGAAGAATCTCCGGATATTATGGAAGTGTAAAATGCCTTTGAAACAAAGACTTTTTCTTTGGAGATGCATGACAGGCACATTGTCAGTGGGAGTCACACTTGCCAAACGTCCCATTGCACCATCCACATGTTTACGATGTCAGGCTCCTTCAGAGACTGTCCCTCATTTGCTTTGGCAAAGCCCGTGTTCTAGGAACCTCCTCGGGAGAATTTCAGATCATCTTCGACTCTGTTTCCCGAGTCACAGATTTGGAAAACATTTTTGGCTTTTTGGCAGATTTATGAGGTCTTTGTCTGAATACTCACTGTTTCTCTCTTGGGTGAGCTTTGGACAATCTGGAGTGAGCATAATTCGGCATACTTGGGTCGGCAGATTCACAAGTCATATGAATCTTTCCGAGCCTCATTACGGCAATCCTTATATGATGCCTGCCATGAGGGTGATATAGATGGTTCTTGCATAGAGCTTTTCTTTTTATGTTTCTGATCTTTGGGATACTCTCCATTTTTTGGAGACTTCCAATCTTGTAAATTTATGACCATATAAATACAGCACTGGATATTACTAAAAAAAAAAAGTGTGTGTGTGTGTAGTGTGTGTAAAATCCATGATAATATATCCAATGCCTTGACTGCAATTGAATATGCTAAGTATTCGCATCAAGATGTGCTCATATTGCAGGTAGATATTGCTAAGGCATTTGACACTGTTCAATGGGATTTTATCTCTCAAATCATGACAAAGTTAGGCTTTGGTCCCAAGATAGCAAATGCAGTTTACTGGCTTTATTCTGGCTCTACTTCTCAGTGCATTCTTGGGGGTCATCTATCTCGGTCATGGACATTGGGTAGATCAGTTAGACAGGGCTCCCCTCTTAGTGCTCTATTCTATGCCATTGCGACCCACCCCCTTTTAATGTATCTTGATCATCTTACAACCACAGGATAGATGACTGGTCTTAAAATCCCTGGGGCTGCATCTTTTTTGGCACAAGCATATGCTGATGATTCCTTCTTTATGCCACAGAATTCTCCCCGGGAAGTTCACATGCTTATGACCACTCTTTCATTGTATGGTTTGGCAGCGAGATTGCATGTCAATTTTGACAAATCTAAATTACTTCCCCTGAAACAATGTGACTGGCATTCTATTCTTTGGCCAGGTCAGGTAGTGCATTCCAAAGATGTAGTCAGGCATTTGGGATATCCTATAGGATGGCATATCACCACGAAGCAGCAGCTAAAATGGATCTTCCAAAGACTTCAACATAAACTGGAATACTGGAAAATTTCTACTTGGCCTCTTCATGTCAGGCTCAGAATAGTACAGTCCATTGTAATGTCCTATGTCCAGTTCTATTTGCCTTTGCTGCATTGGTCCTCCAGGGATATTTCAGCCTTTATGTCTCAAGCAATGGAGATGTTATGGAGGACAAAAACTGCTGTGAAAGCATTGAGACTGATGAAGATGCAAATGGTGTGCTCTCCTAGGATGCATGGTGGACATAATGTCCTCAATATAAGATATCATGTACTTGCAAGGAAGGCGACTATGCTCCATACTTTTTTCCGCCAACAGCAGCCATGGGCTTGTATGATAGCATCCATGTGTGTCAACATGAGGACTTGTGCTTATGGTCATTGGACTACTGATCATTGGGAGGTTGTCATTGGGAGATTTGTAGGGAAGATACCTGGCTGTCCTTTCTCTACTGCTCTGATACTTGACTGGAAACAAGTCCTTTCTAAGGTCAAATGGGCTCCTGATAATTGCTCGGGGACAAACTCGATGAGGAAAGAAAGTATTCATTGGAGTGCCATCTTTGACATTCCACTCGCTTTACAGGATCCTGTTCGGGCATACAATCTCATGAAATTGGGAATTCGATACATACATGATGTGGTAGATGATCAGGGCTATGTCTTATCTCGGGCCACTGCTTCCTATGCATTGGGAATGCACCATAGGTCTATATGGAAGAAAATTGCTGATTTGTTACATCCTTTTCTATCTATTCCTCCTGTGGCTGACACAGACAGGCTTATGGATTGGCAATTGCAGCCCTCTGCTACATGCACTCGTCTTGTTCCTCTTCCTGCCTTGACCTCCATCAAAGCCTACAGGCTTCTTCAGCCTGCTCCATGGATTCAGCAATATGCTAATTCTCTGTGGCATACAAGGAAGCCCCTCTCATGGTGGCGGAAAAATCTCCGGATATTATGGAAGTGTCAAATGCCATTGAAACAAAGACTTTTTCTTTGGAGATGTATGACAGGCACATTGTCAGTGGGAGTCACACTTGCCAAACGTCGCATTGCACCATCCACATGTTTAAGATGTTAGGCTCCTTCAGAGACTGTTCCTCATTTGCTTTGGTACTACCCGTGTTCTAGAAACCTCCTTGGGAGAATTTCAGATCATCTTCGGCTCCGTTTCCCGAGTCACAGATTTGGGATACATTTTTGGCTCTTTGGCAGATTTATGAGGTCTTTGTCTCAATACTCACTATTTCTCTCTTGGGTGAGATATTGGGCTCTTTGGACAATCTGGAGTGAGCATAATTTGGCATACTTGGGCCGACAGATTCACAAGTCATATGAATCTTTCCGAGCCTCATTGCGGCAATCCTTATATGATGCCTGCCATGAGGGTGATATGGATGCTTCTTGCATAGAGCTTTTCTTTGTATGTTTCTGATCTTTGGGATACTCTCCATTTCGGGGACCTCCCATCATGTAAATTTATGAGCATATAAATATACTGCATTGGATATTACAAAAAAAAAAGTGTGTGTAGTGTGTGTGATATAGGAATTGTAAAGTCTTTGGTGATCCTACTTTCTCTCTATTTGGCTTTTTTAGGCGTTCTCTGCAGCAATCTTTCTTTGATTGCTTGCAGACCCGCTGTATAGATCATGAGGTCTTTTTGGCATATACTGAAATTTTCAGTTGATGTAATTGTAGAACCTTTCTTTCAGGTTACTACTCATATAATATAATCAATCAATGATTTCACACAAAAAAAAGTGTGTGTAGTGTGTGTGAGAGAGGTGGAAGCGATGGAGAGCTCTGCAGCCCCTGCAGCCCCGGTCGACCCTCGTCCCCATTTGTTTCTATTCCGTCATCCTCTGTTCACCTCCCAGCCCCATCCGTACCGTCCGTACAACTTCTTGCTCCCTTCTCGCGCCCGTTTGTACAGTTCCAACCCTGTTTTGTTCAATCGCGCCCTTCATCTGGTCTCCTCACGCAGTCTATACAGGTTGCTGCCTCTCCTGTACTCTCCGTACAGCCCTCGGGACTACGTCCTACAGCCTCTGGCCTATAGCAGCTTTCCTCTCTGTCTTTTCCTTCTACAAACCCTATCGTACGACTGTTAGTACAGGCTGTACGGTCGTCATCTGTCCCTGCGCCTCTTCTGCCTTCCGTTCCGGTGTTGCAGCCCTCGGTGCCATCTTCCTCCTCCCTTCCTGCTGCTTCAACACCTGTTTACTTTGTTTTTTCTGCCTCAGCCCCTCCTCTTTCTGCCTCTACTCCGACTACTCGTGTTTCTCTTGGACGGAAGCATGGTGGTGTGTTTGCCTCGCCTTCAGTCAAATCGGAAAAGCTAGATGTTTCTGATGGTCCTTCTTCTTCTCTCCAGCAGGATCTTCTTCGCCAATTGTGCTCTGCCTCTGTCACAGAAGCTCCTTTATTGGGTTCCCCGCTTGTTCGTTCTCCGGTCTTTGTCAGGCTCAGCAATTGGGAGTCTGCCTCTATTTTATGGGTAGGGTTTTATCTTCAGCTCATCTTCGTCATTGGGCTGATGTTGCAGTGGGTCCGGATTGTATCTCTTCCTTTGTCTTTCTAGGCAAAGGATTTTACTATACCCACTGCTCTTCGAATGATGTGGTAGAGCGCCTTGTCAGTCGTGTTGGTGTTCCTGGAGCGGGTTTTTTTGCTTATGTGATGCCCTGGGATCTCCTATTTGATCCGTCTACCTCTCTTATGACCCACTGTCCGGTTTGGATTACCCTCAAAGCGTTCCCTGTGCCTCTTCTTCAGCATCTGCCAACTCTTGCAGTGCTTCGGGGGAGGCCTCTCCATATTCCGAGGCCGGAGTTTTTGCAGGCTACCCCTGATGTTCGACTCTGTATCTTATGGGATATGATGCAACTTGTGCCATCTACTCTGGATCTTGATTTGGGCTTTGCTGATCTGATGTGCATCAGGCTACATTTTGCTTTTTTTCCTAGAGCTTGTTATCGGTGTCGTTAGGTTGGTCATTTTGCACGTGCCTGCCCTTCTACTTCCATGACCACTCCTCCTGCTTCTTCTTTAGCTGTGAAGTTTACTCTTCCTTCTCCTCCAGTTTCTGCTAAGGCTTTGCTGGATAAGCCTTCTTTTACTGCTCCGAAGCATTACTGGAGGAAGGTAGAAAAATCACAGGCCACTCTTTCTCTTGCTGAAGAAGTTCAGGATGCGAATCCTGTTGAGCATCTTCAGCCTCCTTTCCCTCAGAATATGGATGTGCCCCTTGCAGAGGGGATTATATAGGATGCTGCCCCTGCTCTTTCTCAAGTTGATCCTTAGAGTGAAGCTGAAATGTTGAGTCTTGCTTTATCAGATGCACCTCTTTCGTCGGAGGATACAAATGTTGATTTAGCCCCTTTGCCTTTGATGCCTCTGCCAGAGTCTTCTTCTGCTCGGGATGCAGAAGTACCTTTTTTACTAGAATCTTTTCATCCCATGTTACAACAAGTTTTTGACCCTGTGATTCAAAAATTTCGGGTACCAGCCTATATCAAGAAGAATCACAAGGGCAAAAAACAGCTTGTTTTTATTGATGGTGTGGTTTCATTACTGCATCAGTTTTTACAGAGCAACAATTTGAAGCTGGAGGATGCTGTGTTTGATCCTCCTCCAGCAGCTTGATATGTAACTTTTTACTTGGCTGCCTCATAACGTTTGCTCTGAGGCTTTACTTGTAAAAATTTTTTCCTTGTACTTATTGGTGGGTTTTTACCTCTTTTTGAGGTTTCCCACATAGAAATATAAGATTTCACTTTAAAAAAATGTGTGTAGGTGGTGTGACGAGCTGAGCGTTGGAGATCCTGTCTCTCGCGCTCCTAGTCCCCATTTTGGACCTGCAAGTCCTCCTTTTGGCTTCAGGGCTGTCCCCGCCTCAAGTTTGGATTCCTCTCGAGGGGTGTTTGGAGTGATTTCCTGCTTGGTTGACCCTCCCTCTCAGTTCGACTTCTTTTCTGTCTTCCTTCATGCATTGTTCTGGCCTTGCTCGCTTTACTGCCCTTCTATCTTCCTTGTTGTGTGTGGGTGTGGGTGTGTGAGTCTGAGTGTACAGGGTGCTATACACTGACGTACAGTTAGCTTGCTATATGGCGCAGCATTCGTTTCTTTCCGTGTGCAAGTCGTTTTGGGTTATCCTTTCTGTCGCGTTTTCTTGTCGTGGCTACAGCTCTCCGTTTTGTCACCAGCCTTTGCTTTTCTCTTGTGATTCCCCTAGGTGTGCAAGTACTTGTAGGTGTGTGGTGGTGGGTCCTCCGGCATCTGCTAGCAGCCCTTCCTTGTGAGCACGTCTACTGTCCGTACTCTTGTACGAGCCCTTCTCTTTCTGCTTTGGTCTGCATGTACGACAAGTGGAGCTTCTACATTTGGTCAAAGTTTTTTGAAGCCTCTCCTTCTACATAAGGGGCTTTTCAGCTTCTCCACTTCTTTTCAAGCACAATGGCAGATTATGCTTTTGAAAAGAATTTCAACAAAAACAAAAGCAGGTTACAAGTCTGGGATGACCGTGTTTATACCTCTCAGGAGGTCCAGCTCGTTTTTGAGGTTATGCATGAAGGCTTTGAAGACACCAGGAAGGATTGGAAAAAACCACCTCTTGCTGTTGGAATTATGGTGGAGGTTGATGAGATAGTGGACCAAGTACGGGAACATGCCAAGCATGCTCTCATCATCTTCATTCCTGGCCGTATGCCTAATGCAACTGATGTTGGTAATTGGTTAACAAGAACATTGGGAGGTTGCTTTGTACGTAAAGTGCATTATGCGGCAAAAGTCTTTTTTGAAGTTATCATGGCAGATGAGCAACACAAATAGATGCTTTTGGAGCATTCGCCTTTGTTTTATGGGCAGCAAATGGTGCATGTCTTGCCTTGGTCCCGGACTCGGGATTTACCAAGCATTGATTAGACATCGTTGCCCAGTTTGGGTTGAGGTGGTTGATTTCCCTCAATGCTTAGCTTCTCTGTTGCCTAAAATTGCTGCATCGTTGGGAAAAGTGGTTTGTCTACCTCGCTTGAATGGCAATTCTAACAGGTTTTGCATTCTTTGGGATACAGATAAGCCTACTCCAGAATCTTGTTCTGTCACAGTTAATAATGTGGCCATGGGCAGTGCCTTCTACAAGCTGAAATGGGGTCTTTTTGCAGATGCATGTTTTGAATGCAAAAATTTTGGACATATGGCGTCCTCTTGTTCTCCATAAAATGCCTATGGATGCCATGCCTTCTCCAGTGCAAAGTAAAGAGGCCCCTAAGACTTCTGGCATTAAAAATAAAGGTAATAAACGTGAAAATGCAACATTGGATAAGAGGAAGGCCCCAGTTCTAATCAATGGGAATGCTTCTCGCTCATTGCCTTCTATGTCCCCACTTAAGGCGAAGGAAAAGAATGTTGCTGAAAATTGGCACCGAGGAAAATTGTCTTAGCAAGGAGACCTTTACCTCCTCGAACATGGAATAGTGGTTCTTCCAATGGTCATACTCCTGCAGAGAATTCCAGCATTGGAATTACCTGGGCTTCTATCACAGCGAGTTGTACTCTGTTTCCAAAAGAAGTAGTGGTTGGTTTATCATCCTCTCATCAAACTTTTTGTTCACTCAGGGTAGAGGTCCTGATCCTGAGGTGGATATGACGACTTGATGCTTTAGATCATTCAGCTGTATATAGCTATATAAAAGTCTGTAAATATGCTTCAACAAATCAAGTGCTTGACTTTCAATGTACAGGGATCGTGTGATGTTCGCAAATGGAAGTTTGTATGGGCTTATATAAATAAGCTGCATCCTGACATTGTGGCAATACAAGAGCATAATCAACATACATATGCGAGCATGACAAGTTATTATGCTGGTTATGACATCTTCTATGCGGGAGAGCACTCCTTTTTGCGTGTTGTTTTTTTTGTCAAACATGCTCTTCAACCAGTGGTGGCATTAAATGATAAGGAAGGCAGGTGGATCATACTTCAGTGTCTCTTTCAAGGTGAAATTCTTGAGTTTGCATCTGTTTATGCTCCTCAATCGTCTCATCAAAGGGCTTCCATTTGGGAGGATATGCGGCAGTATCCTTGGAGGCAACTTGCCTTTTTGTGTGGTGACTTCAATAATGCACCACTTCAAGGGGATAATACTTCTCTTAGCCTTGGAACGAAAACAATGGCCTCAATTGATTTCTCATCTTCATCTTCTGGATATTTGGCTAGAGTTGAAACCCTTGCTTCCAAGCTATACATTTCGGCATAATGCTTTATCTGCATATAGGGCTAGGCTAGACCGTTGGTAAATGATAAATGCGCATCAATATGATGCTCTTACTAGTCAAATATGGTGGACTATGCCTTTCCTCATTCTGATCATGCTCCATTGTGATTGAGACTCTCTTTTCATGCAATGCCGCATGACAAATTGCCAGATAGACGATCTCAAATAGTCAATAGTAGTTACTTGGAGCATAATGAATATAAGCAAATGGATGGTCATGCCATTGCACCACTTTGTGAACAATGTCAAATTGGTCTTGATGCCTGGAATACTTTTTCTTCTCGTATGCAATATGGTATTTGTGACTGTGACAAACATTATTTGCATGACTTGAGAAAAATAGTTGCAGACGCTAAAGCCAAATGTCAGCGACTGACATAACTCAGCCACATCAGGGTTTTCTCTCAGCTTGAGCTTGAATGTTTATGTCATGCTAAGAATTTGTTATTTACAGAAGAATGTTCAAGGGAAAATTACCAAATTGGAAACACGGGCCTGGCAAAAGGCTCTTTTGGATAAAGGCTATTCCTCTAAAGAGTTTTTCAAAAGTTTACATTCTAAAAATCAAGCTCAAACTGGAGTCTTGACTTCTGATGGTGCTTGGACTTCATTGCGGGCACAACTTGCTCGAGCAATTTGGGAATCCGCAGCCCTCTTTGCAAGAGGTTTTTTCCGCTAGACGTCAGTTGCTACATCATGTTTCTCCCATTATTGATTTTGATCAGGCTTTTACTAAAAGGGAGCTTCTTGATGCTTTGAAATCCTGTGGCAAATGGAAGTCTCCCGGTTGGGATGGCCTTACGGGGGAGTTTTTCCTAGCCTATTGGGATGTTTTGAAGCATGTTTTGCTGCATATGATTAATATTGAATGGCAAAATCAACAAATGCCAGATGCTTGGAAGAAAGCGTTGGTTAAGTTAATTCCCAAGAAGCATCTTTGTGAATAGTTTGATGATTGGAGGCCTATCACACTCATGGCGGTTATCTATAAGATCATTGCCAAAATAGTAGTTGACAGAATAAAAGGTTACCTGCATGATGGCTTGCATCCTAATCAATATGTCTTTATTCCTCGCCGACACATAATTGATAACATTGCAAATGCTTAGGGTGGCATTGAATATGCCAAGTATAATCAGCAAGATGTACTTTTGCTCCAAGTGGATATTGCCAAAGCTTTTGATACAGTGCATTGGGATTTCATCTCCCAGACTATGCAAGCTCTCAGATTTGGGCATCGAATGCAGAATCTTATTTATTGGCTATACGGTATAGCAAAAGTGGCATGTATCTTATTGAGAGACGTCCTGATCAATGCACTTTGTATCGGTTTGTGAGACAGGGATGTCCACTTAGTGCTTTGCTTTATGCAATTGCTATACATATGATGCTCTCCTATATTGATAACCTTGTTGACACATATGTTTTGCATGGCTTGCAAATTCATGGCAACAAGTCCATGCTTGGGCAAGCTTACGATGATGACTCTTTCTTTACTCCTAAGAACACAAAAAATGATCTTGCTCAGCTCATGAATGCTTTATCTTTATATGGTTTAGCTGTTGGTTTGCAGGTAACCTTGGAAAAGTCTACGCTTTTGTCTTTGCATGCAACAGATTGGCATAGTTCATTGTGGCTAGGAGAGATTACTCCGCCCAATCAGCTTGTTCGTGATCTTGGATATCCTTCGGGATAAAATATCACTCATCGGCAACAAATAGATTGGGTGCTTGCAAAACTCAGAAAGAAACTGGAGTATTGGAAATTAGCCACATGGCCTCTCCATGTTCGTCTTAGAGTTGTGCAATCGATTTTGGTGGCTTACATTCAATTCTTTTTGCCCTTGATGATGTTTCAAAGAAATATATTTCTAATTTCATATCCATCATTATGGAGACTTTCTGGTGCTCAAAGCGTAGTCATAAGAGTATCAGACTACTCTCTGTGGAGCATTTGTGCTCGTCCAAGATGCATGGTGGCTTGAACATACTTAATATTCACATCCATCTCCTTGCACACATGGGTAAAATGATGCTGTATTTTCTAGAAGGTGATAAGTCTTGGACAACCATGATCTCTCATTCGCTTTTGCAGTTGTCTACTCCTATTTTTGGGCATTGGCATCCCACTTCATGGGACTTTATTTTGGGACACCTTCATGGCAGGATTAAGAACTGTCCTTTGGTTTCTCAAATGCTCTTAGCTTGGAAGGAGATTTTATCTTATCTTAAATGGAATGGGTGTGACTCTTTGCAAGGCAATTCTTTAAGGGCTAAGAACTTGCATTGGTCGAAAGTATTTCATCCGCCGCTTGCTCTACAAGAACCTCGATGTTCCTATTTCCTCTCTTCTAAAGGTACTTCACTTGGTGATGTTCTTCGAGATGATGGTACTTTATTGCCTTTTCCATTGGCTGCCAAACAGTATGGATTGGGGATGCATTACAGATCACTTTGGCATTCCCTCTCTCAGATGCTTTTTTCTTTCCTATCGGCACTCAGATTGGAGCTCATAGATCGGCTTATTGCATCGCAAGGTTCTTCTATGCACCCTTTGCGCCTGGCTGATATTTCAGTGTCTGGTTTATACAGGATTCTGTTGCCACCTCATTGGATCATGTAGCATGCCAACCGACTCTAGTATTTTAATCGTAGTGCCAAATGGTGGCGTAAAAGATTGCATCAAATATGATCTTGCGAACTGCCCCTTCGCTAGCATGATTTTTTATGGAGAGTGGTGCTTGGTGTCATTCCCTTTGACCAACTCATGGCTCGTTGAGATATTGCTCCTGCGTTATGCCATAGATGTTTGACTCCTAGGGAATCTCTGCTTCATCTTTTCTGGACTTGTCCCTTCACTCGAGAATTTTTCTTAATACTTTAGTACATCCCCGGGCACGCTTTCCCTTTGCTACGTTTCTGGCTCTTTGGGATTCATCCGCAACGACCAGATTTTAATTTGTTCTTTCTATGGGTCAGATATTGGGCACTCTGGACTATATGGAAAGATAGGAATCAAACTGTCTTTCATGAATCCACTACTTCCATGTTCTTTTTTCGCATGTCACTCAAGCAATCATTCCATGATTGTTTGCCTGTTCACCAAATAGACTATGCTGTCTACTTGTCTTATACTGAAATTTTTTATTTTGTATTGACTGATCTCCGCTTTGGGGAAGATCTTTTTGTAATATAAGCAAACATGGCTTTCACTTAAAAAAGTGTGTGTGCGTGTGTGTGAGCGTCGCATTGAGTATACACCATCAATCCAAGCAAGCCAAATACCGAGTGAATGCATTATTATGAAATGTCTACCCAAAAATAGTAGGCATAAGATGTTGCCATAATGAAAAGTATGCAAAGTGTCTAACATAAGTGCCCAGGCATCCCTTTCTCTTCGCATCATGTGAGAACGATGAGCACTACTATCTTTAGTGCTAGGAGAATTCTTGAAATCTCCACATCTGAAAACATTACCCCACCAAGGATAATCTACCAGGCGATGCCACATTTGCAGCCTGAACCGCAAGGCATAAATTGATGCGAATTCACAAGTATCCATCTCACAATAAGGTAAGGACAATGCGGATCCTTATATACCATTTGTGGCTGCAAAACATGATGTATCACCATGGCAACCCCTGAAAAGAAAGCATGGCCAACATAAAAGATACGAAAATCTGCAAAGAAACCTTCACGGCCTGCAAAAAAGTATTGATTATGTTATTTCAAACAAACAATATGTAGCTTGTGAGCAATAATGTAATCCCAAAGCAACCTCCATTTATTATATTATAGGGCCCTCAACATTATACGTAAAGCATTTGATTAGTATGTACATATTTATAACAAGTAGATGTAGAATAACATCAAAAGCTATTCCCACATGGCTGTGCCATGCTGTGGCGGGCCAACATATTCCTCATAGGCATTCCCATGCTCATCATTAGAAATAGGACCAAGAGAAGAGACATGATTATCCAAAGGCCACTGGTGGTAAACACAGTGAACCAACACAAACCACTGTGGACCAAAGGCTACCAAACCCAAATCCATCAACCACAAGAGACTCCTTGGAGGAGAATGCATTCTCCGTCCAATTTCTATTACTCATTGTCCTTGGCTTGAATGTTTAGGTGGCTACCAATCCAATGAAGAGGCTCTCTCCAACCAGCATCTTATCCCTTGCCCTAGAAGGTGTTGCTCTTTAGCCTTGTTTGTTTTAGCCACTGGGGGGAGGGGGGGGGCTAGGAGATGCATTCCCTGAACCACGAGTGCGCAGCACCACTGCATGCTTTGCCAAAGAAGCATCATTCGGGCGTATAGCAACAGGGAGGGGATTCAATAAGACTTGTGGACATTCATATTACATATGCCCAAATTCGCCACATTCAAAACAAGGACCAACAAATTGATCCCATTTCAATTTGAAGAAAACATGTTGGGATGGCATTACTAGCATATCAAATTGAAGAGACACATGTAAAGGAGTGGGTCTATCAGTGTCCCACAACAAACAAAAGCGATTGGCATTGCCGACAGAACGTGGGGGACAAACCATTTTCCCCAATGCTTCATCCAAATAAGGCAATGCAAGCCTGCAATAGAAAAGCAAGTCTACCACCTCAACCCATATAGGGCATCTATGATGAATAAGACTTTAATCGTCCTTGGTAGGCATCCATGGATAGACATGCACCAACTGATTTCCAAAAAAAGAGAGGAGATTTTTGCAAAGTCTGTTGGCTATATTGGCCATTCATGAAAATAACATCATAGAATCCTCTATCTGTCTCATAGCAACCCAAAAAAAAACATCCCTTTTATATGATGCCCTCTCTCCTTCACGAACCTTCGACCATTCTAATAGTCAAGGTTGTCCTCTTAGTGCCCTGCTTTTTGCCATCACTACTCATCCATTGTTGATGAATATGGATACCTTAATGTGGTAGCAGTGTTTGCATGGTATTGAGTTCCCTGGAGGCACATCTTTTGAAAGCCAAGCTTATGCATATGATTTTTTCCCTTCCTCCGAAACTCAGAAGCAAATGTTAGACATCTTATGCAGGCACTGAAGTTGTTTAGTCTTGTAGCTGGGTTGAAAGTGAGTTTCAGAAAATCAATACTTTTGCCTTTGTGTTAGTGTGATTGGCATCGTCTTTTGTGGCCTGGCCTCTTGCTCCCTCCTGATCAACCAGTGTGCCATTTGGGTTATTCTATTAGACGGCATACTTTGCCGTAAGAGAGAAATTGTGTGTTACAAAAGCTTTTTCGTAAGCTGGATTATTGAAAATTATAGATGCACGCAAGCGTATCACAGGCCTATTTGACATCCTCACTAGACATAATTCAACTTTTTCATTTGTTCCCACCTGTTTTCTACTCTTCCTCTGTTGGCTTGGAAATTTGATCAAGGGCATCCGGGTTACTCTCCATTTTCATTTACATATCTTTATGCCAAAAAAGCTTACCGTATATTACTTTCCACAGCCATGGATTCAAGAGCATGGGAACCATTACTTGGTGGAAGGTTTCTCTCTCATGCATATGGAGCAGTAAAATTCCCTTCACGCAACAAGTTCTCTTATAGCAGTGTTTGATTGGTGCAATACCAGTGCGTTCTTTGTTGGTTACCTTGGCTTGGCCTAGCCCTTTGCATCCAAGGGAGACTATCCTTCATCTTTCTCTGGACTTGCCCTACTGCTCATGATTTTCTTCCAAGAATGGGGGCTTAACTTCGTGCTCGTTCTCCCAGGATTTGTTTTGGCCGACATTTCTTGTTGAATTTGCTAGAAATGCCTCCACACCAGATTATGTTAAGTTCTTTTACTAGTGTCGCTACTAGACTCTGGTCGTTATATCATGCCTTTAACATTCAACTGTACAGGAACTCTTTAGCAGATGTTTATCATTTCTTTAGTTCTTTCTTGAATCGCTCTCTCCAAGATGCCCATTCTCTTGGAGTCCTTCCTTTGGTCCAGCTGGAAGTTTTTTTCATTATTCCTAGTCTTAGTAGTAGCTGCTCCATTCTGGGGCAGCTATGAATGTGCATTCCTTTTGAATGAGATAAAGGTTTTTACCCAAAAAGATGTGTGTCTGTGTGTGTGTGTGCGTGTGATATATATATATATATATATATATAGAGAGAGAGAGAGAGAGAGAGAGAGAGAGAGAGAGAGAGAACTATGAAACAACAAACGGATAAGATTGGTATTAAGAAGAGATTGTTTATTTTATTTTATTTTAATAAATAAAGAATAATACCATAAGAAAACAAGTTCCACTTCACAATGAACATAAAAACTTGTTATTTTTCCGATAGGGGGGGGAGGGGGGGGTTCCTTCACCATGCTCACGTTGTGACAGATGTTCATATCAGCAGCAAGTGCACATGTTTGGAAACAAAGCCTATTTGTCAAGCCCGCCCTAGAATCTGTCCTAGAGTTTGTGTCCATTTTTGCTCCCGAACCTTCAAAGCTCTTGGATTGGAAATAAGGTTGGCCTTAAAATCTGAATCCTGAAACTCAAGCGCCAAATAGATGACTACATGAGTTCCAAAATAAAAATTTGTTCACTTCCACATTAGAAGTAAATTCATCTTCAAGCCGATAACCAACATTTTGTGCCATTCCTTCATTACCATAATGCCGAAATGTTAAAAAATGTAATGCCGAACAGATGAAGGACGAAATCATCACATTGAAAATAGAGAAGCAGGTACCAGTTTATAGTAAATTGAAAGAACAATTGAGAACCAAATACATGTAAAAATTGGAGTATGAAGGTAAATCAGAAAACTCAACCTTAAACACTTTTACTAATGGCTGTAGGGGTGTCTGTCCATTTAGCAGTCTCTGCCTCCACGACTATGAATCTGCAAATAGCTTGTCTCTTGTACATGGAAATATTATCCTTAAGGTACTGTTGGTCATTGTATGTTAACATGGGGTTGATCTCTTTCTTGTGAAACTCCATTTTCCCCTTACATCCTCTCTACAGTGTCCAACACTTTCTGCTTCAAATGGCCCCTTTCTTCTCAAGTAAAGCTTGGCTGTGACCATCCTTTTTCTCTTGTTGCTCCCAATCACTTTGTAAGGGATTCTATTGCTGTCCATTTGTTGCAGTTTGACCATATAAGAGATCAAGCTTCACCATCAAGAGGTAGTGTTCCAGTTTCTGCCAAAATCATGGGGGGATAGCAAGTCTACACTCTTACCCCTACCTCTTCTATTAGGAACCTTTTCTGAATTCTCTCTATTCTTTTGCACATTCTTTTGCGCCCCATACTTGACATCCATACAAGACCACTGTTTCCTTGAGAACCTCAGAGCGTACTTGGCCCATTTCTTGGCATGTGCTTGGCCACTCCATTTCATTGACTGATCTTTCTATTTCTGTTTCATATATGTCTGTTTTTTTGTAGTCCATGTTAAGCCTGCTCTGTCCCACTAGCTCCTTGAGTGGTTGAGTTGCGAAAGAGCAATTCACTGTGAGAATCAAGGGGCCAGGGGGGGACTCCATTGGTTTCTTGCAAATGAAGTAGTTCTAAATTTGTTTTATTGTTTGGTATGCTTAATTTTCAGATTTTGGGAACAAGGTACTTCCATTTACATTTCTGAGATCAAAACACCCTCCGAATGACATCAGATGTCTGCCCATTTTGTGTGATGTCAGTTTTATCCTTTAAATTGCTTACCCATTTCAACTCTTCTTCATCATTATCATCTTCCAACCATAGGGACTCTTTGCCTATTTTTGTACCTTTGATTTGAAGTGATTGTGTCCTTGCATTATAGTCTCATGTTAAAACAACTCACCTTGGTCCAAGAAATTGTCAATATCCTTGCTTAGGTGAAAGAGGGATCTTCACTTGATATGCGCTAGTTCTTGTAGATAGGTGATTTGGGGAAGGCAGGCTGCCAAGTAAATTGATCCCTTCCTTATGTCTATTTGAAGCAATACATATTGCTTGAAACATTGTTCTTTGACAATGGATATTTGTTCCAAGAGGGCATCTTTTATATAACAAGTTATTCCTCCTCCATATCCTCTTCATCCACTTCATAACCTTGGCGTTCCCAAGTTTCAAGTGCAATAAGAATGTCCATCTCTTTTAGCTCTTCTGAAACTGCAGCAATTTTGTCTATGTTAATGCCATCTATATTCCATATCCATATCCTTAGTGCCTCTTGATTTATGCTTTCCTCCCACATGTGCTTTTCCATTCTTCAAGTATCCTATCATGCCTTTTGTTTCTTGCTTCCTTACTTTTGTCAAGTTACATTTTTCTTGATAGGTATTGTTCTTTTGTTAGATCCTCATTGCTCTGAAGTTTTGCCAAACTTTGTGCAGGGGTCGTCAAAATGATGATGTGACCACAAAATATGGCACTATGTATGCAGATGACGCATGAAAGCGTGTCCTGTGTATAGCACAGTGTCCCATCCCCTTTCAAGTGTCGCTTGTCTTTAAGGACTTTAAGCCTTTGGGCTTGGTCCTTAAGCTTAACAACCACCTGTCTGTGTACCAAAAGGGTAGTTTAGTGACTTTTTGATTAGCCTTGTAAGTAGTACTTTAGGCTGTTAGGATGTTGCCATGTGGCAGTTTTGGGGAATTATCCCATAAGCACTGTTGTAAAACAGCCTGCCCTAATTTCTATAAAAGGTAGTTTTGAGTAGTAGTTGTCTCACTTTGGACAACTATAAATGTACATTTTTTTGAATGAAATCTTGTTTAAAAACCTTTGTGTATGTGTGGAAAGATAGAAACCACAGAGTCTTTGTTGGTGATCCTATGTTTTCTCCTTTTGTTTTCTTTCGTCGTTCTTAGCAGCAATCACTCTTTGATTGTCTGCAAACTCACTACATAGACTATGATGTATACTTGTCCTACATGGAGATTTTCTCTTTATGTACTTTTTCAGCTTCCCAGTTTCGGGATAGCTTTCTTGTAATATACAACATTCAAAGTTTTCCCCAAAAAAAAAGAAGTGTGTGTGGAGGTACGAGAGAGCAGTGAGATATGGCGCCTACATGCTGTCCCGGCCTATTCTAGGGTTCCAACCTTGCACAGGAGGCTCCTCTAGGGTTTGTACAGCATGGCAACGCCTGCCTATGGTTTTCAGCTTCCCATTTGCTCTCCTGATGCATCCTGCTATCCTGTACAAGGCTTTTCGTCGCCGTTTTCTGTCTGTGACTATACAGAATTACACCATACAGTTCCGTACAATATGTATGGAACTCTGCTCAGCCTGTTTGCAGACTTTCTGCGCTCGTCATCTACCTCTGCTCTACCGCCTTCATTGCTCTTTGTCTTCAGCGGCTGTTTTTGTGTTCCTCTTTGCTGTCCTTGATAGTCTCGTACTAATGTGTTTTATCCTCTTGCTTTCTTTCACTTCTAGTCTTTCTTTCTCTTTCACTTTCTACTGTGCATATGTTCCTTTTTCTTCTCTCTTGCCCGGTTGGTGGATTTTGGTTTATCTTCTTTGTTTATATGGGAGATCAATAGCTACCATAAAAATTTATATGCATAAGAAATAGAAGCAGGATTTGGGTCAGGATGACCCTAGGCATGCCTCTCTGGACGCTCAATTGGTCTATGACGTGATGCATGAGGGTTTTGAAGACACTCGCAAGGACTAGAAAGATTCTGCTCCCACTGTTGGGATAATGGTGGAAGTGGATGATATTGTGGATCCTGCGCGTGAATATGCCAAGCATGCAGTCATTATTTTCTTTCCAGTCTGAATGACAATTGTAGCTGATGTGGGTAACCTGGTTGACACACACTTTAGGTGGTTGTTTTGTACACAAAGTGCATTATGTAGCCAAGGGCTTCTTTGAAGTTATTATGGTGGATGAACAACATATGCAGATGCTCTTGGAACATTCTCCTTTTTTTATGGACAACAAACGGTGCACGTTCTCCCATGGTCACCTACCAGGGACTATCAAGCTTTGATCGGACCATCGCTGTCCGGTGTGGGTGGAAGTAGTGGACTTCCCTCAATGCCTGGCTTCTCTGTTGCCGAAAATTGCAGCTTCTTTGGGAAAGGTGGTGTGTCCACCACGGCCAAATGGCAACTCTAATAGATTTTGTATTTTGTGGGATACAGATAACCCCACTCCAGAATCTTATTCTATTACTGTCAACAACGTTGCTATGGGAAGTGCTTTTTATAAGCTCAAATGGGGATTATTTGCAAGAGCTTGCTTTGAATGCAAGAAGTTTGGGCACATGAATTCGCAATGCCCTCTGGTTTTACACAAAATGCCTCTAGATGCTATGCCTGCTCAAATGCATCCTGAGGACTGTCGTGGCCCTTCTCTTGTTAAAAATAAGTCAAACAAGCCTACTACTGCAGCCCAGGATAAGGGGAAAGCTCGGTTGTGTCAAACGGAAATGCCTCTTCTTTGATGCCTTCTACTTCTCAATCGAAAGTAAAGGAAAAAACTATGCAGGAAGCTTGGCAGAGTCCAAGAAAAACTGTGACAGCACAGAGACCTCTCCCTCCTCGTACATGGAATGGTTCATCTTCAAATGGTCATTCTCAACCCCTTTGGTCAACCTTCTTTTCTCCTTTGTTCTCACTCTGATCCAACGAGGGAAACTTCCTCTTTCTGTTTGGGCATTCATGTGCTTGGTGGCCCTCTTCCCTGCATATGAGACATTTCTTGGCATCCTAGAAGGCCTTCTTCTCTGCCTCTGACATCATCTTTTGAGGTGATCCTCACCTTTGTCCTGCAACAAATCTAGACTTGATGGGCTGCTCAAATTTTCTGAAATGTTTATGGCCTCCTTGCTTGCTGCCCTTACACTTTTGTGTTTCCTCGTTGCTGCCCTTGAAGCCCGAAGTCTTCCCCTGCAAGAGGGCATAAGCTGTAGTGGCATTTTCTATCTAAGACATATTGGAGACTTTGGTTCAGGTGCAGTAATCTCGGATTTCCTTTGGCAACCCACAACAATACTTCTCAATCTGTTTGGATAGCTCCACACGCTTGTAAGAACTCATGGGCAGCAAGGCTTCCCAAAACTTTTTGTTGTATTCTTCCAGGTTCTTACAGTTCGCGGCATCCAGCTTGTGCCAAGCTGTCATTATGTCCACTTCAAAAGTGGTGGTGAGCCAAGCAGACGAAAAGACTTGCTTGAACTCAAGTGGTAGGGGCTCTACCCTGCAAAAGCAAATTAGTCCACCATTTAAGTGAATTGCGCTTGAGAAATGTGGCTGCCTTCCTGACCTTTGATGACTCCGTGAAGTTCCCACCAGCATAGGCGGAATCAAATTGTTGCACAAAAGTCAATCCTTTTAGCATAACCTGTGTCCCATTGAATGTCTCAAATTTTACAGCAGCCCCAACCTCTTTATAGTCTATCAATTCGCCATTGGGTGCAAGATTGTCATACACACGTGGCTGCAAATAGGGGATGTCCCCAAGTATGATTTGTGTGTCAACCCTCTGTCTGAGCTGTCGGGTTACAAGCTCCGGGACACGGTCATGTCGAGATCTCGTCTCGTGGGGGTCTATGTGATCTGGCTGAAAGAAATCCGTGATAGAGCTCTGAAAGGTATCAGTCGAGAAAGAAGTCTACTCCTATCTCTGTGCTCGGAGTATCCTCTCGCGGTGTCTAAGCATCTCATGAATAAACCAGCCAAACATTGCTAGTCTGGGTAGGAGAGGAGACAGGGCAAAACCCCATAACTATCTCTGAAGAGGCAGTAGAAACGCCCTCGGATCTCATAGTAAACAGGACACCTGAAGATGAAATGCTCCTCTGTCTCAACCTCCTGCATGTCACACAGTGTGCATATGCGCCTCTCCTTGGGTAACCGCTCTGCTATGCCGCTCTCGATACGAAGTCTGTGTGAAGAGACCCGGAACTGCCCAAGAGAGATCCTCAGCGAGTGGGATAGGTGAATCTGCGTGTATCCGGTGGATCAATGAAACCGCCCGCTGTGATATGTAAAGTGATCCCTGCAGAAGCCCAGCTTCACTGGAAGATCACTCGGGCCCAACCAAGTCCGGAATGTGTGTAGCTGTAGTAGATCCTCACGGATAACCTGGTTGCCCTCGTGTGATAGGAGGGGAGAGAACGGAGCATCCATGCTGTACTGGAATGGAGGTAGTTTGTCCATGTGGAGTCCTAGCCCCTCAAACCATCTCTCTGTGCATGCATATCAACACCTCTGGTCTCCCCCTGTTGCAAGTGCCATAGAAGAGGACAATGCCAGCCATGGTATCTTGCTACGCCCAGAAGTGTAATCCCCATACTCCCTGACTCGGTACAGGTACGTGATGACTTGAAATGCAGCATCTAGCTGTAATGGGGGTGACCCGAACTCCGCACGAATGATCTGGTGAGGAACGGATGGCTTACCACGGATCATCTGTGATAACATGAGAACCTATAGCTGCTCCACCCTGACCCACTCTGTATCCGACAAGTCTGGCCCCCAACATTGACTTCCATACATCCCTGCTCGGCAAACCAAGGAGTCAAAAAGAAACCCTTTGGTCCATGGATCTTGAAAGTGAGAGCGGAAGCACTGCCTCTCTAGTCTAGCCAATGAAGCATATCCTCTGCTCAGACGTGCATGCATCGCGGGTCTCATAGTGAAGATGGGTCTGGAAAAGACGACCCCAAGATAAGTGTATGATGAAACTACCTCAACAGGGGATCCATCAAATGCGAACTCCTCCTAGCGCATGACGGTTCGAGACATATTGAAGATCATAACCTTGGTTTTACCCAGGTTGACCTTCAAATCATGAGACTCACAAAAGGACTGTGGTGCGTCGAGGTCTCTGGAGCCCCTCTGCTGAGGAAGACAAGAGAGCCACATCATCTACGTAAAGTAGTATCTAGATCAACGTCCTCCGAGAGAGCAACCTTCTCCCCCTCGTCTATCCATCCAGATCCTGTCCGGACTCTGCCTGAAACTCGCTCATAAAGTGCCATGACAGCCCAAATGATCTCCTGGTCGTAACCATAATCTTGTGGGCGTCGTATGAGGCGGGCTCTCGGAACCGTGTCAAATGCCTTGCGGGAATCCACAAAGCAACAATAAACCCTCTGCTTCCATGCCCTCGCCTCCTCGATGATACATCTGAGCGCAAGAATGTGGTCCATGGTCCCATGATCCCGCCTAAAAGCGAGCAAATGAGGGCTGGAAATGAGAATTACAGCAAAAGAAGTGCTCCCTGGGACTGTATGTATAGCAGTGGCCTCCTATCGGAGCTGCGAGATCTCATGTCTAAGCCTCTGAATAAGATCAACCTGGTCTCGGATAGCCTGAGACTGCTCCTGTATGAGATGCGCCTGCTCTTGGGTGAAGCGTGCCTGCTCCTGTGCGAAGCGTGATAGCTCCCTCTCATGCTCTCGGATGCTATGAACCTCCATCAACAAGTTCTCCCAAGCCTCTGATGGGTCAGCTCGTCCGTGCTTTAGCGAAAACTGAAAGGACTGTGGCATGAAAGTGTGAGGATGAGACTGGAGGCTAGGTGATGACTAGGTGAGATGGGTGCGGTATGGAGATGATAGTGGCCTAGAGGAGACGATCTCAGCAGGGTGTGGGAATGTGGGCTGACTGAGAGGCAGAGGGGAGAAGAAGGTCGAGTAGTGCGGAACAATGTATGACCCCTCCAAAGTAGGTGTCATGATCGGAGAGAGAACTATAGCGGGAGAGGAAGGGAGAGATGGTGTCACTGACAACCCCTCTATCTTAGGGGAGGGTGGAGCGATCAATGTCATGGGTAGGGAAATATCAGAGCTAGTAGCTGTAACTGTAGAAGCTGTAGACGGAAGTGGAGCTGAAAGTGGAACTGGAGCTGACGTTGAGACTGGCGCTAAAGCTGAGGATGAGGATGTAGCTGAGACCGAAGCTGAAGCTGAGGCAGAGGTGGATCCCGCCTTTGCTTTGCTGTCAACTCTGAGTCCATTGCGGTTGTAGCGTGTGTTCACATCCTCGAGTTTCAGCTGTGTTTGTTTCTTGGCTTTGTTGTCATCTTTCTTGGCGGCTTTACTTGTATCTTTGCCACCTTTCCCCATTTTGTTTGACTAACTCGTGTTCGGTGCAGGTCTTAGTGCAGGAGCGGGAGGTCGGAGCAGGAGCATGAGCCCCCCCCCATGACGGGAGGTACTTCCAGGGGGCTAAAAAAAGGCGGGAAGTGGGAGAGTTCAATGGAGGGGACCGAAGGCGGGGCTGTAGGTTGGGGCAGAGGAGAATGGGTGAATGTGGAGGGGAATGGAGGAGGATTTTCTCTGATTTTTTTGTTGTTTTCTGACAGGTACAGATTGTCTCTGACAGACAGAAAATGACAGGTGACACCTTTTTTTTGTTTTTTTGGAGGTGGAGTAAATGTGTGAGTGACTGTCTGGTGAGTTAGTCTAACTAGAGATAGTCTAACCAGCCTACTAACTAGAGTTAGTATGACCAAGCTGAACGATGGCGTAGGCGTGTAGGGGGAGGGAACCGAAGGCGGGGCTGTAGGTTGGGGCGGAAGAGAATGGGTGAATGTGGAGGGGAATGGAGGAGGATTTTCTATGATTTTTTTGTTGCTTTCTAATAGGTACAGATTGTATCTGACAGACAGAAAATGACAGGTGACACCTTTTCTTTTTTTTTTTGGAGTGGAGTAACTGGGTGAACGACTGTCTGGTGAGTTAGTCTAACTAGAGATAGTCTAACCAGCCTACTAACTAGCCTACTAACTAGAGTTAGTCTAACCAAGCTGAGCGATGGTGTAGGCATAGGCGTGTAGGCTGAGCGTAGGCGTGTAGGGGGAGGCGTAGGCTGCGTGTAGGGAGGCTAGCGGGAGAGAGAGTAGGCTAGCGTGGGCTGAGAGGCTAGCGGGAGAGCGTAGGCTGCGAGGCTAGCGGGAGAGCGTAGGGGCTAGCGGGAGAGCGGGGGCTAGTGGGAGAGCATAGGGAGAGCGATAGGAGAGAGAGATAGTAATTGAATGTTGAACAACGGACGTAGGGCTGAATGATGGACGGAGGGTTGAGCATGAACGACAGACAGACGGAGGGCTGATCGACGGAGAGAACGGAGAGAGATGGCTGATCGACGGAGTGAGATGGAGCAAATTCAAGAGCAAGAAAACGACCAAGAACGGAGGAGAATGGCTGATCGGCAAAGGGAGAGATGGCAAAGGGGCTGGTTGGCGCAAGGATGTAGAGAGAGGGGCAAACCAATGAAGGTATGAGTTGTATCAATGCTTCAATTGTGGAGAATGGGGTCACACTCAGCTTAATTGTGATAAGCTGCTTCGGAGAGGAAAAAATAGCTTGCAGTCTTACCTATCTATTTAGAGGAGCCTGAAGTTATGCCAGTAAAAAGAGCTAGAGAGGAGGAGCCAAAGAACGAGCCTAGTGCACCAAAGACAAGGAAACAACATGCAGACTACACCCCAGGTAAGAAGAGCGTTCAGCTAGCAATGAATCTCGATATGTGTGCCAAGTCAACCGTATAGCCTACAGAATTGCATCGGAATGCGTGTCAAACCAGTCCGTACAGCAAAGGACTTCATCTGTAGAGCTCATAAATGATGTGCACTGCAAAGGGTAGTTCCTCGAGATGCGTGCAATAGTCCGTACGAAACATTAAATACATGCCAATCACATCCATTTGCGTGCCAATCACCTCCGCACAGCAGCTAGCAGATTTCACACGATCTGCACAAAATCATCAAAGCGCCTTGGGATCCGTGCGTGAAATCCGTACGATTTTCCTTGAAATGTGTGCCAATCGCCTCGAGTTTCGTGACAAAAATAATCCCGTATGTCATCATGTAGAGGAAGGTCCAAGGTAGGCTAGTGAGAGAAAAAGCCGCTCAAGAGAGGAAGGTTACACTTGCCAACACATGCACACTTGGGACTGCCACGTGGCTCATTAAAGCCCCTAAGCCAATTACCAATGACACACTTTGGGTTCCCTTGGGCCCAACTTTATGACCCCTCCAAACCTTGCCTTGCCCCTAGCATTTGGGCATAGTGGGTGCACCTAGGAATTCGTGGGTGCACCTCAGGGGTTTCTCAATGTCCACAGTTTTATTTGCACAATAAAAATCACGTCCCCGTGACAGCGTGCCCCATGACAGCGTGCTTGAGAAATTGTGCACGCATTGACTTGACATCCAACTGAAGCATAGTAATAGGATAGCACTACATTCTTGGATGATGGTTTACACCCTATCCACAGACATATTATAGATAATGTGGCCAATGCTTATGTGGGAATTGAATATGAAAAGTACCCTGAGTGAGATGTTCTCTTATTGTAGGTGGACATTGCTAAAGCATTTGACACCACTACAATGGGATTTCATCTCATAGACCAGTTGATCACCAGGATTGGGGATAAAAACGCAGCATATCATTTAAAGGATCTATCAAGATAGTAAAGATGCTGGCATTCTAACTGGTGATCTTGCAAATGAATGGACTCTTTCTTGTTCAGTACGTCAAGACTGCCCTCTTAGTGCGTTGTTATACGTGATAGCTACTGATCTGATGCTTAAATACGTCAACATGAATCATTTAGTAGCTACAGGTACATTGCATGGGTTACAGAAACATAGAAGAAGGTCACTGACTGCGCAAGTTTCTGCTAATGACTCCTCCTTCAGTCCCCCTAGAACACTGAGAGGGATCTTCCCTGCCTCATGCGTGCTCTATCTTAATATGGTTTCGCAGTTGGCCTGTAGGAGAATTTCCACAAGTCTAATCTTCTTCCACTGCATGTGAAAGATTGGCATCATATTAGATGGCCTGGGGAAATTGTCTTGCCTTGTAGCGGGAGATAGACTCTGACTCACTCTGTGAAACTAACAGATGATGTACTCAATACACAAGTGATGCTGTGGATGTGTGTGAAAGAATCAGAGGGAGAGTATAGCGGGCCTCCGAAGATGAATATATAACTAAATGTATGAATGCCCAAAGGACTAAATACAGCTGTATAAAGGGATGAAACCCTCACTATAAAACTGCACTAAATAGACACTGTAGAGAGGAGGTGAATCCTCACTGATGATCCTTGTAGGCCAAGGGCTATGTCACGAGGGCATGATTTCTGGCGCATGCATGTTGGCCTGCATGTGGGCAGGACCCTAGGAAAACAAGGAGTGTGGTCAAGTAGGCATCAGTATCACAAACATTAGCCGTGCCGGGCTCTGCTCTCACACCCGTGTGACCATAGGCATCCATACTCAGTGCAAACACCTGCATTTGAACTCAAGAGCTGTTACTAGCAGCCCTTGCAGGACCACACACTCTCAAGCGAACCACAAGTGTCCACTGTCTCACTAGAATACCATGAGTAATTAATGCAACCGTACGGTTTGCCTACTCCTTCCACTAACTGTACAGAATAGGCTAGCCATTAAATGCAGGCTGTACAGAGGAGTTTCGTGCTCTTGTAAGGCTGGTACGTACAGACCGTACGGGGCATTAATAAGCAGGCTGTACGGATTGGAGCAGCAGACATAGTACAGGCTGTATGGAAGGTTCGGGCTGCTTGATGGCCATTGGTTACAAAATGCTGGCTTTGTGGTTGTATGGGCTGTACGACAGCCACCCACTTGCCCTTTGAATATGGGCTACTAAGTGGCTGAATGGAGGTTCATCTCAGCTTGATAGGGCATGCTTTGAGTCCATGAGGGGTGTGCAAATAGCTCATGAATGAGCTTGGCTGAGCTCTTGGTTGGTGGGAAGGTGCACTCACCCCTTAAAGTGATTGCCCGTGAACATTGGGCTGTGTTTTTGGAAGGTCTTGCTGGGCATGATGGTTTGCAATGAATGCTTGCAGAGGTTGTTCGTGCTTCTGAGCACCGTGGGCAATTCAGTTATGCTTTCACCCATTGTTTGGGTATTCAAGTGAGTCCGTGGACACTTGTGATTGTCTGGGTGGAAGTGGAAAAAGCATTGAATGCAAGTGGGTTCAAATTCATTGTGTATCCTATTTGCTGGCTTGGCAAGTAACATGTTCCGTATGGGAATATGTTTTTGGTTTCTCTATGAGATGGGTCACATGGAGGCAGTGGTTGCTAGGTAGACGCCACATCTTTGGTACAGCCTCATTGCTGCTGAGTAGGCAGGGGTTGGGAATCCATGCTTGGAATGGGAAGTATCCCTGGAACCCCGAGAGGGATGGTACAGGTGTGACTGCCATAGTGTTTGCTGTATTGTGATGCTGGATCTCTTTTGGGAAGCAAGTTATTGTATCAGGATATGTGTGACCCATAGGGTGAGAGACTATTGGTCATGGTAGTCTTGGACAGTGGAGAAAGCTCTTGTTTGCTTTCTTTCTCTACTTTGAGCAGATTTCGATGACTAATTGGGTACTAGTGACAGCTGTGGGGGACTGAGTGGCTGCATGAGCTGCTAGTAACAGTTCCAGGCTGAGTGCAGTAAATCTAGAATAGAGATGGATTCTTATTGCCAGGTTTAGTGAGAGCGGTGAACAGTAAAGGCTATGCAAGGTATGTGGATGCCCAATGGGATGTGGAATGCTCCAGTTGTAAGAAGGAATCTATCCTTTTTGTAGCCTAGAATTCTGGCTCTCTCTCATAATTAAAGAAATACCGAAAGGGGCGCCAAGGTTTGGGGCCAATCTGTGTCTTTGTCTTGGCGCAGGGTCACTCTAGCTCCCAGTCTACTGGTAATGCTTTCGCTGAACTGTTAATGTAACAGTGTTGACTTGTTACTTGTTAGTTTTACTCCCCTATAATTTATTGAAGGCCGGTTTCATGCTACCTTGTTGGTCTCTTGTTAGGGCTCTTGGTTGCCTTTGCTGAGCATTGAAGGCCTAAGGCTGGATGAAGGAGGGCCAAAGGCTGCCCTTTTATAGGCTATTAGGTCAGCCTGGCCGAGCATTGACCTTGCTCGGCTGGTCAACGCCGCGACCATTCACCAAGTCGGTCAAAAAGTCAACATTGACAAAAAAAGTCAGTGCTTTGCCTCTTGACCAAAAAGTCAACTTTGTGTTTTTTCACCTTTGATGATGTGGCATTGACTGTCAGTTGATTGTGTTGTTGACTGCATAAGGCTACTTGTGTGGTTGTACGGATGCCTGTGTGGCAGCCTGTGTTGACTTTAGAATGTCCACGACATCTCCTTCTGGTACTAAAGCTCAAACTAGTGTATGAAAGGGGCCCCCCATCGTGATGACAGAGGTGACTGTCTGTGGTATACCTGGATGATAAATACTTATCTGAATGCCTAGTTCACGAATCTGGAGGTGATCACTAAAGTCATGAAGCCTGATTTGTAGGAACTGAATTCCGGGTCTAGTGCTACCTTCTAGTAAGGATATTGGCTATGGGTTAGTATTCCAGGATGATGCTCCATTTGGTTTTTCTTAGTGCATATATGTGATAGGGACGGAGGAAGATTTGTTTTGAGAGAGAGATCCTAGTCCGGCTGTTGTTGAGTCATGACTCCCTCTGATCATTGAAATCAAAGATTGAGGTGGAACACCTCTAAGCCAAGAAATGAATTGAACCCATGGCCCGGGATCCTGACATCCAAGCCTTGATTCTAATAATCTCGTACCACCTCCTCTAATCCCCCTCTGATTCCAATGCCATAGATGAAGTTAGAGCTACCCATGGAAATCTGTGCCATCCAGAGGTAGTGGTACCCAAGTCCGGACCCTATGGAGATAAGTGACCACCAAGAAGGCTGCATCCAGTTTTTGAGGGGTAGCCCCCAAACTCTTCTAGTATGATCTGCTGAGGCATCGATGGCTTGTTGAGGATCATTCAAGCAAGAAGCAGAACTCGAAGTTCCTCTATGTGGCTTTCTCCGACATGTCTGTCTCCCAAAAGGGACTGTTGTACATCCCAATTGGATGGACAAGCGAATCAAACATAAGAGATTTGTCCTAGAACTGCGAGTGAAAGCACTGACGCTCAAGTCTAGCTAGCATATCCTTTCCTCAAATGAGCCTGCATAGCTGGTTGCATCATGAAGATTGGGCCTGAGAAGAAAAATCCAAAAAATGTATAGGATGCAACAATCTCCACGGGTGCCTAGTCAAAGCTAAATTTGCTCTCAATGTACGGATGCTCGGAATTTGTTGAAGATCATAACCTTGGTTTTACCCAAGTTGACCTTCAAATCACATGTCTCTTTCATTGGGGGAAAAAAATCACACGTTGTACTAAGGCCTTGGTTGAGAAGGAGAATAGGACCACACGTCTGCGTGTAGTAAAATCAGGATCAAGGAGCCAGCTAAGGGAGGGCCAGCACCTCCCACACGCGTGATGAAGGGCTCGAGCTCGTTGATGTATAGACCAAAAAAGGTCAGTGATAACCAAAAAACTTGTTTGATCCCAATCGTGCTCATGGTCGTCTCTGTCCACCTAGCCGATGTCTTGACTCTACCTGATACCCACTTATATAGTGTCTGAACAGCCTAGATGATGTCATGATTGTACCCTAGATCAAGTACTCATCTGAATAGTCAAGATCATGGTACAGAGTCAAACGCTTTGCAAAAATCCACAAAGCAGGTATAAACTCTATGCTTCCATGCTCCTCAATGAAAGCTCTCAATGTGAAGATGTGGTCTAATGTAAGCATGATTTGCCTGAAAGCCTCCCTGTCCTTGTGCTCTGAATCCCTCACAATCCGCCTCTTGACTAACACGTGTGTCAAGTGCTACTGCACAAATCTTGGACATAACATGTCCGATCATGATGGTCCTGTAGTTTTTTCGACTTATACGATCTCATGCCTTGTGGCTTGGGATAATGGTGTCAAGGGTCCACACGTGGGAGGAACCGGTGCAAACCCCTTCATTGAGTAGCTTTGCAAAGATCGGGGCTAGAGTACCAATCATGTGTGCAATATATCTTAATACATACCCCCTCATGAGCTTTGGCTCACAACCATTGTGTAGCTAAGAGTTGCGTGTTTGATATCACCGGTAGTCAAGAGTAATGTGACATAGAAATCCCCTCTTGGATTTGCTAAAATTAAATGCCAAGACAATAGTGTAAGAGGCCCACATTTGTCATGTCAAAAGTCTGACACAAGACGGACTGCACTGCTGCAATTTGCTGCAAATTACTGCCAGTGAGTATGATGTCTTGACATAAAAAACAAGCATGACCAAATCACTGACCAGAGGAATGGGCTGAATTGGAAGTCCGCGTTCTTCCCGTAAGAGCAAGCCGACTAACTCCTCAAAACTGAGTGGAGCAGCCCTGAGCCTAATGGTCAAGGAAGTAACAAACGTATCATATGAGGGTGCCAGACTATTGAGGGTGATAGAGACCGATTTCTTGTCTTCTATATCCTAATAAATAGTTGTGAGCTCATCCGGAATGTCAGTAATCTTTGCAATATGAGCTGAAATAGTCTGACCTTCCTGCATAGACAAGTCATTGAGCTTATTATTCAAAGCAATGCTTCTTGCCTCATTCTTCACATTCCACATACTTTTCAATCTATCCCAAGCTGCCTCTGGAGTCTTGCAAGACTTGATAGTGGATTTAATATGTGTCTTCACAGACAATGCAATCAAAGACAAAGCTTGGGCATCCCTGCGTTCAAACCTCTTATGATCCTCCGTGGGAGCGGTAGTACAAGACTAAGTGGTAGTGCCAGAAGTAGAAGATGCACTTGTGCTAGATCCAGCACGTCTAGCCTCATCACCATTCACAATGTCACATAAGCCCTTTCCAACCAAGATATTCTTGAGTGTAAATGACCACAAAGCATAGTTGGGTCCATCCAACTTATCTGCTTCAGTCATGGTATTCATTGAGAGATATGATTGCAAGCTCAAAAATAAAGGCAAGTGTACCTGCAAAGGAAAAGATAGCAAATGGACAACTGAAAAACCACAGATTGCTATGCAATCACTGCAATGGCATTCACTGATAGTGGCTGCTCTGAAATAGCAATAAATCTGCCCCAAAAATTCTGCCCAAAAATTCTGCTCAAACCTCAATCCCGCCATCCGGGATATAGAATGCAATCAAGCACAATATATCTGCCCCAAACAATTATCCCCAACCACAGCAATGTGCTTCTGCCCCCAAAAATCAGCCTGTATCTCAGCCAAACAATGGCTCACCATGCAATAGCAAACTCTTGCTTAATAGGCATCCAAAAGTGCATCAACTTACAGCCAACACTTGGCTTCAGAAATGCACAACACCTGAGCAATGACTTGCACTCCCAAATGCACTGACACCTATGCAATGCAATCTGCACGACACCTGTGCAATGCTTTCTGCAAGAACCAACTGGGAGAGGCTGAAATGAGCTGAAGCAAGGATCTTGAGCTTGAGTAGGAGCAAAAGTCAAACCACCAAGTCGAATCACATGCCCACAACCAATCACAAAAAACCTCTGATGTTCAGGTGGCTTGCCTTGAAATAGAAAGAGGAAAAAAAGGAGGAGGAAGAGTAGAACTGGGATGGGATGGACCTCCATCTTGCATGCTTTGGTCAGCCTTTGCATCGTGTGTGGTCCTTGTACCTCCTGGAGATGCAAGTGGCGATTTGGAGAGGCAATAGGCAAGTGGGCAAGTCAAATGGCAAGCTGGAGAGGCGAACTCTACGAAAACCAGTAAAAATCACCAAAACGTAAATGATATTGTTGGTATCTTCTGATTTGTTGCTCATAATGAAAATTTGAGAGCACGAACAGCTTTGAAAGGGGAGTAAAACTCCAGCACGACTGATCAAAACTCCTTCGGGTTGCCCGACGTAGCTACAGAATTTCGGATATCCAGAATTGCCTAAAAAAACTGCGCGCATGACGCAAAACGAAGTCGCCTAGCTGAAGAGTGCTTCCTGATGCAAAATCTCGCAACAGAACTGAAGCTTGAGATCACGCAAAGCTTTTGGGAGCTTAGGACAGCCAAAAGAGGAGTCGACCCACAAGAACTAGCTTCTTCTCTGCAACAGAAGTGCAACAGGAGCATGCGGGAGAACACGAAAGCAACTGACAGGGCTGGAAGGACTAGCTCTGATACCACATGTAGGAACAAGAATGGAGAAGAGTTGTGAATACAAGTGAACTCCAACTGAATGTTAAACCAAATGAAGTACAAGTACTTGGTATATATAGTCGAAGTACTAGAGCACACAAAAACTCTAAAATAGACTAAGTACTAGTCTACTACACCACCATATCATTGTATATATCTCTACAAAGCCTAGGTGTCTTTGAACCACAGTTACGCTGAAACACGTTTCAGAGAAGCCCTGTTTCCTGAAACGCGTTTCAGGGTCTGAAACGTTTCAGGACCTTGAAACGGCTGGCTGAAATGTTTCAGCCATTCTGAACGCGTTTCAGAGCCCTGAAATGGGCCATTTCAAACAACACAGGCTGCTAGGTCTCAAAATGACGCGAAATTCACCGCTAGCCACGTTTTTGGTCTTTTTGCTTTTGATTTTGGCCTCCTTCCACTCCTTCAGCCTCATACTCTCTCCATCCTCAAGGTTTTCCAGCCCTCCTTGAGCCCCATTCACTCCTTTCCTCTCCTTTCTCTCCTGCAAGCTGTTTCAGCCCTCCATCATCATCTACTCCCCTCCAGCCCCCTCCTTCAGCCCCCACTTTCAGCCCTCTCTTTCAGCCTTCTGTTCCCTCCTCTTTTAGGCCCCACTTTCAAGTTTCAACCCTCTCTTTCAACCCTTGGCTCTCTTTCAAGCTGTAGGCTGTAGCATTCTAAATGTGTGTGTTCTCATCTCAAAACCCCCTTTTCTAAAACCCCCTTGCTGACGTGGCATTTCCCCGTTTCAGCTCTCCCAGAAATCCCGAAATGTTTCCGTTTCCGTTCCCCGTTTCCCCTAACTGTGTAAGTTTGAACCATACCACCACGCTCTGATAACTCCAAGGTGGAAGTCATAAAGGTCATAGTGTCTGAAATGGCTGAGCTAGTGTGTCTGAAATGGTGGGCCCTTCACGGGCAGCCTCTTCTAGGAGGACTGTATTTCTTCGAGTTTGGAGGGGTTCTCCCTTTTTCTCGGAGGTTTCTACTGGATTGAGATGGCACTATCAGCCCCAATCCTTTCTTTTTGGCTCTTGGGCTTTTCATGCATTGCATGGTGTATCCCGTATGGAGCTTGCTCTAATGGTTTTCTTTAATACTTAATAGAAGTCTCTTTTTTGCAAAAAAAAAAAAGAAATGGCTGAGCTAGTGTGTCTAACCCTAAGGACCCTAATATTGAGAGCCTTACTCTCTCTCTACAGTTGCTGCTCAAAAAGGGTGGCTGAAACGGTTGTCTTTGCAAACCCATATTTCACAACATCCATCTCCTCAATGACTGTCTCCTCATGGCCACCCTTTCCTGTACGATGGGGATGCTCCCAAGGCCTATTTCTATACATCGTTTGAGTTCGTCTACATCCTCCTGGAGATCAACGGTCACTATCTCGGCTGTGAGGGAATCATGTTGTAGGGTCTCTATATGTCCCTATTACTCGACCTCTCTGCCCTCCATGTGATGCATCTCCATGAGAAAAGTTGTTGTATCTGTTGTGTAGCTGTTATAAGGAACCCAACTTAAAATCAAGAATAGTGGCTGTACTGGGCACAGCGGTGGAGCGATGCCAAGAGGGAAGCATCAAGAGGTAGGAATGGGAGGCTGGAGTGAGACAGCAAGAATGGGAGGTTGGAGCGAGAGGGCACCACTGGAGCGATGGAATGATTGCACAACGACCAGCAGCCTGGAATGGTGGATCGATCAACACCAGCGTGAAGCGATGGAGCATGGAGTAGGGAAAGCAGCGAGAAGCAATGCAACATGTGTGGATCAAGGAGCAGCGTAGAGCACAATACTAGTAGCAATGGACCAACAATGTTGAGAAAGAAAGAAAGAAAAGAAAGATGTATTAACGTGTGCAGGAAGCCTCGCGGGTCTATGAGACAAAGTGCAAAACCAAAAGGTAACTCATACAAGCCACTAGGGGCTAAAGCAAAGGGCTCACTAAGGCCCTTGCAGTGTGTTAAAGTGCTAAGCTAGTGAACAAAATAGTAGGCAGGTACTAGGGACGTTAGCTCTGAGCACACCTGATACTCTTCTGAGATATTTTGCTACTCTTGTTTGTCGAGCTGTCTCTCGATGCGGTGGAGGGCGTGGTCTCCTCGATCTCTGATCCGGTTGGCTACGTCAAGGGTGATGCCTCGTCTCTGGTGGTCACCTCTGAGGAGGGCCGAAGTAGACCGACCTTCGATCATGCGTGATTTGGTCCCTCTCCGTGTCGCATGTGAAGTGTGTGTCTCTCGTCTGGCAGCATCGTGGCGGGGACTCCTGCTACTAGTCCATGATGCTCTCATCTCATCAAGCTCCTCTCCCTCAGCCTCACCGGCAACTGACTTAGATGTATAGAAATCTCGATGGCCCGTGGCATCAATCCGTGTTGCTCTCAGGTTTGTCGCATCAATACATCTCTTTGTCGTCGCATCTCAATCAGATAGAGCCCAACACAAACCTGATTAGGAAAATGATCAGCCGCATAAGAGTGCAGTAGTTCTTAGTGTACATGGAATCCCCTGCCTTGTGTATCGGTACTATGAAGGATGTACTCCAAGTAGCTAGGAAGCCATGGTATACGGCATGGTTGAATAGTTGTGCTAGAATCGAGGTCAAGACCTACTGTTCATGTGCAAAGTGCTCAGCGCGTAGTTCCTCATGATCTGGGGGTCTCCGGTTATGAAGCCGAAGAAGAGCAGCCTGTACATTATGTGCAGTAAACAAGTGACAAGAAGTGGATCTGGGCATAGAGGACATATCAGGTGGTGCCTAACCCGGGACATCATAGAGAGACCATGCATATGCATGCCAAACTATTGGATCTGTGATGGGGATGAGTGACATCCCCTCTAACAAGAGCCCTCATCCTGTGGTAGGATCTCCTCCGCGAGAGGATCCGATCACCTCATCCATCCTATGTATGAGGAAAGCTTGCTACTTACGCCGTGTCACTCGGCGTGAGATCCGTTATGCCTCTGGTGAAGTCAAATGCCCCAGTGCTCGCTCACGTGTGAGGTGGGCTCTCATCTCTCTGCACTCATCGTCAAACCAGGGATTCTGGGGCATCTTTCCATGTGGGACACGTGCAAATCGAGTCGCGGGAAAGGATCTAGTGGCAACATTCTATATCACTGAGACAAGGGTATTTGATGCATGTGCGAGGTCCATACCCTCTCCAAGTAGGATTGGGAGATCAGAAGCCAGGTGGCTCACGTACATCGGGTCAAGAGCACAGTCAAAATGGATCTGAACGCGGGTGGGTGGCGGCGGGGCCCTCATGGATGGCATGGCGGCCGATGTATATAAGGCAAGGTATGAGTGGTCTGCCTTGAGTGGAGGAGGAGGCACAATAAAATCGTGTATTCATGGGGCAAAGGCTAGTGGACCCAACAGATAGTCCACTGTACTTCTCCCTCCACCATGTGGGAAACAAGTGAGCCCATCAGATGATGGCCCATCTCCGGAGCTTGCTATATATGATCAAGTCATGGATAGCCCCCAACTCGAGTAGATGCCTCCCATATGCTGTCACTAGTGCATTTGCATCTTCCGATTGCCTCACGATCCCCAGCTCTACTGCATCCATCTCTGGTACTATGAAGGAATCCTCATCAAAATCTAGCTGGCCAACTTGTCTGTTCCCAGTACGTGCATTGAAGTCACCAAGGAGGAGAGTGTCCCCCTATAAAGCTCTATGATGTCATGTCTCATATGGGATGTGCCCATCAGTGGTGACTTCTCATGCATAGGATGATGTGTCTGGGGCAATGTAACACACTGCAATGAAAATCGTGTGTGTCTGGTAGCTGAACTTGCACCCACATGTGTCGTGCGTGCTCCTCTCTCCGGATCACAGATATAAGTGGTCTGAGATGTGCTTTGAAAAGGACAGCCACACCTCCTGAACCCTGTACCCCACTGTCTCCTCTCATCTCCTTCATGTGGTCCGATTCCCAAATATATCCTGTCACTGTCGGCAGCCCTCTTTCCGGGATTTCATGGGTCTTGGTGTAGAAGATCATGTCTCTGCTGGTGTATGTTTCCAAGAAACCCCCAGGGTCTGACCAAAGGGTACCATTGCAGTTCTACACTGCCATTCTCAGCTCCTGGTTTTGACACTGTCATGTGCTGTCCACCTCCCCTTCTTCTCTTTCTTCTCTTTCCTCCCGTTCTGTTCTCTCTCTAATGATCACTTTCCCATCTCTATAGACAGCCCATTTACCTGCACCTCCTGCTGCCATAAGACGCATCATTCCCTCTCTCCGATGCTCTTGCTATAGCAATGTGAGGTCATCATCCAAGTATATTCTTGTCCCTTTCAAGGTTGCCCTCATGCTCATGAGGGTAGACCTGTCCATTGCTGTCCTGAATTTCATTATAAGGGGTCTTGTTGCGGCCTTGGCTTTGCAACTCTCCATGCTATCTCGCATGTGAGGTTGGTGAACAAGGTTGTGGCATCTAACATAGGGGTATCTCAAACTTTTAAGCCTCTGACCAAGACATTCAAACCTTGCTGCTCCTCTTTTCTTCCTCTAGAGCCTCAGAGATAATCTCTTTCTTGGGCGCTACCACACCTTTCTTAACCACATTCTTCCATTCTAACATATCCACTTCCCCTTTGGTGATTTGTTGTGTAAACTCAGCACGCTTTCCTTGTATGGTTGTCTACAAGGCTGCCATCTTCTTCTTGAGCTTGTCATTCTCAGATTTCAGCTCTTCCATTGCCTTGTGTGCCCCTTCCGGTGTTATTTGCATGTCTCTTAGTTGCTGTATTTCTGTCCCCATGGCTTGCATTTTGTCATTAAGGCTGGTCTCTTCAGTTTTTCCATGCTGCCTTCTCCTTCTCCCACTCATCCTTCTTGTTTCTCTCCTTTCTCCATTCATCTTGCATACGCCCTCCTTGCTTCTTGATTTCATTGAGTGTTTTGTCAACATGTGTTTTCTCTATCATCAGTGTCACCTTGGTGGTCTTGAGGTTATCCACTTTCTCAATCAAGGCCTACAGATCTTGCTAAGGTGAGTCAAGACCTCCGAGGTATTTTTGGGTGGTGACCCTGCCATGTGAGCTGTCATTGCACGAGAGAGAGAGAGAGAGAGAGAGAGAGTCTAATAACGTCCATAGAAGACCAACAGGTCTATCAGACAGCACAAAACCCTCTTAGTACATCATCTTGGGGAGGGCAAATGGCAGCTCCCAAAGAGTGCAAAAGCAACTCTATTTACTTGGAGTAACTACATAGTAATTTAAAAAAACATAATCGGCCGTACATCAGTTTAAGGCTTAGAGTCTTTTGGTTTACATTTAAATTCTCTGATAATAACTGCTATGCCTTCACAGTATACTGCCCATTTCCCATCTTTCCTGACAGCCTTTACTTTGGCTATTTCTGTTGCTTTGTTCTTCAATTGAGCTTGTGTGAGCTCCTCAACTATCCATACCTTTGTTCCTTTCAACTTGTTTGATTGGCGGACAAGCTTAAGATTTAAGTTACGTGATTTGAGTGTGATGACAACATGTCCTCTGGAATATTTGATATTCGTTGCTCCATCTTCATCATCATCAACCATCTATTCAATGTTGGGCATGGCTGCTTTGACTTGTGCTAAGGTTTCACTAAAAGAGTCCTCTTTCTACTAATTTTCAGGGAGTCCTCCTATTCGAATCTTCAATGCATTTTCACATCAGGCTTCGTGTTCCTTGATCTCTTCTTGCATATCGGTTTTATTTGCCTTTGTCTCAACCTCCACAGTGACTTCCATTTTAAACGTTTGTACTTCAGTGTGAATGAAATCTTAAATTGGAGAGACTCCTCCCTCAGCCCCAACTTGCCTCCCTATCCCCGCCTTCTCAGCCCCCTTCCCTCGCCCTCTACCCCCGCCCCCTACCTCGCTGCTCAGCCCCCTCTCCCCCGCCCCCTAGCCCCGCCTCTCAGCCCCTCTTCCCTGCTCTCTACCTCTCAGCCCCTCTCCCCCGCCCTCTACCCCCGTCCCCTCCCCCCGCTTCTCAGCTCCTCTCCCCCGCCCTCAACCCCCACCCTCTACTCCCGTCCTCTACCCCTGCTCCTCAGCCCCCCTTCCCCCGCCCCCCTCCCTCGCCCCCTCAGCCCCTACCCCCACCTCCTCCCCTCACCCGTGCAGCCTCTTTCCCCCGCCCCCTCCCCCCGCCTCCCTCACTTCCTCTCCCTCCCTTTCAGCCTACCTCTCCCCTCCCCTCCTCCTCCATCTCCTCTCCCTTCTTCCTCCCTTCATCCTCACCCTCACCTTCTTCACCCTTCATCCCCTCCTTCTGCCTGCACCCTCATCTCAGACTCTCCTCTGCCTTCACCCTCTTCCTTGCAGCATTTTAGTCGGACGGAGTTCAACTGTGTTCGCGTCGGCCTTTCCACCCTGATTGACGATGGCTCAGCCTTTAGCCAATCCCCGCCGCTTCTACCGGCTCAAAAACCATCATTTTCTCAAAAGACGAGTTGCAACAGCTAAAAAAAGATACAAAGCAGGAGAGCTCGACTTCGCTCTTTGCTCACATCCATGGGTCCCACCCTTCTAGGTTACAGGCCAAGGACTAGATGCTCGCCGCTCTACCTGGAGACCTCGTAGGGCACTTCTCAGATGTTTGTCTGCTTGGGTGAGGTTTCTTCCAGATTGTTTTTGACTCCTCCGAGGCAGCACATACAGTGCTTTAGGCTAGTCTGCTAGCACTGGGCTCCAGGAGGATTTTTCTAACCCCTTTTTCACTAGGGTTTGATCTTGTCGAGGAAGACAACCGGACGGCGTCAATCTTCATCAGATTTCGAAGCCTTCCTCAGGTGTACCATCGACTGCTACATTCCATTGGAGCCGCCTTTGGAGTGGTTACTGAGACCCCCCCTCTCCCTGAGATGCCTACTTTAGCAGCAGAGGCAATCAAGTCTGATGGGGTACCGTGTGTTAGGGTCATTGTCTCTGACCCTAACATCTCGGATGACCACATTATGCTTCAGCGTCCAGATGGCTCCTCCTTCAGAGAGAGAGTCGAGATTGCAGGGAGACAAGATCAGTGTAGATTTGCATGACCCTTGGGCACTTTGCCAGAGATTGCCAAGGAAAAAAAAAAGACCAAAAAGATCCACGGGTGCGCCTCATAGCTTCACCCAACCTGGACCTTCTTCACGACCAGTTCCTACCGCCTCACGCCCTGCTAGACCTTCGACTTCACAGCCAAGACCATCAGCCTCTCGTCCTGGTACTTCTACAGCGCGTATAGGACAATCAACACGTCTTGCTTCGGTCATCCCCGTTGGGTGCCTGTCAGAGTTGGTGAGCCAGTACCTCATGCTATCACTGACAGGGCCGCGGACCCGCCTCTTCAGGTAGGAGACATCCCTGTCCTAGTTCCATGTGCAGATGAGACTACTCCTAACCCTATTTAGATGCAAGAGCGCTCATCTAGGGAGAACCTTTCTGTAGAGGCCCGTGCTTTACTTGAGGAGAATGATAGAATTGTGGCTGAGGTCATGCAGATGTTGCCACGTTTGCCTACACCTAACAGAGATAAGGGGGTTATTGGTTCCATTCCGTAGGGCTCCTTCACACTCTTGTGCCAGAGGTACTTCTTCGCAGCGCCAGAGGTACTTCGCAGGAATTCATTTTCAGTTCTGGCAAACTTGGCTGAGTTTGAGACAGAGCACTTCGTTCCCTCCACGCTTGGGGAGCATATCTTCCAAGACAGAGTTTCACCCTCAGCAGGGGGTGTGTGCTTTCCCCAGTTGACTTCCCTCCTCTTGATAGGAGAAATTTTTCGCAAGGGAGGGCTTTCTCCGCTACTAGGTTGGGTAGGATCTTCCATCCGGCCTCGTCCTTTCGCACATGAGGATTGTTAGTTGGAACATTCAGGGCCTCGGGGGTGTACCTCACCGCTGCCGCATGCAGCTGATTCATAACCAACTTCATCCAAGTGTTACTGGGGGTCCCTTGGGCATTCTGATGATTCAAGAACACAAATTGAATGCCAGGGATTGTTCCACGTCGGGTAAGATTCTTTCAGGCCACACTTTTTGGTCACCTGCCTTGGGCACCAGGGGAGGTACTTGCATTTCTATTTCTTCCTCTATACTCCCCTTGGTGATTGGAAACGGGATCATAATCCCTTCCAGAGCTCAGTGGATTATACTTTTGATTGATGGGCATAAGGTTGGTCTCTTAAACCTTTATGCACCCAATTCTAGAGGGGATCGTGTTCTTTTTTGGAAGGAACTGCTCTCTTGGTCACATATTGCAAATGCTTGGATTATAGGGGGCGATTTCAACATGGTTGAAATGCCCTCTGACAAAAGGGGTGGTAGGGAAGGTGGCCTTTACTCCCCAGAGAGAGCAGCGTGGGATGCCTTCCTTTTTCAGTACAGCGGCAGGGATGCTTGGCATGATGATGCTTTTCACATTCAGCCACATTCTCTCCTGTCTTCTTGGTCGAACAGGAGATTGCAGATGCCTATACATGCATGGATTGACAGATTTTATGTGGATGATTGGGCTCTTGACACAGGTGGTATTGTTTACATTGCACCTGGGGTGTCCACATCCGATTATTTTCCAGTGGTTTTGATGGTCTCAGATTCCCATGTGAGGCGCCGCTCTGCCAGTATCAGGATTCCAAATTCTTTCTATGCAAAGGAGGGCCTTACAGAGATAGTGTTGAGAACCTGGGTATCTCATTTGCAGGATGGGCAGCTTTCTCCTTCAGACTTAGCCGTAGCCCTCTTTGATATCAGTAACTTTTATCTTTCAGTTGGTCGTATCAGAAGGGGTGAGATCCTCAGGCATGAGATAGGTATCTGCCAGCAGTTGGCTGCCCTCCAGAGGGAGGAGCAGAAGAGGCCTATAGATGCTTGGATTCAGGAGCGCCTTGCTATAGCAAGGGCTCAGCAGCAGTCACTTTTAGATCAGAGAGCAAAGTATGCCTTTCGCACCAGAGAGTCATTTTGGACACAGAAGGGAGGTAGGGTCAACAAGCAGTTCTTCTCTACTCTTGGCCCCAGACATAGTAGGGAGAGCGTCTCACAGCTTGTTAACTCAGGCAGAGTTCTTCAGAGACATCCAGAGGCCGTCTTGCAGGTTGCCACCGATTTCTATGCCTCCCTTGTTACAGCATATCCAGACACTCAGGCCACAGATGATGCTAGAGTGGTTATTTGGCGACACTTACCTGGGTTGGTGATAGGGGATATGATTGTTTCACTTGATGCACCCTTTACCGATGTAGAGTTCAGCTCTCTACCCTTCAGAAGGGCAAGTGTCCTAGTTCAGATGGACTTACCCTTATTTTTTATTACTTTTTGGGAACACATCGGGGATCATATTACCTCAGCCCTGTAGGGTGTATGGAACTCGGGTGAGATGCCCGACTCACTTATGGAGGGCCTCATTCATTTGATTTCGAAAGGGGGTTGCAGGAATTTAGTGTCTCACTGGTGAAGACCGATTACCTTGCTGGGTACCTTGTACAAAATCCTAGCTAAAGCTATCAGCCTTCGTCTGCAACCCTTTCTACTAGATCTCATCCATGATACACAGACGGGTTTTGTGCATGGCAGGAGCATCTTTGATAACATCCTCTCGTTTTGGGAGGCTTCGTCGTCGGAGTGGGCCATGCATAATGGCCAAAGGCTGGCCATTCTACTCTTGGACTTTGCGAAAGCTTATGACAGGGTAGACTGGGACTTTTTGGAGGGCACACTTACTCACTTTGGCTTCTCAAATGCATGGATCAGAGGGGTGTCAACCCTCTACAGATCAGCCCACAGCCAGGTTCTTATTGGTGGAGTCAGGGGAGACAGGTTTGAGATTACCAAATCAGTCCGTTAGGGTTGCCCCCTAGCCCTCTTTTTATTCCTTTTTGTGGCTGAGGCTATGAGGTATTACATTAAAGCTCAAGCTGGAATCGTAGGGCTCATGCTTCCTCTGAGGCAAGAGGATGAGCTCTTAGACAGTGAGTTGGCAGATGACACGGCTCTATTTTTGGATGCCACTCCACAGATACTGAATTCATTCAGGACAACATTGGATTTGTTTTGCATTGCAGCGGGTTTATTGTTGCTTTGTGGATTTCTGCAAGATGCACACATTAATTGGAACAAATCCAATGGCTTTTGGATCAGTGATGAGGACACTTCAGTCTAGGGGATTGACATAGGGTTCACTTGGATTCAGAGGGGAGTCCCCCTCAGATATCTAGGATGCTAGGTTGGCTTGGGCATCTCTCCGGCACAACAGTTCGCTCCTGTGTTGGAGAGTATTAGGAGGAAACTCATCTTTTGGAGTTCAGCCAAACTTGACCTTGCATCCAGAGTTGTGGTTGTGAACCAGGTATTGTTGGCCACTGCTTCGTTTGTTTGCTCATGTTGGTGCAAATCTAGAGATTGTATCGCTCAGCTCATGAGACCTACCATGAACTTCCTATAGAGCGGTTTAGATAGCACCTCAGACGTTGTAGCCAGGGTGGCTTGGGAGACCCTCATTCTCCCCACAGGAGAAGGGGGTCTCAATATTATTGACCCGAGCTTGCAGTGTATGGCCTTGCTCTACAAGTTTGTAGTACGTGGATTGATGCTTGGACAGGAGCCCTGGAAGAATTTTTTCTCACGTAACATTCAGTCTTGCACCCCTTCTCATGGGGAGATTGGTTGGACAGCAGCAGATGGATCTTTACTTCAGCCCATCTCAAATCCCCCCCTTCCCCTCTCATGGCTACTATTCTGAAAGCTTGGGGCTGCTTCAAAAACACACTTCGCAGAGTTCCACCCACTTCTCGTGAACAGATTCAAAGGCAGCCAGTCATGTGGAATGACTCGATTTTGGATCATCATGGCAAGCCACTTGGAGTGTCACATTATATGCAGTGGTCTAGATGGGAGAGGGGACCTGCCTCTACTGTAGCTGCTTGGCAGGCCTTTATGAGACTTCTAGAGGATCAGAAACTTTTAGCAGTTGGCCACCTCAGATGGAGTGCACTCAGGATACAGTAGATACAGGCAGCCATTCCGCCAGAGTGGATTGACACAGATGACATGCCGCTTACAGAGTCCACTTGGTGGAGAGCGTTCTCAGGGACGGGCATTCCTTTACAGGTCATTGCATTACAGGATGCACATGAGGATACCCTTGTCTTTGATGTTCAGTCGAGAGGCAGACTTATCAGATCTTCTAATGATATTCTTTTGGAGGTTGCATTTCAGCCTATTAGGATTGCACGATTCATGGAGTGGGGCAGGGATTCACAGTGGTATCTTGATCCTGATCCTATTCTCCTTGCGCTAGGGTCTTGGAGACTCTGGCTGTATGGTGGTTCCCCTATTAGGCTCTTGCAGTGGGACCCAGGGGAGTGGGAATGGATTGATGAGGGGCACCGAGAGAAGAGCTTTCCCTTCTTTCGCTATACAGTTAGAAATGCCCGGAGATTTCAGCTCAGCAGTAGAGGTTGGAGGCCCTCCAGAGTGCCACATTGGGATAGTTTTCAGATTTCCGCAGCTGTGCAGAAGAACTTTTGACGTAGGCTCTAGAAATCCCTTAGGAATAGAAAGATCACTCTTTTCTTTTGGCTTTCTATTCATCGAGGGATTGCAGTGAACCTATGGAGATCCAGGTTTGGGGCTAACCCTACTTGCCCTCGTTGTCACATGGCAGTTGAGTCCGTTCATCATTGCCTTTGGGAGTGTAGATAGGCGAGGAGGATCTGGAAAGGTGTTGCTAGGACCTTTCTATATCATATAGCACCTTTCTATATGACCTGGGGTTCAGTGGCTTGGTTATCTGTTACTGGCCCACAGGTGTTTTTCGAGGGACATGATCCAGATCCAACTTTCATTGTACGGCAACATTCAGTGGAGTCTTGTTTCCCTCACTCCTTTCAGAGCTACTCATGCCTCAGTAGACACGTCTTGGGAGATTTTGGCTAGCATTGCAGCTTGGCATATTTGCAGAGCCAGGTGTACAGAGGCGATGGAGGGTATCCAAGTTCACCCTTCCCAGACTATGGCAAGTATTTGGACTGACACAGTACACACTTTGATGGCCATTTGGGCGAGCATGCAGGGATCCTCCAAAGCAGCCACTGCCAGGAGAGTTACTTTTTTCAGAGTTTGGAGGGGATCTCCTTTCTTCTCTGAGTTCCCTTCAGGGTTGAGATGGCATTTTCAGCCTCCGCCTTGGTTCTTTATTAGCTCACTTTGAGCTGTTTTTTCCTCATGCATTGCATGATGTACTCCTGCATTTAAGCTTGCTCTCGCAGTTTTCATTCATACTTAATGAAGTAATTTTCTTGAAAAAATAAAATAAAATTGTAGAGACTAGTTGAGGGGTGGGAGGAGAAGCCTTACATGCTTTCATGACTTCATCTATGATTGCCTTCTTGCCAGGCCCTTCAAAAGCCTAAAGTTTAACTGTCACAGCTCCCAACTGCATCTTTAACTATCAGACATCTGCTGTAAATTAAAAATATGCTCATGGATAGGTCGCTTTAGAACTCCTTTGTGATATACCTGTGCGTATGCAGAGGGTGTTTTAGCTGCAACTGTAGAATATTGTATTCTATGACCTAGAGCCGTTGGAGTAGAGGGGGAAGGGAATTTGGAGGAGAGGCTAGGCCACTTCATATTGGCCATATCTGCAAGACCCCAAGCTTAACTAACCCTCGAGCCAGGCAAGGGGTTTCAGCCCACCTCGAAGTTGAGATAGAACAAAAGGGAAGGTGCTGACGAAGACCTACAGGCTGGAGATGAAGCTTCCCGCGACCTACTGTTGTGTCCTGCTGCTCCGACCTGCTGCTGTGGCCTGGAGCTGCCTGCACCACCTAGAGATCTACTACTGGATGGGCTAGGCCTGTGCGCCTAGACCCTACGCTATTTGCACACCTGAGCCTTGTGCGGGCTGGGTTTCACACCTAAGTGCCTAAGCCCTACGCAGGCTAGGCCTGCGTATGGACGGAGAAGAAGAACTATACCGATGGAGAAGAGCTGTACGGATATATATATATATATATATATATATATATATATAGAGAGAGAGAGAGAGAGAGAGAGAGAGAGAGAGAATGGTGTTTCTTGTCAATGCAATCTCTTAAACCAGTTAGTGATAAGCATCAAATTTGAAATTTTTTGAAAGTTTCCTGAGTGTTTAGTATCTCCGCTATCTTTACCTCAACAAGAAGTTTCTCTAAAGCCTTTGCTAACATGTCTTTTTTTCCAAGAACTAATTCGCAATCCTTATACGCCAAAAATCCAAGCTGCACAAACATCACATATTCATGTACCACACTTTCCCAATTATTATAACTAAAAAAATAAGCTTCTATAGAGACCATATGACAAGGGCATACCATCACAGTGTCCCAAAGGCATACATTGGGGTCCACGTCGTACTTTGAACCCCTGAAGAAATATTTTAAGCGATTAGGATAATGCAAGTGCAGAAACATGTGCTAAAACTTCTTTTGTTCCTTAAATATGTTAATCCATGTAGTAGTTAGAAGAGTCAAAACTAAGATAACTAAGCAAGGTAAAGTATTCGTTTGTAAACCCTAAACCAATCATGTTCTTTAAATATGTTAATCCGTGTAGTACAAAGAGAGATACCTTCAAAAATTTGACACAGCAAAGTCAAATATTCTGTTGTAAGTACTTACAAACAAAAAAACTAATCATGTAGGTACAAAGAGAGATACCTTCAAAACTTTGACTCATCTAAGTAAAGTTTTCTGTTGTAAATACATAAAAACAAAAAGACCAATCATGTAGGTACATCATTGTCCCAGCTCAAAAACTGATCAACCAAAAAGAATTAAGAAGGGAATTGCATCCTAGTGCCATCACTTCAGGACAAGATATCTTTTAAACTTAGTACATCCACGTCTGCTAGAGGCCAACAGGCAAAATAGATCTATTACATTAAATATCCAGTATTTCATAGTCCAGTATTCTAATGCTCTAGACAAAAAGAGGCTCAACCTATTAGCTCTTTCAAGGTATCAATGATTCAAACGTAGATTGCCCCAGCTAGAGCAAGCATCTAAGAATGGAGTTGACTGCAAGACAACGGACAAAATGCAATTTGCATGCAATAATTAATGATAATGTTACAAGAATCTGTTTCACACTGAGCAGCAGTGGCTTTCCTCAAATCTTGTGGGCTTGGTGGGCATCATTTACCACATCCTGCATAATCCGTGTATCTAGCAATTGCTTTCCACAAACCTTGGTCTTTGTAAGCATCATTTACCACACCCTTCAAGCAATGGTAAACTCTACTTGCTTTGCCAAAAACTTCAAGGTAGATCTCTTGCCCTTTGTTGCTTGTGGCTTCTCAGGCCTAACCCATGACTCCTTTGCCTCTACCAGAACCTCTAGAAGAGTCTTTTTCTTCATCGAAAGAAAATCATGTAATAACATAGATTTTTAACTAGATAGCATCCATGATCACATAATCACATTAGTAGCCATGAATTATGGTGTGTTTAGTGATGGCTTCGTAACCCAGGAAATATATCAGTGGTATTAGGCATTTTACCATACCGATATATTATAATGATACTACACACTGGGCAGCATTATACCAGATGCCACCTATAAAGTATTTTGCCATTGGACATTGTAGCACAATTGGCAAAAATCAAAGGTGCTCTCAAACATTGATTGACGTGAAAGAACATCTTGCTAAAGAGGCGTATTTTAAAAATATTATGTGAGCAATGTGCTAGACGTTTTTGAAAGATCTTCCTTACTTTGAAGACAAGTTAACTAATTTGCAAGCCAAACAAATGGCAATCCAACTTTATTGGTTCAAAGAACATTGCACCCTCCACATAGCCAAAAATGGCCGGATTAGGCAAAGCAACGGCCCTTGTATTCAAAAGACCTGGTTCAAGATTATGATGATGCCCTTGAAAAGCTAGAGTATCCCTAGGGATCAAGCTACAAAACTTGCACAAACCTCCAAGACGTGTAATTTATGCCTTCATTCGCAATACTTGATGTCATGAGAGACACATGTAAGTCAAAAGTCCCATAAAACCCAATTCATTGCCCCCATCTTGGAGCACCTTTACCTTCTCAATGCAATTTGCAGATGCTCCCTGCCCATGACGCCAGCCATATCCTAAATTCCCCTAATAGAAACTTTGAACATAAAATGCATTGCATAGCACAATAGAATGGCAACTGCAATCCCTAAAAGAGCATTAACAAAGTGCCTTATCTGAACATTACATGCCTAAAAGAGGAAGGTCGACTAATAACCTTTGCTGTTTAGTTTTAAGATGAAGGAAAGGTTGTAAGAACTCCAAATGCCTAGATGCCAATCTAATGACATGAGATAATATCTCATCCTACCAAGTGAGCCATATAAATGTCTTCCCAATTCAAAACTCCCTGTGGCTATCACACAGTAAATTGACATAATCACATACAGTCATATAAGCACTCATCTATTACAAAGATTGACAAAGTAATATGTCTAAAGAGACCAATGTGAGCATCATACAAAACCTTGATAGTCCGTTGGTGCACTCTAAGATGATAGAAACTGACTCTAGGACTATAGTATTAAACGAAAGAGGGCTGGATCTCCAAACTAGATACTGAATTGTCAATGTACAATGCAAGAGACATCAAAGTTAGATGGGAAGCCACATACTCACAACTGGTGTACAAATAAAGAAGCTAATGAATTGTTGGGATACTTGTGCATCCAAACAAGATTATCACTGATGGGGACGAGCTGCATAGCTTGTATAATTAGGCACATCAATGCCATACAAAAGATTGGAAGATCTACATGGACAACTACATTTATATTTCACATACAACGGAGTCAAAGGGAAATCCAAGGAAAACTGAAACTGGCCTTCAATAAATTAAAGGGCAGTAGACCTAACAAATAGCTAATCCTCCTCCATTCTCCGCCCCTCCGTCCTCTCCCCGCCTCCCCCCCCTCGCGCTGCGCTACCACCCCCCCGCCCCCTCCTCCCCCTCCCCGCTGCTGCGCAACGCTGCCCCCCCCCCTTTCCCCTCCTTCCTCGCCTCTCCTCCCCCACCCCCTCTCGCGCTGCGCTGCCATACCCCCTCCCTTTCCCTCCTCGTCTTCCCCGCCCAGCGCTGCGCTGCCCCCCCCCCTCCCTCCTCCTTCCTTCCCCCTCCGCCACTCGCTCCCTCTCCACCACCTCTCCCCCTCCCACTTCCCCGTACCTCTCCATCCCTCCCTCTTTCCTCCCCCACCTCCATACCACTCCCCCCTCCTTCGTCTCTGCCATTTCCTTTTCATTCCCCCGCCTTTTGGAGCATTCGCAGTTTGTCGGTGCGGTATGGCGGCCATGAGCCCGGAACCGGTGGCCCAGACAGACCCCCCCCCCCCTCCATCAGCCTACCGCATAACACTGACAGAGCATCAGGTTCCCTTGGTGAAACAGGCCGCCACAAACTTCTCCCAGACATCCGTTTATGGGAGAGTCATTGGCTACGCCCCTTCACGAGCAGACATCAGGGATTGGTTGCAGTCCACCCTCTACCTTGAGGACAGCCACATTGAGGAGGTTGCACTCATGGGACATGGTAACTTCTGGCTGTCAGCACAGGCTACGAGCGATATGGTCAGACGGTCCCCTACTTCTGTGGGTGGGAAGATCATCCTTATGGTCCCATGGTATAGGGGTTTCAGTGTAGCGGACTTTGATGCCCGCTTCCGCATTCCTCGCCATCCAGTTACCCTCATTTTCCCAGGCTTCGCAACCGAGCTTCGCTCGATCATCAAGGACCTGGGGGCGCACTTTGGCTAGCTCATGCAAGACACCTTCGTTGATGCGGCGGCAGCCCAAGGGGTGCCACGTGTCAAAGTGGCAGTCCTAGATCCGCAGAGTATCCCCTCGGAGTTCGAGATTGAGACGGACTCAGGTGTGGTGACGCAGCGCATTATGGTCACTGGTCGCCCAGATCAGTGTCTAAGATGCCACGGCTTCGGGCACCAGGTGCGCTCCTGCCCTCGCTTCACGATGACAGAACCTCAGAAGGCCCCCATCCAGGCAACTCAGGATCCCCCCCGCCAGGCATCGACACCCCCCCCGCCTCCCTAAGGGGAAGGCTGGAATGAGGTCAAAAGAAAACGGAAAGGAAACAAAACAGGACCAAAAAAGCCTTCCCATCTACAGCAAGAGCCCCCTGTGGTCACCAATCAACAGCAGCCCGGTAAGGGGAAGGAGAAAGGGAAGGAGAAGATCAGCCAGCCTCCCCCTCATCCTTCACCCCGCCCCCCCTCCTCCTCGGTCCCCCTACCTCCCCCTCCTCCTCGGTCCCCCCCCGCACCGTTGGTTTCAGCCCCCCCCTCTCCCTCGAGCATGATCCCGAGGGAATCCCCCCTCCGCCTGCGCCACCTACGGCCCCGAAGCCAGCACAGACTTCCCCTGCGCCTATCCCTCCTAACCCGGCGGAGGGGAGAGGCCCTTCCCCGCAAATGGCCAATACCACTCCAGCTTGTTCGACAGCCAGCACCTCAGACTCCTCATCCTCGTCCCCACACCCTAGGGCTGCTCCTAGAGCTCTACCGTTGAAGTTTTACCGAGCAGGACCCTGGGATTATTTGGATGCAGCGGGTATTGGCTCCTTCCCTGAATGCCTAGACATCAACATCTTCTTTCTCCGAAAGGGGGCGAAGGGTAAGGTGTCCGTCCTTGCCCCCCACGATGGTCCTAGCTATTCCTTCACTATCACCAGTGACGGGAATGAGCAATGGACGAATGAAAACGTTTGGGAGACGATTTGAGATTAGTCCCAAGAGCAGGTGCAGGACTGGATCGATAGTAGAGCAGCGGAGCTTCTTCAGCAGCAGTGGAAGGAGGGTAACGTTCGTCTGCGATGGCGCCACAGCGCCAAACGTTTCTGCCTTTTGGTCATTATTCGACCGCCTCTGGAATGGGTCTACGCGGAAGGGCTTCGCCCGTGGAGGACCTCAGAGGTAGCCGGTTTCTACAGTATTTCCCTGGCAGAGGCGTCGAGTTGGTTAGAGAGAGCTTACCACCATGGGACGAAGGGCCCCCCTGTTGAAGGTTTTAGAGGATGGGTCCGATGATCCGGCCTCTCCTTCGAAACCCTCACAGAAGCGCCTTCGACTGCACACTAGACATCCTCCGACCACCTCGACACCGACCGCAAGCAAACAGCTGTTTGTGGCCCATCTCCCCTCTTCATGAGTATACGCATTATCTCTTGGAACAGCAACGAGTTCCACTCATCAGGAACCCGTGGCCCCAGGAAGATGGTGCTCAGACAGGAGCTCCAGCCACCCTTGGTGGGAAGGGTAGATGTGCTCCTATTGCAGGAACACAAGCTTTCGGCTTCTCAGACCAGTATTTGTGTGGAAGGTCCTCACGAGACGCTCCCACACCTCCATTGGCGAGCAGGGGAGGAGCGGGGGTGTCTGTACCTCCATCGACGCTTCTCTAGTTCAGCATGTGTGTGGTTTTGGCACCCTAATCCCAGGACGAGCACTTTGGGTGGGCTTGAATATTGAGGGATCCCGCATCCGCATCCTCAATATCTATGCCCCGACCGAACTCAGACAGAGAGCCGCTTTTTGGAGCTCTTTGACAGACTTATTGCCAGAGATGGATTCTTGGATTGTAGGAGGGGACTTCAATAACCTTGAGACCTTAGAGGATCAGCAGGGACGGATCCCAGAGTTCCTCGGTATAGCTCAGGCAGAGCAGGCAGATTGGGACTCCTTCTTGTTCGCTGTGGGAGGTTGGGACAGCTAGAGGGAGCCTTCCTTTTGCAGATGGACAGGGAGTCTGGACTTCTCTTGGGGTTACAGGAGGGAGGGAGGCAGACTTCTGGAGCGGTTGGACCGTTTCTACGTCAGCGATTGGGCACTTGGCAGAGGTGGAGAGTCAGGAGTGGTTCCAAGGACGACCCTCTCTAACCATGCCCCAGTCATCCTAGTCCTGGACTCAGCCTCTCACTCCTTACCTCCACGCTCATGCCGGATCCCAAACTCCATCTACTCCAGAGCAGCGGTTCGCAGCAGGATAGTGGACCTGTGGGAGCAGGATTGGGACCCCATGGGGGATATGGCAGCATAGGTAGCTCAGTCTAGTCTCATCTGTCATCAGAAGGCGATTCAGGTCAGGCAGCAGTGGTGGGCGAAGGAGAGGGGTCTCAGACAAGATCTCGCATCGATACAGCGGATGCAGCCATCTTCTCCAGGCTCTGAGGAGCTCAGACGGCAGGAGGTTAGAGCCCGAGCCATGCTAGAGGAGATCACCCAGCGACGCTCAGAGTTCTCGTTTCATGCTTCCAAGTCCTTCTGGGCTAGGAAAGGCGGCCTGATGTGCAGAGAGTTCTTCAGGACTCATGGCCAGAGGTCAGCAGGGGAACAACTCCGATCTCTTAGAGCGCAGGATGGTAGTGTCAGGACAAATCCAGACGAGGTTCGGGACTTGGCGACAGATTTCTACAGATCCCTGTTTCAGCAGGAGCCCCCAGACCCTCGTGCCCGCCGTTGTAGGGAGGAGGTGTGGAGGTATACACCGTCGCTCGTGCAGCCTAGCATGAGTGATTCCCTTCTCGCCCCTTTCACCGTGGCCGAGATGCAGGATGCGGTGAGCGCTATTGATGGGCACAAATGCCCACGTGAGGATGGGCTCTCCAGAGCTTTCTTCACCACCTTCTAGGAGCAGGTCCACCAGCCCTTGCTCGCAGCCTTCCAGCATATCTTCTCCAGCGAACAGATGCCAGAGAGCCTTGCGACAGGCTTGATTTGCCTCATCCCCAAAGGGGGGGACCGTCAGGAGATCAGACAGTGGCGCCCTATCACCCTCCTCCCGACTGCATACAAAATCCTCGCCAAGATGATCAGTAGCCGCATCGGCCCCCTGCTACATGACTTGATCCATGACACCCAGACTGGTTTTGTCCAAGATCGCAGCATTTTGGACAACATTTTCACATTCTCAGAGGCGACGGAGTGGGCCCAGCACAGTGGCCAGCACCTTGCCATACTCCTTGACTTTGAGAAGGCGTACGACAGGGTAGACTGGTTCTTCTTGGAAGGTACACTCTCTCGGTTCGGTTTCCCGGACGAGTGGATCATAGGTATTGCTAGCCTCTACAGGTCGGCCTCCAGCCGGGTTATCATCAGCGGCAGGATGGGGGAGAGATTCACCCTCAAGCGCTCGGTGTGTCAGGGCTGCCCGCTTGCGCCCTACCTCTTCCTATTTTTTGCGGAGGCCATGACTCACTTCCTACGAGCCCGTACCACTAGTCTTCGAGGGATGCGCCTCCCTATTCGGGACGATGCAGAACTTCTGGACTCCGAGTATGCAGGCGACACAGCCCTGTATGTGCAGGATGATATCGAGTCCCTAGCCGCTGGGGCGAAAATCAACTGGCATAAGTCAGTTGGTTTTCTTACGGATCCGGGAGCCAGCTCACAGTGGGGTATTTTCTTGGGGTTTCGCTGGATCCCTAGAGGACAGACGACACGTTACCTAGGATTCCAGGTAGTCTTGGATATCACGCCGGCTCAGCAGTTCTTACCGGTCCTAGTCTCCATACGACGGAAGCTAGCCTTCTGGAGCACGGCTCGGCTATCCTTGGCAGGCAGGGCCCTTGTGGTCAACCAGGTCCTTCTTGCCACCGCTTGGTACGTGGCCTCTTGCTGGTGTTTCTCGAGATCGTGTGTAGCCCAAGCTGAGGAGACTGGTGCAGAACTTCCTTTGGTCTGGCTCAGATAATTTCGGCACCACCAGAGCCCGGGTCGCCTGGCAGACGGTCATTCTCCCCCAGACAGAGAGCGGCCTTGGCGTCATAGATCCAGAACTACAGAGTCAGGCATTACTTGGCAAGTTAGTCATCCGCAGTCTAACCCCAGGAGGGCAGACGTGGAAGCTCTTGCTTCAGCATGGTCTCAGCGCGTGTACCCCCCAGAGAGGGGGTGATTGGCAGCCGTTTATCCGGTGGATTTTCACTTCTGCCCCACTGACTCAGCCCCGTTCCCCCTTCCTCCGTAGCCTCGTCTCGGTCTGGAGGAAGTTGCGACACAGCCTCTCCTAGGTTCCCCCTAGCTGCCGAGAGGAGATAGACAGACAACCCCTGATCTGGAGCAGCCAAGTGACCGATGATACAGGTCGCCAGCTTGGAGAGAGATCCCATATCCCTTGGGCGCTCCGGGTTTGGAGGGACATCTATAGCCAGCTGAGCCCAAGTGAGCTCGCAGCAGCAGTAGGTACGGCACGTGGGATGCAGGCTCGACGAGCGGAGATCGATGCTGCCATTCCTGCAGGTTGGAGGATTCGCATGGTCACTAGACTGCTCCTCCCGAGAGATGAGAGGTGGCTAGGGCAGTTCACACCCCGTGGCATTCCTTTGGTGGTTGCAGGCCTCTTCTCAGACTCCTCGATTCACTTCTTCTCCGTCGCCGATGATAGCCGTCTCCAGAGCAGAGAGGCCGTGATCGACCCCCAACTTCCCTGGCAGCACCTTCGCATCATAGGGCTGCAAAGGAAAACGTGGCATATAGACCCCCTGATTATGCAGGACTAGGACTGGAGACTCTGGATCTGGGAGGGCCGTTCCTTGACAGAGGTGGAGTGGGACCCAGGGGAGTGGCGCTAGCCACCATTGGAGACCTCAGAGAACCCTACCCCCTTCTTCTCTCACAGTGCGGGTACTGGTAGGCGTGCTCTTGGGGCTCTCCAGCGCGGGCTACCCACACAAGCACACAGTTGGTATGCCCAAGGGATATCTTTGGTCTTTCTTCGCACATTCTGGAAGACTCTTTGGGCAAGCTGGCGGCCGAGGAAGATCTCTTACTTTCTGTGGATGGTGGCCCACAAGGGGCTACCAGTTGGCAGCTGGCTGAGGCAGATGGGGCACGAGGGGCACTGCCAGATGTGTTTTCAGGAGGGAGTATCACTGGGGAATGGATTTATGGACACATTAAAAATGCCATTGAGGAGGTTGGGCCACAAAATGTGGTCCAAATTATTACTGACAATGGCTCCAATTGTGCCAAGATGGGAGAATTGGTTGAGAGAGATTATAAAAGCATTGTTTGGACTCCATGTGCTTCTCACTCGATGGACTTGATGATGGAGGACATTGCCAAGTTGGATTGGGTGCAATCTACTCTTAATAAAGCAAGCCAAATCATCAAGTTCATAACAAGAAAGAGCATTGTATTAGCTCTTTTCAAAGTAGTATGCAAGTATGATCTTGTGAAGCCATCTAAGACAAGATTTGGCTATCTCTTTCTTGTTCTTCAAAGGTAAGTCAACATCCTTTTTTAGCTAGCCAATTGAGAGTTCATTTCAATTCTTAATACTTATGTATTCAAATTTTGATTCTTAACTTGTCCTAAATTTGTAGGATGACACAAACGAAAGATGCGCTTAGGCGTCTCGTTTGTAGTGAAGAGTGGGAAGCTTGGAGAGGAAGCCGCAAAGCGGAGGCATGTACAATCACTTCATACATCTTGGACAGTATGTTTTGGGAAGAAGCTGCAGCCATAAAGGCTGCCATTGCACCTTTGTACTTCATTTTAAGATTATTTGACCATGAGGGAAGTACAATGAGTCATCTTTATCACTACATGCAACAGCTTAAAGAGAGTATGCTCAATTGTAGATCTCTCTCAAGTCATAGATATGCAAACTCTTTAGTGATTCTATCATGACTCATGAGCTGCTACATAGAATTTAGAGAATGTTTATTTATACATAGTATTGAAATTTAATATATTGCAATTTACAGGGTGGATGATCTTCGTGCCATATGGACAAAAAGATGGAACTGGTTTCATAAACCAATCCATATTGTTTCCTACATGGTGCATCCATTGTACAAGCAGGAAAGTCATTGGTCCGATATTGTTCTTATGAATGGATGGACATCCTATGTGGATACAGTTATCCCCTCTGAAGAGCAAGGAATGTGAGTACTAACTTCTAAGTATCTTGATTCTTGATTCTAGACTCTACTATATTGTACGATCAATTAGCTTTTACTTGCAACCTCTTTTGACTCTGGCATGCATGCCTTTAAAGTCTACTTCATGAATCATTATCCTAATTCCTATCTAACACTAAAGCAATGTCCATGACTCATCTTATAGGATTGAAAGAGAGTCTGTCCTCTATGTTCATGACCGTAGCCAATTCAGGCGAGATGTGGCTATGAGTCTAGAGCAAAGGAAATTTGTTGTATCATGGTGGGAGATAAATGGGCGACTTACTCCCACTTTGCAAAGTTTAGCTCTTCGAGTTTTATCACAGGATTGTACTAGTGGATCAGCTGAGCGCATATGGAGCATATGTGCGGACATCCATACTAAGAAAAGAAATAGGTAATCCAACTTATAAGTTATGAATGGTTGGATGCATTTCTTGAGTCTTGAGTCTTCTCCAATTTTACGAATCATGACTAATTAGAATCTAGATGCATTTTCAATCTTGTTTTAGTTCAAAATATTTACGTTTTATGTGATGTATCATGTTACAGATTGAGCACATCACAGCTTGATGGGTTGGTCTATGTAAATGCCAACCTTCGTCTCTTGGAGCGGTTCAAAGACAAAGAAAGTACCAGTAGGGCTGAAGGGGCTGAAGTGTTACATTGGAAGGTGAAAGAGGTTGATCCTGAAGTTCTAAGAAAGCTTGAGCGAGGCTTGGCTCGAGGGGAGAATATTGATATATCATTCATCCAAAGGCGCAGCGATGAGGATATAGCATATGATTTTCTTCGAAAGGATGAGGCACGCTTTCGACGCGTCACACGTTCGCAATCAAGGGTTATTGCACAAGCATTTACTAGTGCACCACCCTTGATTGCAAGCATTGGCACTTCATCTTCACCACGCTATTATAGACGCCAACGAGATCGTGGTCGTACCCTTGCTACTAGTGGTCATAGTAGTGATTCCTTTGAGGAGATGGTAGCAAGGGTTGAGAGGGAAGAGAGTTCCAATGGCACAGAATCCACAGATGAAGATGCAGATAGTGATAGTGAACTTGGTAGAGAAAGTAGTGAGCACTGAGTAGTTTCAAATTATGATTTGTTATCACTCATGCTACTCATTTTTGGAACTTTGAAGTTTGAGCTTACAACTCGTCACTTTGGGAACTTATTATTTCATATGTCTATTTTGGGAACTTATATTTACTTGACATTTTAGAAAGTAATGACTCATATATCTAGATTCAAATTTCAATGAATCAACGATGTTCATATCTCTAGATGCTAGAATCCAATGTCCAATGTCAATATGCTTTTAAGTTTTGACTCCATAAATATTAATTGGTCTAAATTTGAAACTTGAGAAAGGAGACTTGAATTCTGAATGTGTTTGTGTTTTGGATTACCTAGAGGCTAGACACTGGGTGTCTTGACTAAGGACTTGTCACTTCACACTTGTATTTCTCTTTGTTCACTCTAAACTTGAATATAACATGTCTTATCTGCCCCTATCCTTATATTTATCAAGTATCATTTCGAAACCTATCCATTTCGTCCGAAGATTTGAAACGAAACGAAACAAAACCTGTCGAAACAACGAAACGGACGAAACGTTTCTTGTGACTATGCTCAACTCCCCTCACTGTCATGGGTGCCCATGGACTCACTCAAATACCCAAGCAATGGGTAAGCGCATAACTGATCAGCCCAAAATCTCGGAAGCAAGAACCTGAACTGCAAGCATCCAATGTAGACCCCCCTTCCAAGTAGGCTTCTCCAAAACACTCCTCACAAGCTGAGCCAGGATAAAGAGAAGACAACCAGCTTACCTTGGTCAATCAAGGAGCATCCAAACGAGCTCATACACAACCTTGAGCAATCCAGCCCCAATTATGCATTGCCTTGTCTATAAGTCATCTTAGCCTGCTCATACAACAGCAATGACTGAGGAAAAGGAAGAGAAAGAGACAATAAAATGAGACCAGCGATTCTTGGCCTGTGTACTTGGCCTTCTGAGCAGCCAGGCCCTCAAGCAGTGTAGCAGCAAGCGCTGAAGCCTTTCTAGTGCTGGCTGTTCATCGTACCAGCAGCCCACGAAGCTGCAAATGGATGCCCAACCTCCTGTACGGACTCCCAAATAGCCACACAACGACCAAAACTGTTGTGTGCAGTTCCCTAAGGAAGATCTATGCATCAAAGAGCGTCAAAATCAGCCCGTCCGTGCAACCAAAGTTTCTCTCCCAGCTCCTATACGACGCCCATGATATTTCCCACCTTTTCCTCCACCATGAACCTTGCCAAATGCATCCAGGGAAGGGAAAATGCCACGTGGCATTCCCCCCCCCCCCGCATTTGCCCCCAATGCCCCCTCTAGTGGTGTCTTTTAAGACCCAACCAATGAATTTCCCCTTGGCCCCTCTAGTGGGACCTTTTTAAGGCCCAACCAATGAATTTGCCCCTTGGCCCCTCTAGTGGGACCTTTTAAAGCCAAACCAATAGCCAACTTGGGTCCTAAGGGTATTTTGTCCCCTCTTTGGACTTATTCACTACTTCACCCCCAAGGCCTTAATACGTAGGGGAAATACCCACATCTTAAGGCCCTACCCCTTAGCTTTCCAAGGTCGTGCCCACATGTAAGTGCAAAACTCTAGGAAGGAGAAGCTGAAATGGAGCTAAGCGGAGAGGGATGGATTGACTGGGAGACAAGTAGATTGGACTGGGCTGGGCAGAGATGAGTGGAGCTGAGCGGGGAGGAGGAGAGGAGAATAATGCACAGAAGGGTGGGCGGAGTGGATAGGAGCGTAGCTGAGTAGTGGGGAGCGGGCTGGGCTAAGCAGAGAAAGAAGTGGGCTGGTATGGGCTGGGCTGAGCGGAGAGAGCCTATGTAGACCTGCAATAAGGCTTGAAACCTATGGCATGCTTCATAAAATTTGTCCCATTATGTCAATAAGGTGCTCAGTTTGAGCTTAATTGATTTCAAAAATCTGAAAACGAACACAAGTTGGTGTAGAAATGGTATCTCTAGACTAGGAGGAACCCCCCCCCCACCTAGTCCAGGGGGAAGGGCAATTGGGGAGTCAAAGAGAGAAGAGGAAAAACATGGACCCTAGAGTACAAATAGCAACAAGAATAAGGATCTACGAGCAAGAGCTATGCACTGCCAACTCTAAACACTCCTACTCTTTTTCCAAAGACCTACCCCAGGCAATTAACTCAATTCCAAGAAGAGTTGGGCTTACAGTTGCCAAATGCAGGACAAAAAAATCCGTCTACTACAGCTACTGGTACAAGAGCTCAAGCATAAGCTGATAAGAATGGATGAACAAGATGAAGCAAAAAGGAAAGGAGGCAATAGTGAGAGAAGATTCTTGAAACTGTGGTAAGCCGAATTTGGGGAGCTGAAGAAGGAGAAAGGCAATGGACCACTACTCGAACGCAGTACACATCCTACTTCAAGTTGGTTTCTACAATTAGAAATATTACTAGTACATAGATGGAATTCAAAAAAAGAAGAGATGACCATAGAAGTGGACACAAAAGGTAAGAAACATGACATCCAAGTAGATATCACAAAGAATCAAGTGATAGCCAATATTGCTCTAGTTTTTTGGAAGCAGAGTTTGAGACGAGAAACGATGAACTAGCGATTTCACAAGAAGAATACCCAACACTAATAGGGATCATGAAGACATGCAATATGAAGCAAAAGGGAACACATGCTCAGCTTTGTTGTAGGGGCAAAGAATCCAAAGTGAAGATCCTAAGACAAACTAACAAATGAAAGGCACAAAGACCAGTCAAGTAGAAACCCATGAACTTACAAAACTAAGGAAAATGGCCCTCTTGGAAGAAGTTGCTCATGAGGTCCCTTGTATGCTCGTCCAAATAGCCACCATCAGCGTACGAATAGTATCTCTCCAAAATAATGGCCAAAGTGTGAGAAGGGTGGACCTAGGATCCATCCAAGGCATCTGGCTCTCTAGATATGCCACGCTGTAATACTCGCTAGTATCTCCCAAGAAAAGCATGCATGGGCCTGAAGAGTGAAAAGGAAACATCGTCTAGAGAGCATGACCCAGCTAAATGCCGTCGTATTGAGAGAGCCAAGGAAGAGTCACGCTCTCATAGAAGACTTAAGGCACATAAAGAGAGAGCTAGGCCACCGAGCTCAAGGTCATAAAAAGGAGGGAAAAGGAGGAAACATACTGAAAATCCTGGCAATCCCCTTCCATTTGATCCTCGTCTGTCTGCACTCCCCTAGACAATGCCGAATAGTCTCCACGATAGAACAACAACAAGGACAAGTGGAGTTTGCCCCGAACTTAGACCTCCATAAGTTCACTGCACTTCCTCCATGAATAAAAGCCAAAAGATAAGAGTAATTTTTCAATTCCTGAGGAATTTCTAGAATCTCCTCCAAAAACCTTCCTGCAAATCAGCAAACATCTGAACATTCTACCAATAAGAAGCTCGGGAAGGCCTCCAACCTCTACAACTGAGCTGAAATCTCCTAGCATTACTGACTGTGAAACAAAAGGAGGGAATACTCTTCTCTCGATGCCCTCCATCACTCTTCAAGGTCCCACAGTAAAATCTTTATGGGTACTCCTCCATAAAGCCAAATCCTCCACAAGCCCGAAGAGAGGATAAGCGGGTCCGGGTCTAGGTGCCATTGTAAATCCGAACCATGCTCCACATAACCTAAGATCCTGACAAGCTGAAAAGGAATTCCCAACAGAATATCATATGTAGATCTAGACAGCCTACCCCCTGTCTCAACAACGAGAACCAAGGCATCCTCATCTACCTCTCTAGTGCAATGACCCGAATTGGCATAGATATATATGGCTGCATCAATCTGCCGAATTCTCCTTGCCCTTCCTCGGAGGTGACTTAGCAATTGTAATTTACGATCCTCTAGAAGTTTTATGAAAGCTTTCCAAGATCCCATAGAGGACGCAGGGCCTCTCTCCCATCTAGACTAGTGCATATAATTAGAAGTGCCAAGTAGTCTGCCATGCTCATCAAGTATGCTATCATTCCACATGATGGGTTGTCAGTCAATCTCTTCCACAGAGGGGGATTCTCTAGGTCAAAAGGAAAGCTGATTGCAGTGTTGACCACTTCAAAGCTCGTCTTGTTGCAAAGAGTTATGCACAGTAACATGGCATTGATTTTGAAGAGACCTTTGCTCCCACCTCACGCAGCACGACCATACAGTGCATCATTCCTCTTGCATCCCACAGATATGGGGACATTAAGACCGCCTTCCTTCATGGTGATTTACAGGAAGAGCTGCGGAATTTTTTATTCTTTCTTTATATGAATGACATGCTTTTCACTGGGCCAGATATGGAAAAAATTGCAGATTTCAAAGCTGATTTGCAGAAATCATTTGCAATGACAGACATGGGCCGGTTGCACTATTACTTGGGCATCCGGTTTGAAGATTGCAAGCTAGTTTCTACACCATTGGACCCTGGCTTTCGTTTCTCCTCTGAGGATGGGAGTGCACCCTTTATCAACAGGTTGTGGGCTGCCTTATTTATTTATATCATACCCGGCCTGATCTTCTCCCAGTTGAGCAGGTACATGCACATGCCTAGTACACATCATTGGCAAGCAGTGAAGCGGGTCTTCCGTTACTTGAAGGCCACACAAAATTAGGGACTATTCTATGGTGATGAATCTCCACTGGTCTTGCATGCTTTCACGAACAGTGACTGCACAGGTTGTTATGGCACGAGAGTGTCTCACAATGGCAAGCAACTGTTTCATGCTTGGATCTTCATGCATTTCATGGTTCAGCAAGAAGCAGCCTGTAGTTGCTACTTCCAGTTGTGAAGCTGAATACAGGGCAGCCTTCACAGCTATGGTACACTGTGTCTTGCTCCGTAAGCTACTCGCACATCTTGACATAAGCTAACTAGCTTCTACTACCATTTACACTGGTAGCTAGAGTGCATTGGCTATTGCGCGAAACCTAGTGTTTCATGCATGCACAAAGCACATTGATGTTCGTTACCATTATGTTCGAGAGCGACTGTCAGCTAGAGACATACAATTGTCCTATGTTACCACAGAAGGACAACTTAGCAGATCTCTTCCCGAAGGCTCTACCACAGCCCAAGTTTGAGGATTTTTGACATGCCTTACACTTGGCACCATTTGTTACATGATGTTGATCTCCATGTACTGTCATAGGTTGCTATATCCATCTTGGACGAATATGTGCAACCATGATAAAGTTTCCAGGTGTCCCTAAGATGTATCTAGGATACTTCAGCCATACCATGGAGGGGGTTTGTTAGCACTTAGCCCTAGTATGGCCTTGTGTCCCAGTCTACTCTTTCATATGCTTTCTCAAAATCCAAGAGTAAAATGGCCAACCTCTAGCTGCTCTGTATGGCCCAATTTCAAAGCTTCCCAATATCTTATGAAAAATGTTTCTATCATGCACAAAGCCTATCTATGTATCATGAATAAGAATAAGCTGCAGATGTAAGCTGATGGCTTTAGCCTAAATTTTATAGCAGGTGCCCAAGAGAGCGATTGGCGTCCATTATGCAACCAAATCTCTGCAACCCAAGGTGAAGATTTTGAAGAAATTTGCTTTGAAACTAGAACGAGTCAAAACAGGCCAATGCTCCTCCCTGACCTGCTTGCTGCCCCTCCCCTCTCCCAGCCCGCCTCTCTGTTGCCTCCTCTCCCTGCCCCTCACCCCGCCCCTGCCTGCCCTCTCTCCTAGCTCTCTCAGCCCGCCTCTCAGCTCGTACCTCTCCTGCCCCTTCCCCGCATATCTGCCGCCCCTCTCCCCGCCTCTTACAATACCCCTGCCTTCCCCCTCTCCAGGCTCCTTCTCCGCCTCTCAGCCTGACTCCTTCCCCGCCTATTTGCTGCCCTTTCCTTGCCTACCCTCCTGCCCCCTGCTGCCTCCTCTCTACTTCTCTCACCTTGCCCCTTTGCTGCCTCCTCTCCACACCTCTCACCTCGCCCCCTGATGCCCCCTCTTCCGCCCTCTTGCCCTCCTTCCTAGCCTCTCTCCCCCTCCTTCACTCTCAGCCTCCTTCTTCCCCCTCTCTCCCCCCAGCCTTCTCTGTCCCCTCCCCTAATTTTCTTCTTCCTCCTCAGCCCCCCCCTTCTCCCTCCTCCTCTTTCTAGCCTCCTTCCTCCTCATCCTAGCCTTATCCTAGCAGCATTTAGTTGGTCGGATGGAGCTGAATAGTGTCAAGTCGGCCTCACCGCCTTGATCGACGAATGGATCCCCATTCCGTCAATCAACGTCCGCTTCCATCGGCCGCGAAAACTGTTATTTCTTCAAAAGACAAGTTGCATCAGCTCAAGAAAGACACTAAGATTGAGTGTTCCACTTCTCTTTTCGCACGTATCCATGGGTCCCATCCTTCCAAATAACAAGCAAGGGACTGGATGCTGTCAGCGTTACTTGGAGATCTTTCAAGTCGCTTGACATATGTTCGTTGGCTTGGATGAGGTTTCTTCCAAGTGGTCTTTGACTCTTTGGGTTCAACCGCTACAGTCTTCAAGGTCAGTCCCTTGGCACTTAGCTCTCGGAAGATATTCTTGTTGCACTTTTCTTTGGGTTTTGATCCTGTGGAGGAGGATAGTCAAGTCACTTCTCTCTTCATCAGATTCCCTTGCCTCCCACAAGTTTACCATTGACTCCTTGCCTCTATTGGAGCCGTGTTCGGTTTGGTCCAGAGATCCCCCCCTCTCTGGCATGTCCTCTTCGACAACAGAGGCACTCAAATCTGATGGGGTGCCACGAGTTAGGGTCATTGCTTCTGACCCTAACATGACGGATGACCATATCATACTTTAGCGCCCCAATGGCTCATTCTTCAGACAGAGGATAGAGGTAGCAGGGAGACAGGACCAGTGGTAGCAGGATAGAGGTAGCATCATATGCAGGATTCCCACGCATGTTGCCAAAGATTGCCCAAGGAAAAAGAAAATACATAAAAGGTCTTCTAGTGCAGCCCGTTCTCGTACCACTACTTCGACATAGCCTGCATGACATGCACCCTCTACACGTGCTACCAGACCTTTGACAGATCATCTTGGGCCTTTGGCGCCACCCACTCGACCACGACCTTCAGTACCAGCGCCTCCTATTCATGTTGTCCCCCGTTGGGTACCGGTGTGGGTTGTTGCTTCTATTTCTACACAGGAGGACGCCACTGGTGCCACACATCATTCATCTTTACAGGTAGGTGACATCCCTTTCATAGTTTCTGGTGTTGATGTGGTTACCGTTGTTCCCCAGTTGCAGAGCAGGAGGGGTTACCCACTCATGGTTCACCCGTGAGGAGAGTCAGAGCTAATAGTCACACTGATCGTCACTCCCCTGACCTTCCACCTCAACAGCCCCCTTCTTCTTTGCATGGTCATGTTACTTCTCTTGATAGAGGTAAGGGGGTTAACACTTCCATACCACCGTGTGTAGAGATTCTTCGCACTCCGGCTCCAGACCTGCCTCACAGGAACTCTTTTGCAGCTTTGGCAAAGATGGCAGAGTTTGATATGGAGGAGGAGTTTGTTCCCTCCACTTTAGGGGAGGCTGCTGTTATCGAGATTCCTATAGCCAGAGCCTCCCCCTCTGCAGGTGTGGGGATTCTTTGCCCACTTGACAGGAGGGGTTTTTCGCAGGAGAGGATTGTCTCTGTCACCAGGTCGAGTAAGGTCTTTCACCCAACCTCCTCTCGTCGATGAGGATTGTCAGCTAGAACGTTCAGGGCCTAGGTAGAGTGCCACATCGCCGCCGTATGCAGCTGATTCATAACCAGCTTCATCCAGGTGTAACCAGTGGTTCTATATACATACTATTTCTTCAGGAACACAAACTAAATGCCAGAGATTGTGCTAAGTCAGGGAAGTTACTTTCAAGACACGCTTTTGGTCGCCACCAGCTCTCGGTACAAGGGGCGGTACTTGCATTTCTGTTTCTTCTGCTATGTTCCCCTCGGTGGTTGGACACAGGGTTATCCCTCTAGAGCTTAGTGGATTATTTTATAGATTGGGGAACGTAAGGTTGGTTTGCTTAACATGTATGCCCCAAACATTAGAGGGGACTGTGTTCTTCTATGGAAGGAACTGCTCTCTTGGTCCTCTATTACACTTCTTGGATTATTGGAGGAGATTTCAACATGGTTGAGATGCCTTCACATAAAAAAGGGGGCAGAGAAGGTGGGATTCACTCTTTGGAGAGAGCAGCAAGGACTGCCTTCCTATTCAGTTTGGTGGCAAAGATGCTTGGTATGATAATGCTTTTAAAACTCAGCCACAGTCACTCGTGTTTTATTGGTCAAACAGGAGGATGCAGATGTCTATCCATGCACAGATTGACAGATTTTATGTGGATGATTGGACTCTGGATAGAGGTGGATCAGTATGCATTAGCACTGGGGTGTCCACTTCAGACCAATTTCCGGTAATTTTGATGGTTTTGACAGCCTTGGATGAGTGGACACTCTGCCATTATTAGGATTCCAGATGACTTTTATGTAGAGGAGGGCCTCACGGAAGCTGTTTTGCAGATGTGGGATTCTCACATATAGGATGGACAACCTCACCCGTCACATGTGGCTTCATCCCTCACTGATATTAGTGATTTGTATCGTTTGGTTGCTCGCACTAGGAGATGTGAGGTTTTCAAGCAAGAAGTTGGCATTCATCAACAGCTAGCAGCCCTTCGAAGAGAAGAGCAGAAACGGCCTACAGATGCTTGGGTTTGGGAGCGCCTTGCTGTAGCAAGGGCTCAGCATCAGACACTATTAGATCATAGAGCAGAGTATGCACTTCATGCTAGAGAGTCATTCTGGACTCAAATCGGATGTAGAGTCAATAAGCATGTTTTCTCCACTATTGGCCCCAAACATAGTAGAGAAAGTGTGTCTCAGCGTATTGACTCTGATGGCATTCTACAGACAGATGATGATGCTATCAATGCATATTGTTACAGATTTCTATATCTCCCTTCTTACAGCAGATCCAGACATGCAGGTCAGAGATGATGCTCGGGATGCTATTTGGCAGTGTATACCTATGTTGGTGAAACCTGATATGAGAGTCTTAGTTGATGCACATTTCACCAACACAGAATTCAGGACTGCTCTTACTGCCCTTCATAAGGGCAAGTGTCCAAGTTCAGATGGAATGACTCCTTTTTTCATTTCTTTTTGGGATCAGATTGGGGATCAAACTACCTCAGCCCTGCACGGTGTTTGGGAATCTAGCGAGATGCCTGACTCACTTACGGAGGGTCTCATTCATCTTATTCCGAAAGGTGGTTGCAGGAATTTAGTGTCCCAATGGAGACCTATCACTCTATTGGGCACTCTATACAAGATTTTAGAGAAAGCAATCAGCCTTCGTTTGCAGCCCATTCTTCCATACCTCAGGCATGATTCGCAGACGGGCTTTGTACATGGCAGAAGCATATTTGATAACATTTTTTGATTTTGGGAGGCTTCTGTGTGGGCCATGCACTATGGGACAAGGCTCGCCATTCTACTTCTGGACTTTGAGAAAGTTAATGACATGGTAGATTGGAGCTTTCTGGAGGGAACTCTTCTCTGCTTCGGATTTGCAGATGCTTGGATTAGAGGGGTATCTGCTCTCTATAGATCAACCCATAGCCAGGTACTTATTGGAGAAGTCAGGGGAGACCGGTTCCACATCTCTAGATCAGTCTGTCAAGGATGCCATTTAGCCCCCTTTCTTTTTTTGTTTGTGGCTGAAGCTATGAGTATCTACATTAGATCTCAAGCTGATATTGTTGGGCTGAGACTTCCAAGAGATCGGTTGGGTAGACCTATGTCCACAACCTTTCAATATGTTTCTCAGGGGTGTCGTGATGTGTGAATAATCACGCACAGACTTTCGTAAAAATACCGTAAATCCTGGGAAAGAACAAAGTTGTTTCATAGTCTGAGGGATAGGCCATTCTAAAACCTTCTCGATACGATCCACATCAATGCTAATACCTTCAGAAGAAATCTTGTGTCCTAAGTAAATGATCTCCTTCATAAAGAAGTCACATTTACTCATCTTGGCATAGAGCTTATGCTGTCTTAGAATAACTAAGACAATCCGGAGGTGTCCTATGTGATCCTCTAGCATTCGGCTATATACCAAGATGTCATCTAAGAACACTACAACGAATTTGCCCAGAAAATCTCGGAACAAATCGTTCATCATTTGCTGGAAGGTGACAGGAGCATTGGTCAAACCAAAAGGTAAACTCCTAGTGGCCATACCTAGTTCAGAATGCGGTTCTATCTACGTGTTTAGCATAGATACAGATTTGGTGATAACCCGTACACAAATCAATCTTAGTGAAATACTTTGCTCCGGCCAAACGGTCTATCAGATCATCGGAACAAGGTAGAGGGTATCTATTCTTAATTGTCACTTTATTCAATCGTTTATAGTCTATACACATTCTCCATGAAGTATCTTTCTTCTTTCTTAAGAGGACAGGTGCTCCCCAAGGTGATTTACTTGGGCGAATATAGCCCATATTCAAATAATCCTGTAGTTGTGAAGCTAACTCATCCTCCTCAAGCTGGCTCATCCTATAAGGTGGAACACTAATAGATTGAGCCCCAGGTACTAAATCTATGCGATGGTCTATTGCCCGTTCTGGAGGTAAACCTTCCGGCAGTTGAGCAGGGAATATATCCATGAAATCATCTAACAACGTTCTCAATTCACGGTGTTCAAACACACTTAAATCATTCTTGTTATTAACAGAGACAACAAATGAAGACAGCGGAATCAAAACATACTGATACACATCATAATGAGAAGTGTTTAATATATTCCGCAGTTGCATCGCAGATACAATCGGTCCCTGAGAAGAGGAAATATTATCACACTGAATACAAAATTGGGTGTCCTTATCCAAAAAAGAAAGAGTATCTTCCCTCCATCCAATTCGAATATCGTGTGTTTTTAAACCACATTATTCCGATTAACAAGTCCACATGCTCCAACTGCATGACATAGCACATAGCTGTTGTGTAGTCTTGAATCCGGATAGAAAGCGCTTCAATCTTGCGATCCCAAAACTGCTTCCCAGCTGGAAGTTGCACCTCATAGGTGTGATCGCTAGGTATCGTGGACAGCCCCATCTTCTGCACAAGTTTGTAATTGACAAAGTTGTGAGAGCTGCCCGGGTCAAAGAGAATGTGAACTCTTTGGTCCCTAACTTCTCCATAAACTCGAAAAAGATAATGGGAACCAAATAACGAAGTATTAAAAGTGCAATTACAAGAAAGTGGGCAGGTAATGACATTTACAGAAATACATGTCATCAAAACTTGATTAGCTCCTTTAACTTTGGTAGCCGGACCCGCATGGAGCTTCGGTCCCGGAGCTTGCTTCTGGTTCTTGCGCTTAGGACAATCATTCTTAGTGTGGTCCCGGTCCTCGCAGAAGAAGCAACATCCTTCCTTCTTTAGCTTCAAGGTACGAAGGAAACGGGCACGACCATTCTTCGCCCGAGTCAAATGTTTCTTAGAGGCGTGAAAAAGCCAATGCAACAACGGCCTACCCAATGATGTATAGTAGTGACACGCTCTGAAAGCGACCAAATGAGGGCTGCAAATGAGAATTACAGCAAAAGAAGTGCTCACACAAGGAGGAGAGCTTGTAGAAATGGAGAGAAGCTCGCAACCCAAGGCAAAGGGATGCCAAATGAGGAGGGAAGGGCTCAAAGAGAAGTCTCCAGATTAATTCAACAACTCCAAATGGCTCCAAACACCGGCACGCAGCTCGAGGCAGCTCCAAAATGCTGACACGCAACTCGAGGCAACTTCGAAATGCTGGCACATAGCTCGAGGCAACTCCGCTGGCATGCACCCCGAGGCAGCTCCGTACTGCAGGGAATGTACGGAATTTCTGACATTCCGTACAGAATGTACGGAATTTCTGACAGTGTGCGAAATTTCTGGCAGTGTACGGTTGTACGGAATTCTCTCTGACAAGTCCGTACAGTTGTAGGAAATTCTCTGACAGGTCCATACAGTTTTTCGTACAGATGCTGCGAGCAATTAATGTGCAGTAAATGCACCGTTTTTAGCAGAAAAAGCTCCAGAACACCGATTTCCCGCGCCAAAAGTGAAGTTCATGCGACAGAAATGCTCCAGGAGGTCACAGGTCCTCACAGATGTGTAGAAAACCTCGAAAAACTGAGCAAATCAGCAAGAATGAGGGCTCAAAAGGCTGCCAAACAGCTTGAGAAAGCTGTCAATGCCTAAGGGAATGGATTCCCGACCTGCTCTAATACCACTGTTGGGTGTTGGAAGCAATGGAAGCACAATGGAGAAAAACGAGATGTTGTAATAGATTGCTGCAAAACTGAAGTGTGGAGGCTCAAGGGAGAGCCAACATAACAAAATCCTTGGGCTAACTGCCCTAACTAACCTAGATGGTACATAAACTAACTGTACCAATAGTCCTAACTGACTATAACTAGGCCTACAAGGCTCATACCAAGGTATAAGTGGCATCTATGGATAGCCCATGAGATAGCCTACAATTATTCATTGTCCAGGAGCCGTCTAGGCACAATAGACAATGTAGAGAATGCAACTTGCAAGAGGTATGGAGGGTTTTGCAAAAATCCTGGGAAGAACAGCCCATATCCTGCATGGTTTTTTGGCGAGAGCAAAGCTGATATTTCCTTAATTTCCTTTGATCATGTTGTGCCAAACAATTAAGGGCAGCTTGAAAATCAGCTTGCTCACTAGAAGTCAATCGAGTTGCTGCGCAACAGCAGTAAAATGCTGAATCTGAACCTTTGCATCAGCCACTGTCCAGAGTAAATCACCCAGATAGCATTTGCCATATTCTTTAATCAAAATCTGCATACCTGAAGAAAAATAGTTCCATACCCAACCCACATTTAACAAAGAATGCAAGGTGAGCCTGGTAATGAGACCCTTAACCATGACCAAAAGGGGTAGTGCTGCAAATAGGAATTATTCACCAATAAGAACCTTTTGAAGAGCAATGGCACATCAATAAGTGGCAAACCAAAGCACAAGGTCATAAAGACCAGAAAGTGAGCAAATAAACGCAATGTGTAATCTAAACTCATGTCGCAAGTAAAATCATCATATGGGAGGCATAGACTAAAGCAAGTTGAAAAGTATCTCCATTTAGTGCGCATCTAACAGTAATGTGATGTCCATGTAAATAATTATACTCCAACTCAGGCTGCAAATCATGATGAATAAGCATGACAACACCCGAAAAAGAAAAATGTCCAGTATAGAATATATGAAAACCTGCAAAAAAACCTTTGCGGCCCACAAAGGAGTGCTGGTTGTGTTTTTGCTACCTGTCCCAAAAATGGAACAGCGACTACTCAAAACTAAAAACACTAATAAAAAATCTCCAATCGGGCCAGAGGAAGGTCTCCAAGAAAATGTGCATCTTAGAGAGATCGAAGCAAGGATGAACAAAAGAAATGAAAGACATCAACATAACAATGCCCATACAATCGAATGTTACAGGCATGATAGAGAGACCATAGGGCCCAAAAACGACACCAAGAAAATAACTGAGTAAAGTCTAGTCTAGGGGCATAGAGGTAATCCCAAAAAAACGAGTATGAAGATCCATCCACAACCTAAACAGTAAATCTCGCCAGTAGGAGAGGTCTGAAAGAGGTGTAGTACAGTCTCCCCTAGATGTGAACAAGGCATACTGAAGGAGCAATACATTGAGCAGCCAATAGCGGACCCACCGATACAGTCCACACACACAGATGATAGAGAGATATGTATATGTATGCATGTATGTAAATGCACATACATACATCTCGCCTGTGTGTGTGTGTGTGTGTGTCTAATACATCACAACCTAAAAAGAAAATCTCGACAGTAGGAGAGGTCCAAAAGAGATGTAGTACAGTCTCCCCTGGATGTGAACAAGTAAGGCATACTGAAGGAGCAATACATTGAGCAGCCAATAGCGAGGCCCACACACACAGATGATAGAGAGATATGTATATTATATGTACGCATGTATGTGAATGCACATACATACATCTCGCCTGTGTGTGTGTCAAATACATCATCTCAACACACACACAAACACACAAAACAAATAGAGCAACTTCAATCTCATCACAATCTTAACAACTACAACTCCATCTGGTGTAGCAAGGAAGAGCAACTATGACCTCCCCACCATTATTGTCATCAACATGTATGTATGTATGTATGTATGTATGTATGGAGCCTCAGGGATTTTTGTTTACTTCCCATCCCGGTTCAGGACCTACTGCCTTCTCCACCGGCGGGCTCGGCTTGGAAGGTGGTTTCCAGCATTACTTTATGGTGGATATAGTGTTCGAGATATGTTCATGTCATAGGTCTGCATGTATCCACTGCTGCAGGGCTGATCTCATTTTTACTATTCCGAGTCAGTGGGAGAGACACAATAGGATTGATAGAATTCATGAGGACCTCAGATTGTTCCTTGTTTTTAATGTTACTCGACTTGGGATGACATGGCATTAAAGACCACCTGCATGATTGTTTGTTCAAATTTTAGAGGCTAGGGATAGAGTTCTCATCTCCCACCTTTGGTATAACTATTAAAATTAGTAGACTGTGCTACATAATAAATAAGTCTTGTTTAATTTTACATGAGGGACATACCCATCTTATAAGGATTCATGTGACTAAGCTGAAAATAACTCCCTGATAGTTGCCACTGATATACAGTTAAAGAGACTTCTTGTAAGTCTTTAGTAATCTCTTCCTCCAATTGTCTCCAAGTTCATTATTCTAAATTACATAAAAGAATCCTGGGTAAGACGGCTATAAAATCATCATTCGCATAAGAAGAGGAAGGACTAATCCACATAATCAGCATATTTACATAGAGAAGCTCTTTAAATGGTTCAACATGTCTAGCTTTGAATAGTATACAATACAAGCCTACCTTACTGTAAGTTCAGACATCAAGGGAACCACAGGCAACACGTGGAATTCTCATTTGGGAAAAAAAATATTGCTCTCAACAAACTCACAACTAATGGAAATTCATATGAAATATTTGGATAATTACACAAAAAGTACCGTGGCAATCTGAAAACTTGATCTCTGAAAACTTTCACCGATAATGATATGCATCGGTAGAAATCAAGTGACATCTCCTCCATTTCCTTCGAGTCAAGAAACTGATGACTGCAATAGCAATCAACTCATTTATAAAAAATGACCAAACTTTGTGGATAAGCATGCGCAAAACATTTTCCCTCACACTGGAAAGACACCAAACAGATGTGGATAAAAAATGTGTTTCTATTGTGTGATAGTAAAACTGAAGTTTATATAACTCAAATTGAAGTTCCAGACTATCATAATTAAAATATTGTTTCTGCATTTTACTCTTGCAATCTGGAGATTGGAACATACTTACCCCTTTATGTGCAAGGCATGTATGTACAGGTCCATGTATGCAATTAGAAACATATGTGGCTAACTTCACATACATTGCAACCAGAGAAGTTACCAAATTCCTTATTGAGCACTCAGGAACTCTGGATAGCATTGTTCACACTTTTCAAAAGACAATTGGAATGGGAGGTTTTCACCTTCTCATCTCATCGTTTAGCCAGTTTTTAACTGGTAGACGAAAGTTCTTGATGCCTCCACGCCTTAGACATAAAAATCTTAGGATAAACTCCCTATCCCGCATCCTGCAAAACAGCTCTTTCAATACTCTGCCAAAATCTTTCCACATTCCATCTCCAAAGATGTCTTTATTGAGTACAATTTGCTTAACCAACAATGCTTTGTATATCTGTACAATCATGCTTGTGGAAGAAAATCGCATATATTGAAAGTCTAAAAGGTTACAACATTCCTAGTCATCGACAAATGGTACAATCTCAAAGTCTTTAACTCTAAACCATCAAGTACATCTTCTTTTCCTCTAGCAGAATCTCTTCCTTTTATTAAAAAATTGGTCAAGCAACATTAAACATTACATTTTTGGTAAGGTGAATTCATTCTAGATGTCATGACAAGGGAAATCACTAATCCGTGATTAGTAGACATTAAAAAATTATTATATATTATATGTATTTATGATGGACACCGACCGATTTGTTATGGCGGTGGATCATTTGAGTAGATAGGACTAGTCAAGCTGGAGCCGTTGCTTCAGACGGCACCAAATTTGGACATGTGATACTTATTTTATAAATAAAGATATGCACACACGTGTCTAGGTCCTAGGGACAATAGGAAGGGAAGGATGCATTAAGGTGCATTGAATGGTAGATGCATGGGTCATAGAATAAGGGTAGGTGTAAATGGGAAGATGGAACTTGAGTGATCTCAAGGGACATTAATGAAAGGGTATCACCCTTTCATGTGAATCTCAGTAGCATTTTCATTCACCTTCATTCATCCGCCATCTCTCACACACCTTGCATGTGAAATAGAAACAAGTACTCTCACGAGGGCGCTCTTCTCCATTGGAGGGCCAATTGGCATTCAAATTCTGCATGCATTGCACACAGTTGCATTCTTGAGAAGGCTGGTTCTTCACATTTGGTATTAGACCAGCGACTATCCACTACTGGGACGGAAAGGGAAGGAGAAGAAACGCACACGAGGGAGGGCAGAAGCGTGCGGGACAGCAGCCAACATAGCGTGCACAGAAGGAGCTGTACGAGAAGGTGATGCAAAGAGGTGACTAAACGGAAGGCGTAGCGGGAGAGTGCCGCAAAAAGGCACGTAAGCGGAGAGCCGGGCGGAAGGTAGAGCGTGTGAAACCCTCGCATGAAGAAAAGGAACCCCGCAGAACTCCACACGAAACAGGCCCTTGGCCGGAACCTGTGCAAAGGCAGGGGTCTTCTGAATACAAGAAAGCAGGGCTGCCTATGCGAAGGCCAAGGTTTGCTGAATGCAGGAAAACAAGGCTGCCAGACAGCGAAACAACAGGGCTGCTAGACATCGAGATTTCGAGAAAGGCTGGAATTTGGAACCCCTGAGGTAAGGGCTTTTTTTAGTCTTTGGACGGGGAACAGGGTGAACCGCCCGCCCCCGCCCCCCCCCCCCCCCCTTTGCCAAAACAACCTTAAAACCGTTAAACCGTGATGAAAAGAGACACCCCCCCCCCCCCCCCCGTTCTCCCCAACAGAAAGTTGGATTTGAACAAGATTTTAAGGAGGTGACCCACCCATCAAGTACCCCCTATAACGGTATCTAGAGCTCCAATCCACTCAAAACAAGTAGCCCAAACGGAGTGCACCAGTTTAAAGCAGAAATACAAGAAGAAAGCCTAAAAGAGAAGGAAGAAGAGGTCATTTGAAGTGGTTTTTCGACACAAGCAAAGCGGGAGTCGGATAAGTACCTTCAACTCTACAACACTTGACTTTTGCTGTAAAATAAACCCCTTTTTTGAAATTACATCAAGTCATTTTCTCTCTTGTATTACTAAAAGGAAAAAATAGAAGGAGAAGGGATATTTAATAATAATAATCTGATAGGATGAATAGGGCTGAAATAGAAGACTTGGAAAAAGAGATTGAAGGTCTATAGTTTCTATAGGCTGAGTAGTTCTCCATCGCAAAATCAACTATGGCCAAGGTCTACCTAGTTCAATAACACATTTGGGTGAGAGAACATCTTTTGAATAATGACCAGTTTGTTGAGAATATGTTTCAGCTTATTGAGCACGTTACTATAAAGAGATTTCAGCAGCTTCGTATTCAGAAGAGGATTCTGAGCATGAAGAAATATTGAAGAGGCACTGCAGTGGTAATTCTGCATTTTGAATATTCAACATCCAGAGGAACCAGAACTTGAAGATGGGATTTAAGTTCAGATTCAAAAGAGATCGTGTACTACCAAGAGAAGACTATGAGATTGAGATTTTCTCATGCTGTTTTTGGCAAGCATTTCTGGTTGTTTGGGACCTATCCTAAACGGCCGGACTTTGATTTGTTCTTTACCTGGGTTCGCTACTGGGCACTCTGGACTCTCTAGAAAGCTAGGAATCATAGAATCTTTGGTGATCCAGTCTTTTCTACTTTTGTTTTCTTCCGTCAATCTTTGCAGCAATCGCTCTTTAATTGTTTGCAAACTCACTGCATAGATCAGGATGTATATTTGTCCTACATGGACATTTTCGCTTGATGTACTATTTCAGCTTACCAGTTTTTTTCTGGATAACTCTCTTGTAATATAAAGCACTCAAAGTTTTCACTAAAAAGGTGTATGTTCTCCTATGGACTTACCTTGTTGCTCGTGGTCTTCTTTCGTGCCTCTGGAGGTATGTTCAAGCTCGTTTTCCCGGGATCTGTTTTGGCAGAAAATTCTGGCTGCTTGGCAAATATGCTGCTTCGTCTGACTTTGATCCATTTTTCTCCTGTTGTTGATATTGGGCACTATGGTCTTTGTATCATGCATGTAACATTCGACCGTACGATGCATAACGGGCGGGGCCCCTGCATAGAAATAAGGGCAAAAGCCCCGGTTTTAAGGGCCCCAAGGGGGTTGTTTTTGACAGACCAAGTCGGGTTGAGTCAGCTATTTGCCCCTCCCCTAGTCGGTTATTTTGGGCAGGTCTGGGCGCTATAAAAGGAGGGCCTCCAGCCCTCATTCATCATCTTCTGGAGCAGCAGATCTACAGCAGACAGGAGCAGCAGTTAGGGCTTCCTTGGGCCTATTCTCAGGAGGTGAAGGAGACCTAAGAGAACTACAGACTGAGCTAGTAAGTGTTGCCCACCTAGGCTGGTTTCCAGACAGCAAGCTGGAGAAGAACATTATGGACAGAAAGTCTACAGACGCTTGAGGCTAGAGATATTCGGCAAATAGTAGAAGTACCTTGTGGTAACATAAGAGGACCACACAATTGGTGGGACTCTGGATCTATCTCTTTTGTTGTGTCCATAGTTTCGGACGGAAATATATTGTTTTGGTAGCATCTATATTTGGCTAGTTCATTATCTATTGATGAGTTTGCACATTTATGTCATGCACATTAGGTAAAGAAGTTTGTGATTCCACTCCCCACACACTGTGTGAGCTCCTGGGCTAATCTATCAGTCTTCCGCTATGCATACCCTTTGTTGGTCGATTTCTAACATGGTATCAGAGCCCAAGTAGGAGGCTCACAGGTGTGGGAACCTGAAGGCACACACCTTGCTGAAGGACGACTGTGATTCAAAAAGCTCTTGGGAATCCAATTCCACCACTGGAGGACAGTGTCCTTGCGAGAGGGAGGTTGACTCAGGTTCAGTCAAGTGCGTAACGAGTTCTGGTCTACGGAAGGTTGAGTTTGTTCAACTTTGCTGTGTGGTTTAGCAGCAGAGATGTTCAACTCAGAAGCCTCTTCAGCCTCTTTGGCCCCTTCTCTCCCTTTCTCCTCCCCCAGATTTCTTTCTTTCAACTTCCCTAACTTTGGAGAGTCTCGGAAACTGGATGGGACACATTACCTGATCTCGAAGGTGAAGTTAAAAGAGTCTTTTTTTTTTAAAGAGGGGGTTGCATGTGCTTTTTCCTTTGTTGGATGTATGTCCCTTGTGCTTAAGAGTACCCCTATTGCTAGTGTATTAACTTGTCTCGGTTTTGTGAGCTTCCTTTTTTTCTTTGGGAGGGGGGGGGCGGGGGGGAGAGGGGGTTTCATGTTCTTTTTCCTTTGTTGGATTATGTCCCTTGTAGAGTCATTTAGTGGCTCGGAAGCTATGGAAACTGACAACGGCAGTGGAGGAGAAGCTGAAGGATATGGTGGGCAACAAGGGGAAGATACTCATACCAATAAATAGAGAGGAGCTCGAAGCTTGGGAAGATAGAGATGCCCACGCCCTGGCATTGATCATAGGGACTACGGCAGATTCTGTGCTTCCTCACATCCAAATGACCGACATGTCAATAGAGGTGTGGGCCATTCTGAAGGATCTGTACGAGATAGATAACACATCCCGAATCTTGCTTCTTCAGCATCAGCTCTACAACTTGGATATGGATGAAGGAGATTCGGTAAATGACCACTTGACCGGGATCAACTAGCATTGGTTGGTCAGAAGGTGGACTCGTGCCATTTGGCCTTGATGGTACTGAGGAGGCTACCTTGGAGTTTCAAAAGCTTCATTACGACAGTGACAGCAGGACAAAGAACCAAACCTCTGACTTTTGAGGAATTGGGTCCATTACTGCTCCAGAAAGAAGCTCTACAATAATGACAAAGATGACAAGGCGTTGCTGGTGTCACCACAATCTAAATATCCTAAGTCAAAGTATAGTTGATGTACCTACAAGAAAAGGGGGCCAAGATGCAAGAGATAGCCATTCGTGCAAAATTGGAGCAGCAGTTGCAGAATGAAATTGAGGAGCATTCAAAGAGTAAAAAAGAGTTGACAAGAGCAAGAAAGAAGAGAACCATGCTTGGAGACAGATTACGTAGCAGGAAGATTAAAAACATTGCAAATTTGAAGGCTGGGACTGGTGGATGCAAGCGAAGAATTCAGGAAGCAAGGTTAGATCGAAATTTATCATTTTGTATACTCAAAAAGGCTCTCAAATGACTATATCTATTTCGTCCATTATAATTAAATAATTTTCCATCTAGGTTAATTATGGTTAAAAGAGTTATTCTATTGGTCAAAGAATTGACAACACTCAAAGATACTTGACTTCGGTCAAGTAAGCCTGATTTCCGTCAGGAAGACTTGGTTTATACCAACAAGGTTAATTGCAGTCAACCAAGATGTGCCAACTTCAGTTGGAGACACTTGACTATAATTAAGGCGCCTCGACCCTTGGTCAAAGCCCCTTAATTATGATCAAGAGTGTTGACCCCGGTCAACTACAGAATAAATATATTTATACATTTGTTATGTATGAACATGTGTTCAGTGGGGACGCCCACCGTGACTAGGATTAGTCCACAGTTTATTATTTTGCATGCAAAGCGCTAACAATTAATGGCTGCCATGGTGGTGCGCTTCAATTAATTCTTAAAGGTATTATGAGAGACCAAAGCAATTTGGAGCGTAGCACGCATTTCGAAGGCCACCCGCATGACCAAGTGCTATGAAGATCCCATAAATTGCCCTCAGAGGCACGTGATAGGACTCAGTCTAGATTTTAGACAAGTGGCATGTTGCCATTTTGGAATGAGCTTGAAGCTCTTGTAAAATGAATTGACTTTTGAAATTTGTATGATCAGCTCCACGCTGAACTCTTGTAACAAATCCTCTCTTCATGAATAAAGCCTTCGGGGGGGTCCAACTCGACGATTTGTCCTGGGCCCAAGTGTGTTTGTAGAGAGAGGGAGGGAGAGGGAGAGAGTTTATTAATGTCCACTAGAGACCTAAAAAGGTCTATGGGACAAAAGAGACCTGCTTATACATCAATACAGAGAGAGAGAGAGAAAGCGTTTGCAGAAATTTTATCTACGAGATGTTAGCTGAGCATTGCATTGGTATTAGAGATATTGTTTCGTCTCTTTCCTTGGAGATGACGGTCTAAGAGTAGGCGTGGAGAAATTCATAAGGTAGCGCAAGCCTCTGTTTAGAGGATCAAGAGCGTGGAGCGTGAAGAGCGCAAGCGTTTGTGAATATGCAGAGCTTAGACCAACAATGTCGTTCACCAGTGAATAGGGGATATTGACAATCCAAGGAATTGTCTAAGTCAAGGAGAAGCGTGATGATTGTGCATAGCGCTAGAGCCTGCACATGAAAATTTGGTGTTAGGAGAGTACCATCGCGTGTCTCTACAAGCACCTCTAGGAAAGCCCCGACTACATCTGACAACACACGCAGCGTGTAAAAATGCAATTGGGCCTCGCTTAGGCCTTTGTGAGTCTTTGACGAGCCACGACGCCCGCGCCCTATACTAAGCTAAGAGTGGAGAAAAAAATTCCAACGCTGACAAAAAGCCCACGCGGGAGTCCACAATCCTCAAAATGAGAAACGTCGTACAGCGAATTTAGTGGCGCTAGGCTAAGCGTTAGCCATTCGGAAGGGGCTAGCAGAGAAACCACGCAAAGAACGTCGCCATCCGCTTCGCCATCTCCTACATTCATGATTTTGCACAAGGAAGCTGACGCGCCACACAGGTGCTGATGTGTCAAGTTCACGTGGCAGTGATGTGGCAAGTAGCTAGGACAGCAGTGACATGGTGGACACGTGGCACATAGATGACGTGGCATATGCCTGCTCAGGGCTGACGTGGCACTTGACACGTGGATGTTGACGTGGCCCCAAAAAAACGACACGTGGAGATAGCTAGAGCTTGCTGACGTGGCACAGGTGACCTAGTGCTGACCTGGTAACTAACCCTGGTACAGTAAATCTTGGTTAGTTGACCCGTGGTTAGTGTGACCCTGGTCAAGTTAACTGCAGTTAGTTGACAATGGTTAGAGATCTGGTCAGAGGACAGCCTAACCAGACTGTCTAAGTAACTAGACTAGACTGGTCCAGTCAACCAGTTTGGTTCAGTTAGTGGTCAAGTTACACACTAACTACTCTGTCGATCTAACCAGACCAGAAACCAGCTAGTTTGGTTAGTGTAAGCAGCCGGTTACCCATCCAATTACTGTCCAAAAAAACAAAAAAAAAGACAGTTGCAGAGATTGTTTCTGCCAACAGTTTTCACCCACTTGAGAGAGTATTTACTGTCAGAAAAAGCAGAAATCAGAGAAAATCAGGTCATGCAAAAAAAGTGCAAAAAGTCGATTGGAGGAGCTCCCGCCTGCTGCTGCCCACCATCGCCCGTCGCCATCACACAGCCCTTGGCAGCACCCTGCACCTTGGCCGCACCCTGCTCCCTTGGCAGCGCCTTGCTGCCTTGGCCGCGCAGGGTCCCTTGGCAGCGCCCTCAGGTCACCCACCCCTTCAGCTCGCGTTGCGCCCCCCTTCAACCTGCTGCCACGCCTGGTTGCTGCAGGTCGTTCCTGGTGGTCGTGCCCCCCCTTCAGCCCGCTCGCGTTGTGCCCCCCCCCCCTACAGCCCGACTGGCTGCTGCTGGTCGCACCCTGCTGGTCCTGCTGGCTGCTGCTGGTCGTGCCCCTTCAGGCTACCATCTAGGCCGCCCTTTAGGCCGACAGTAGCTGTTGTCTTCCCCTCCCTTGCGCTTCAGGCTGGGCTGCTTCAGGGCCCTCTCCGGGGCTGTTCTGCTCGTGTTCCAGGGAGATGAGTTCCTGGGCTGCTCCCAGACATTGGCGGAGCTTTCTGCTTCAGCATTGAGCGGCCTGTTTTCATTTCACACAGGCTGAAGTTCGGGGCTTTCTTTAACCAGGGGTTTTTTGGGATTCTAGAGGTTGGTTGCGAGTTCTTGGTGGGTATTTTCAGCAGAGGTAGCTCCTCCCCTCATGACAGCGCAAGCTGAGACAATGGAGGACACTAATGCCACTCCCGTCGCCGAACCTGAGGAGATTGAAGTCACAATTTCTTTTCCTCCTGACATTGTGCAGATGATTGAGGCAGCAGAGGAGGGTTTTCGTTTGACGCACATCATTGGCTTTCTACCCGGTAGAGATCAACAGTTACGTGATTGGGTGTACACCAGCATGGCCTCATTGGGTGTCTCAGTTACAGTTTTCCGATTGCTTGGCAGAGGGTACTTTTCTTTTCGCCTTCAGCCTGCAGAGCAGGCTCAAAGAGTACTTATGAGCTCACCGATTCAGTTTCAGAGCAGAGTCATCCATTTGTGGCCTTGGCGGAAGCACTTCAGTACTACTTCCCCGGGACCGCGTCAGGTCTCTTTTTGCATGCTTTTCCCTGGACTTCCTGATGAGGTCAGCTCTTGTCGCAGAGCTGTGGAGCATATGGCTAGCGTGGCAGGTACAGTCATCCCATCAAGTGCTAGACTTTCCTATGCTCAGTCACTTGCTGGTACAGGTGTTACAAGGGTCAGACTCACTTCAGAGTTCCCCCCTCCTCGACCTTTGCCTACTTTGATTTCGTACTCCACGGGAGATGGGGTACAGATGCAGCAGAGAGTTTTGTACGAGGGGATTTCTGATCAGTGTCTTTTCTGTCAAAAGAGAGGTCACTTTATTAGGGATTGCACTAGTCGTCGGCCTCGATCAGAGACTCCGGATCCTTCTCATCCTTTGAGTGACCCAGAGCCTTCAGTTCAGCCTCCAGGGGTGTCTGAGCCTGCTTCGACTCATTCAGTAGAACGAGAGGAACCTCCTCTAGGGGAGCCTCCAGTGAACTCGGAGGAGACGGAGACAGAGAGAGAACCAGCAGTACGAGCAGCCCTAGGTACGAGCTCACAGATGGCAGAGAGTTGAGACACATGTGCAGGAGACCCCGGAAAGGGGAGATGTAGAGGACCATCCACCGGCAGGCCTTGACACTGTGCAGGAGACGGTAGCTCAGGGAGTCGAGACACATGTGCAGGAGACCCCGGAAAGGGGAGATGCAGAGGACCATCCGCAGGCAGGTGCAGGAGACGTTAGCTCAGGGAGTCGAGACAATGTGCAAGAGACCCCAGAAAGGGGAGATGCGGAGGATCATCCACAGGCAGGTCTTCACACTGTGCAGGAGACAGTAGCTCAGGATTTCATGACTCTAGCCACTACTACCCCGGAGGTTCAGATATTGGTTACGGAGACAGTTATTCAGCAGGAGACTGCTCAGGCTGCAGTTACTGTGATGGATGCCTCTCCCCAGCAGTCCATTGAGAGAGTGGTTTTTTACGACACAGGTCAGAGTCAGAGCCCGTCCCAGGATCTCATGCACCTGTACGAGCTTCCCTCGAGACCCCTTTCACAGCCCCATCGCACAGTACCTTTGTTGCTATGCGGAGCGTCCTTTTAGACACCCCTCCCAGCACAGTACCTTCCTTTGTTGCTATGCGGAGCGTCCTTTTAGACGCCCCGCCCAGGAGTGCCGGTTGGTTTGACTTTTAGCTCCTCAGTTCGCGCCAGAGTAATATTCCCTTGGATGGAGCCATTTTACATGAGTTGGGGCAAATTTGGAGTTTGATCAGAGACCGACTTTGGATTGCGCCGTCAGAGAGACAGTTTTGTGCCGTTGACACTGGCACACTCTCACTTCCATCCGATGTCTAGGTTGTCCATCATTTCTTGGAATGTGAGAGGACTGAACGGCCGCAGATTTATCTCAGATGCAGATGAGATTGGGAGTTCCTAGATTGCAGTTGCTTAGGGACTCCCTTCGGTTTATTTCCTCAGGGTCCACAGCTCAGAGAGTCCCTTCCTCAGGCAGACACCTGGATTGTTGGAGGAGATTTCAACATGGTTGAATTCTCTGAAGACAAGTCGGGTCAGACAAGTCGGATCAGGGTCAGACACTCCTGTGGATCAGGGCTGGTTGTCAGAGGACACTCCTGTGGATCAGGGCTGGTTGATGTCGGTAGAAAGGGCTTTGGCTAGAGTCAGCATGGCCTGCCAATTGAGGGCAAAAGAGGAGATGGAAAAGCTCAGAATCAGAGATCGGAACGCAAGAGCGGAGGTATCCAGACTTCAGAGATTGATTCAGAGTTTTCCTCATTCTCTTTTCATCAGAGGGCAGCTTTCGGAGGGGCAAGAGAGACTAGAGGAGATTCAGGGCAGGAGGGCCCAGTTCAGGTTTTACTCCCAGCAATCTTTCTGGATTCAAAAAGGGGATAGATGCTCTAGAGAGTTCTTCAGGGCAGTGGGTCAGAGATACTCTTCAGACAGTCTACGTAGACTTGTGGATGAGGCCGGGTCTCTTCAGACGGACCCTCACCGTCTTGTTGAGATCACTTCTGATTTCTATTCCACTCTTTACACCGCCGATCCAGTCACTGAGGAGATGATCAGAGCCATAGAGGAGATTTGGAGCCATGTTCCCCTGATGGTCTCAGACAGGATGAGTCATGTTTTGGATAGCCCACTATCACTCCCGAAGGTCATGGACGCATTACATGAGCTGCCCAGAGACAGATGCCCGGGGGAGGACGGTCTATCGACACTTCTTTTTAGAGCTCTTTGGAATACGATTGGGCCTCATCTACTCTCTGCCTTTTCAAAGGCTCTCGATACAGGATCTTTGGGCGAGACATTATGCACAGGTATGATTTGTCTCATCCCGAAAGGGGGAGACAAGACAGTCCTACGTAATTGGAGACCCATTACACTTCTAGGGACAGCCTACAAGATCATAGCGAAGACCTTGGCTCTTCGCCTAAAGCCTATGCTGCCAGACATCATCAGAGCTACTCAGACAGGATTTGTCCACGATCAGAGTATCTTGGATAACATCTTTATTTTTTGGGAGGCCACTCACTGGGCGAAGGAGAGTCAGCAAGAGATTGCAGTTCTTCTTCTCGATTTTGAGAAGGCTTATGATAGGGTGGACTAGGGTTTCTTGTAGGGCACTATGAGGAGGCTAGGCTTCAGTGATAGATGGATTTCTTGGGTCTCCTCACTTTACTCCCACTCTTCTAGCAGGATGGTGGTCTGTGGAGGCAGAGGACCGGCTTTTCAGCTATCCAGATCGGTACGACAGGGATGCCCGCTTGCACCTTACCTTTCCTTTTTCGTAGCGGAGGCTATGGGATACTTTATGCACGCTACCAATCATGGCACTTTGGGCCTCCATCTGCCTATCCGGCAGGAGCAGGAGCTTCTCGACACTGAGTTTGCTGACGACACGGCACTGACAGTTAGGAGATGCATATAGTCTCGCTACTGCTGCGGATTCAATTGACAAGTTCTGCCTAGCCTCAAGGGGACTTGTCAATTGGAACAAATCAAAAGGCATTTGGACTGGGGCTCAGCAGGATACCCCAGCATGGGGAGGAGACAGAGGCTTTGTATGGATTCCCAGAGGCACCTCCACGAGATATCTAGGCTTCCAGGTTGGCATTGAGGTGTCCCCGACGCAACAGTTTGCCCCAATTCTTGAGAGCATCCGGAGAAAGCTAGCCTACTGGAGTACGGCTAGACTTTCTTTGGCCAGAAGAGCACTGGTACTCAACCAGGTTCTACTAGCGACTATGTGGTACGTTGCATCATGTTGGTGCTTTCATGCTGATTCGATTCGTCAAGTGAGGAGATTTCTCCGAAACTTTCAATGGAGTGGTGGCGACGGCTCTGAGGACACTAGGGCCAGGGTTTCATGGGATACTAGCACTTTACCCTCCTCGCAGGGAGGACTTGGGGTTCTTGATCCTGAGATGCAGAGCAGAGCCCTTTTAGTCAAACTTCTTGTTAGAGGTTTGACTCCAGGAGATCAGCCGTGGAAACAGTTCCTACTGCATGGGATTCACCAGTGCACCCCTAGAGCAGCAGGCCAGTGGGCAGGTAGAGCCAGTTGGATCTTCCTGACGGACCAGCATTCTCAGCCTCCCTCACCACTTGTGAAAAGGCTTATTCAGATATGGGATCATTTTCGACAGCACCTCATCAGAGCAGTTCCCTCCTCCAGAGAGGAAATTGCCCGTCAGCCACTTTATCATAACCCCCTGGTTCGGTATCAGGGATCTTCCCCTGGTACAGAACTTAGGACTCCCTTGGCCAGATGGCATGCTCAGGGGGTTGTGACAGTTGGAGATTGGTTCAGGGGAGGTGTGGAGATGTCAGAGGAGGAGATCAGAGTTAGACACAGACCCAGCCTATGTTCATCCCATCTCTACTTGGTTAGGTTGTTTTAGTGAGGCTGGGCTATGCATTGGAGTTCGTTTAGGACCGGCACCGTTTACTTATTTTAAGACGGACTCCTCTCACAGATTGTATCCCACTCAGCCCCTGGATCGACAGGAGCTCCTTTGGCAAAGAGTCAGGGTCATTGGTTGCCTGGGTAAGGAATGGGCCACAGATCCTTCCAGGTTGACCATTGCAGAGGATCCTAGATGGAGACTTTGGATTTTTCAGGGTCGACCTCTCGCGGAGCTCGACTAGGACCCAGGTGAGTGGACGTGGCCTGCTCCGGTGGCAAGCGTTCGTCCTCTTCCCTTTTTCCAGTACTCGACGGGGGCAAGTTACAGGCTTCAGCAGAGAGACTCTCATCACCTACCATCTGCCTCACAGCATTGGCACGCACAGGGACTTACTGCAGAGCTCTTACTGAGATACTGGACTCACTTTTGGGGCATCAGTAGAGCCAGAAAAGTCTCCTACTTTCTTTGGCTCACTATACATAGGGGTATACCTGTGGGTACTTGGCTTAAGCAGATGGGTAGACCCTCCTTGTGTATGCGTTGTCAACTTGCAGAGGAATCTAGTAAGCATTGTTTATGGAGCTGCCCCAGCTCTAGAGTGATATGGATAGGTATCTTCAGGTTGTTCTCATATGTTACATCCGAGTCCTTTCTGATGACATGGGGCGCTGCCCTTTGGGGGAGAGGATCTGGAGCCTTTGCTCTCTTTGAGTCAGAGCCAGGAGACCACGGTTTCTTCATGCAACGTCGCCAGAGACGGGGTCCCACAGATGTCAGCATCATGGAGCCGCAGGATTTACTTTTGGTACCTGTACCATCTCAGGATTCCATGCCTACTTCACCTGCAGGGTCAGCCTGGGAGGTGATTTCCAGCATTACTCTATAGCGGATATGGTGTTCGCGATGTTCTTTTGTCCTTGGGGACCATTTATGCACGGAGGTTGACACTCTCGCTTCCATGTGGGCGGAGATTATCTTCACTCTCAGGAGTCAGTGGGAGCGGTGTATAGGCACCTCTTTGGCAGCTCGTCGGAGACTTTTATCCTTCATGAGGACATGGGACTGCTCATTATTTTTTCATTTGACCCCTTTTGGGATGTCGAGGCATTTTAGACCACCACCATGGCTTTTTTGCCACATTGTTGAGGCTAGGGATAGAGTACTTTCTCTCCCACCTCTTGTATGATTTGTTTTCAATGGAATATATCAATTTTCTCTTAAAAAAAAGAAATCAGAGAAAATTGGAGATTTGCTAAAAAAGAATATGCATGCCTTTGAGCAGTGGAAAGAGGGAAAAACATGTGCTTTTTGAAGTCATTTGCAGCAGCCAGAAAAGGGGCACACATCTTTGAGTTTATGCCTTGAGTTGACAGCCCGTTACTGGCATAAGTTGTGAATGCAAAACACCTCTTGTTGAGGTAATTTTCTCTTTGAAAAGCCTGCGTCCATCAATTGCATACACACTGTGTGTGAGAAACTTGGCCCATCAAAGTGGTGGAGAAAGCGGCTGCGTCTCCTTTGGCATCATAAAGTCCCTCTTCGGCAACAGCTTTTCCTTTGGCGAGTCCTACCCATCTGGGCAGTTACTCGCGCATAGACATACTTGTGATTTCCTCGCTCTCATTTGTCAAGGGCTTCGAGCGAGATTTCCTAGTGTTACTTTTGGCAGGTTCTTTTGGTTATTTGGTTTTCATCCCGATAGACAGGGTTTTGATTTATTTTTTGTATGGGTGCGCTACTGGGCACTTTGGACTCTATGGATGGACAGAAATCATAGAGTCTTTGGTGATCCTACTTTTCCATCTTTCGTTTTTTTCAAAAGATCTCTGCCGCAATCGTTTAATGATTGCTTTCAGACTCATTTGATTGATCATGATGTATACATGAGTTATACTGAGATTTTCCGTTGAGTAGTAGTTACTCCGTTTTTAAAGTACCCATGAATGTAATTATTTCACAGCAATAAAATATTTTCTCACAAAAAAAAAAAAAAGTGTGTGAGAAACTTGCAGATCTCAGACAAGTTGTAGGAGAATGGCTCAATCACCTATCCAATGGGATTCACAAGACAGGGATGCACATCCAAGAGAGAGAGTGTGCAGCAAACTCAGCAAGAATTTGAGCAGATGGTACGCATTCGTATGCAGAAGATGGAAAAACTCAAAAGGGATCCAAGAGCTCAACATCTGTTTCGAGCAGAAACTATGCCTGATCTAGCTTATGATGTGCCAATGCCAGAGGCACACTCTCGTGTACAGCCCAAGAGAGAGGGATCTCATAGGGGATGGTCTCATAGCAAGAAGAGATCGAGGCATCATCACCGGTCTCCAAGCCTTTCAGCGTCTACCTCAAGCTCAACTTCTGTATCTTCTTCTTCATCAAATAAACCATCCAGGAAAAGAAGGAAACACAAAAAGTCTAGGAATAGCAAGTCTTTCAAGACCAAGGAATTCAAAGATGGAGGTGAATCTGTCAAGTTTATGACCTATAATGGACAATATGGTCATACAGACAAAGCACTCCAATTCATTAGGCAGTTTGATGCTGCATTCGGTACATAAAACTTTTTAGAATCCTCCGAGTTGAGAATGGTCAGTTTGCACTTGACAGCAACAGCTAATGCATGGTGGACTACACAGACCATACCAGCAATTCATGCCTAAACAGTTCAGAGATCATTTCCTTCAAGATTGGGACAGTTTACATATGGATGCAGGGGATACAGTGGACGTGTACAATCAAAAGTTTTGGGATTTTGCAGGTTGCACCCTTCAAAAAGATCTCCAAAAGAACCCAAATGAGAAAGTACAGAGCAGGTCTCAGTTCAAAAATTCAAGCAGTGGTGAATGCTTTGAGGGAAAAGAACATTCAAGACATTATGCATTCAGCTTCAATAGCTAGTCTCGTGCAAATACAAGATCCAGCCACAGTGCCATCCTTGCATGTAGGAGGTACTGAAAGGAAGAAACCTGATTTTTCAAAATCAGAAAAGAAAGAGTATCCCAAGGTTGAGAAAGGGTTTCAGCCTCAGAAGCCGAGGGGTACTCAGCTTTCAAAGACATATAAAGGCAAATCCCATTCACTCCTGAACAGATAGCTGAATTCTGCAAAGATGGGAAATGCTTTAGATGTGGGAAAGAGGGGCATATGGCTGCCCAGTGCCCTGAGAAGCCTTCGGGTTCTAAGGAGCAGAAAAAGCCACAAGTACCACCGAGACCAATGGTGGGAGCAGTCCCAAATGTTTTGGGTGGTACCTCAGACCCAAAGGAAAAAGAGCTTTTGCTATCAAGGGTAAAGGTAAGAGATCAACAAGCATTAATCCTATTTGATACAGGGTCTACAGACAATTTCATATCCGAAGATTTAGCCCTGAGATTAGGGATTAGAACTGAAGAGCTAGGCAGAGCTCTTGATGCTGATCAAATGTTCCATGGGAGTCCAGTGCAAGTTACTCCTTTAATTGGAAAGCTTTGTGTCCATGTGCAGAGTTATATAGATCAGGAGGACTTCTTAATTTCTCCTCTCAAGCAACATGATGTTGTACTTGGTACACCGTGGTTCCATCGAAAGGAAGTAAAGATAGAATACCCTGAGAGGGTGCTGAGTTTTATCCATAAAGGGAAAAACTAACGTTTAGTTGTCAAGAATAAAGGGGAAACTATCCCCATTGTATCTGATGTTACATGTGGTAAAGCAATAAAGTCTACAATTTCCGCGTACATGGTTTTTGTAAAAGAAAAAGAAAATGATATGCATGATGAAATGAATGATGCAGACAAAGATAAATTTCAGTTTCTTTTAAACTTTAAACATTGTTTTTCATATGCTTTGCCAAGGGAGTTACCCCCACAGAGACCAGAAGATCATCAGATAGAGTTAATGCCTGGTAGTGAGCCACGAAATAGACCACCTTATAGAGTCAGAGCGACTCAGAGAGAGGAGATCATGGCTCAGGTGTAGGACTTGCTGTCCAAAGGGTTGATTCAGCCCAGCTCATCTCCTTTTTGCTCACCAGTACTTTTAGTACAGAAGAAAGGTAGTTCTTTTCGAATGTGCATTGAATAAGATGACCATCAAAAATAGATTTCCGATACCACGCATAGATGATGTCCTTGACCAGCTCAGAGGGACAACAGTTTTCAGCAGGATAGACTTGAAGAGTGGTTATCATCAAGTCATAATACAACCACAAGATGTGCATAAGACAGCTTTTCGCACTACATTTGGGTTGTATGAATACTTAGTGATGCTTTTTGGGTTGACAAATGCTCTAGCCACATTCAATAGAATGATGTATCGCATCTTTCGAAAGTACAGGCACTTCACGAGTACTTTCTTTGATGATATCCTAGTCTTTTCAATGACGGAAGAAGAGCACAGGGAACATCTTGCTTTGGTGTTTCAAGAACTTCGAAATCATCAGCTTTTTGCCAATAGCAAGAAAAGTGATTTCTTTTTCGAAGAGATCCATTATCTGGGGCACATAATATCCAAGAATGGAATACAGATGGATTCTACAAAGATCTGAGCCGGCCAAGAATGGCCTGAGCTGAAAACTGTGCATGAGGTCCGTAGTTTTTTGGGACTTTGCCCCTATTACAGGAGATTCATCAAGCATTTTGCTGATATTGCAGCTCCACTACATGCCCTTACCAAGAAAAATGCAAGCTTCACATGGGGAATGTCACAGAAGAAAGCATTCAATACACTCAGAAGAAGTTGACTACAGAGCCTATTCTTGTAGTCCCGGATCTTTATCAACCTTTTGATGTTGATTGCGATGCCTGTGGAGAGTGTGTTGGGGCTGCATTACATCGAAATGGACATGTAGTAGCATACAAAAGCCGAAGATTGCGTGATGCTGAGAGATATCTAGGAATCTATGAAAAAGAATTGTTGGCTGTAGTTCATGCTGTGAATACATGGAAGCATTATCTTTTGGGTGCAGATTTTACTATTAAAACAGATAACCAAAGTCTCAGATATTTTATAACTCAGACAAAACTCTCCGAGAAGCATATGAAATGGGCAAATATGCTGTCAATGTATCATTTTCAGATTGTCCATACTCCAAGAGTTCAGAACAGAGTGGCAAATGCCTTGTCCCGAAGACCCCAGGTCAACAATGTGACCATTGCTTATCATCAGGACCTGAAAGGCATGAGGGAGCAATATGGATATGCTGAAATACTACGTGGGTGACCAAGGTTCAGACTAGGAAAAGTACCTACCATTGGTAGAGTTCACTTACAATAATACAGTACACAGCTCTACAAGGAAAGCCCCCTTTGAGGTCATCTATGGAAAGGTGATTCTCCCACCTATCCTAAGGACCAAAGACGAAATATTTGCAGCTGATCAGTTTGTGAGAGACCTCCAGACAGCTTACAGCCAAGTCCGGACAGCAATTGAAAGGTCTCAAGAGAAGCATAAAAGAGCTACAGATAAGCATAGGAGATAGTTAGATCTCAAAGAACGAGATTGGGTACTTTTAAAGTTCGAGAAAGCTAGGCTCTGCAAGTTTAAAGGCAAACACAAAGTGTATGCAAAGTTATCTCCCAGGTACTATGGCCCTTTCAGGGTTATAGAAAGAATAAATGAGGTTGCGTACAGGTTAGCATTGCCAGAGCATTGGAGGATTCACAATGCATTCCATGTGAGTCTTCTAAAGAAATTTCAGGGGCCAGACCGTACAGAGGCAATATTAGAGGATCCACCAAAAGTGGATGAGCTGGAGGAGGTCCTTCAGCTAAAGCAAATTGTGTACCATACTGTATGCAAAGGCCCTCAGGCCAAGGAATTTTATAGGTACCTTGTAAAATTCAAGAATTATACGGCATTAGATGCCAAGTGGATGGATAAAGACATGTTGTCCGATCATCCACAGCTTTTGGATGTTTACAAGGAAGCTTTTCAGTTGAGGTCAACTGAACAGAAGCCGAGGGGATGTCACCACAATGTAAATATCCTAAGTCAAAGTACAGTTGACCATTTATTTGATCATAATTAACGAATTTTCCATCTAGGTTAATTATGGTTAAAAGAGTTCTTCTATTGGTCAAAGAATTGACAACAGTCAAAGATACTTGACTTCAGTCAAGTAAGCCTGATTTCCGTCAGGAAGACTTGGTTTATACCAACAAGGTTAACTGCGGTTAATCAAGATGTGCCAACTTCGGTTGGAGACACTTGACTATAATTAAGGCGCCTCGACCCTTGGTCAAAGCCCGTTAATTATGATCAAGAGTGTTGACTCCGGACAACTAGAGAATAAATATATTTATACATTTGTTATGTGTGCACATGTGTTCACTGGGGACGTCCACAGTTATTATTTTGCATGCAAAGCGCTAACAATTTCAAAAGTCACTTTATTTTGGGCATAACTTAGACAACAAGCAACAATCTTTATGAAGAGTAATCTGGATGAAAGACTACGTAAGTAACTAAAAAGAAATCATTATCAAATATTATACTTTTTAAATATTATATTTATATATATATATGAGAACTATTGAGCTTAGTTCACATGTATCTACTTTTTCAAGTTGTTTTAAAAGAACAAAACTTATCACTTTCATTTGTCTAGAGTTTGGTGGTCTATGGCAAAAAATCCAGTTAATTTCTTATTGTAGCATTGGGACCATTATAGACAACTCTAAACCATCTTATATCAAAAATGAAAATCGTAAATCATCTATATCCAACTGCTAAGATATCTTGTATGGACCCATAATAATCTAGTTCTAATGAAACCCTTGAGGAAAGAAGATCAAGGCATCTCATGTGCTCAGTCAACTATCTTACATCTAGGAATTTATCCATGGCCCCACTTCCAAAATCTATATTCCTCTTTGAACCAATGTGTTCTACGTGAAAGTGTTTTCCATATCACTACAATGCACTACACCTTTTATACTACATAAAAGTTTTGAATGGACTACAATGCAGTATATCTTTTAGATTGGTGTAATCACATTAATGTGCTGCGAATTTTGTGCTAATTAGCACTTCAAACACAATCATTTTTGGCACATGATATAAATGGAAATTGTGCAATGGTTAGTTCTTATGGTGCATTTGTGTATACTAGGAGTATACTAGGAGCACAAGTATGTATTGTATACAATTTTTATTGATATGTTGGGTCAACATTTGCTTGGGTGTAGCCAATCACCAAACTTAAGGGGCCATTTTGGGGTCGCGACGCAATGCACTTCTGGGTGAATATTTGAATTTTGCATGGACCGGCACTCTCGCCGCAGAAATTTTTTCGACGTCATGAACGCGCTGGCGTAATAATGAGGCGCAATCTTATCATGGTCAATAGCACAGAGCTCGACACCTGGCAACCGTTGCCGCCAGAGGGAGGGAGAGAGTAGGGAGGGAGGGAGAGAGAGACACAGAGAGAGAGAGAGAGAGAGAGAGAGAGAGAGAGAGAGAGAGAGATGAGAGAGAAGAGAGGTGGAAGACTGAGGGAGAGAGAGAGGGAGAGAGAGAGACACAGATAGATAGATAGATAGATAGAGAGAGAGAGAGAGAGAGAGAGAGAGAGAGAGGGAGGGAGGGAGGGAGGGAGAGAGAGAGAGAGAGAGAGAGAGAGAGAATGACAAATGAGCTTTGTGCTTTGTGACGGTTTTCAGGGAGTGCTTTGTATATTTATTGGTAGTGCTTTGTTCCTGCATTGTCTGTGCATGACTACATGATTACTAAATGTGTTCTTGCATTAGTTTGCACACATTTTTTCCACCGGGATAAAATCTCCGTTTGAAATTTGGCATGTTCTGTGGATGCAGTCTTTGTTGATAATTCACACGCAGGATCATCAGACAAGCTTGGAGTACTTGCACGTGCACAGGCATTTACTAATGAGCCTGCTCCTTTCTTGGGCAACACATCCGATGAGAAGACTCTTGGCCTCAGCCCAAGGCCGAAGCCCCATCTTCTTTTTGGAAAGTTGTTTTTGATAATGAACAAGAGAGGTCGTCAGAAAAGGGTGGAAGAGAACCTGATTGTACGTTTAAAGATAATGAGCACCCATGGTGATGCGCTTTAATTAATTGTTACAGGTATCATGAGAGACTAAAGACCCAAGCAATTTGGAGCGTAGCAAGCATTTCGAAGGCCACCCGCGTGACCAAGTGCTACGAAAATCCCAGAAATTGCCCTCAGAGGCATGTAATAGGACTTAGTCTAGATTTTCGACAAGTGGCATGTTGCCATTTTGGAATGAGCTTGAAGCTCTTGTAAAATGAATTGACGTTTGAAATTTGTATGATCAGCTCCACGCTGAACTCTTGTAACAGATTCTCTCTTCATGAATAAATCCTTCGGGGAGGTCTTGCCCGACGATTTGTCATGGGCCCTAGTGTGTTTGTAGAGAGAGAGAGAGAGAGAGCAAAAGAGATACCATTTGCAGAAAATTTTATCTACGAGATTTTAGCTAAGGATTGGAGCTGGCAAAGGATTACAAAAGGAAGGGCAAGCCTAACAGTGGCAAGTCCAAGAAGGATGACTCTAATGACGAGGATACTTTCAAGAAGAGAAAGAAGAAGTGCTTCTATTGTGACATGCCATGACATTTTGCAAAGGATTGCAGAAAGAAGAAGGTGGATTAGAAAAACAAGGAGGAGTCCGACTTAGATTCAGAGGGTGGCACAAAAGCCAAAGCTAATGTGGTAATCGAAGAACTGTTCTTGGTGACAGAGGTGAGATAAGCTGACCTAGAAGCCACAGTGAAGATGTCTGACATTAAGATGTGGGTCAACGAGGAGTCGGAAACCTTTGTGAAGGTGAAGGACAGCATGGAGTGCTTGGAATCTTCCAGGTGTGTGGCTGTTGATACTGACACGAGGATGGATTCCATGGAGTGCCCTAGGGTTTCATGTTCCGATGGTTACTGTAATTCAGAAGGGGACAGTACAGGATTACACAACTTTTTGGTATGTGCCTCTATGAGGTGCATGGTGTGCTTTCAGAGCAACCACACAGGGAGTACGACGATCTAGTATGTACTTGATGTTCTTAATTTGAGCCTTTATAGCATGATGTGGAGAGAATCTGCTCTTCAACAATCTCAGGTAATGCGAGATTGGAAGAAATTGGCCTTCTTCGAAGTCAGAAGGTAAGTGTGGGTGCTTCTTCAAATCTAGGACACAAATTATTGGAAGGTGATGGGCAAGGTGTAGTATGTACTGAAGCCAAAAGAGTACTTGCTTGAGAGCTCGGTGAGAGTTCGTGGTCCAGGTGATCTGGAGATATTCATTTGTTGCGGAAGGGGACAGTACAGGATTACACAACTTTTTGGTATGTGCCTCTATGAGGTGCATGGTGTGCTTTCAGAGCAACCACACAGGGAGTACGACGATCTAGTATGTACTTGATGTTCTTAATTTGAGCCTTTATAGCATGATGTGGAGAGAATCTGCTCTTCAACAATCTCAGGTAATGCGAGATTGGAAGAAATTGGCCTTCTTCGAAGTCAGAAGGTAAGTGTGGGTGCTTCTTCAAATCTAGGACACAAATTATTGGAAGGTGATGGGCAAGGTGTAGTATGTACTGAAGCCAAAAGAGTACTTGCTTGAGAGCTCGGTGAGAGTTCGTGGTCCAGGTGATCTGGAGATATTCATTTGTTGCGGACCTTGCCAAACGAAGGACAGGTTGAAACAGACCCTCACAGCATGGTGCCTGGAAGACTCCAGGTTATTCACTCATTATGAGGGGGACAACTGGAAGATCGTGGCGGTTGGATTACTCGAGTTCGAAGGCGGGAACGTGACTAAAGGTGGTGGTGCCAGAAGGTGCTACCAGAGATGGACCTGTGTACTAGGATGGTGTGTGCAAGCGGAACTAGACCCGATGGAGCAAGAGCCACTGGATAAAAAGCTAGGAAAAGATTTCGACATCGAAATGTTCCAGAGGACTACAACCAGGGAGTTACTGGAGCATCGTCATCAACGTGTTGGCATTGGGCCAAGATGTGTCGGTGAGAGGGGGTGTTGGAAAGGTCACCTCCCCATCTGTAAGCCCCCATATGAGGAGGGCATGGGGGAGGGAGACCTAGGGCATGTGCCCAAGAGAAAAGGTGAGATAGGGCTGCCACATGGGCAGCACCTCACAAGGACAGGACAGCCAAAGGGCTGCCACATGGGCAGAAAACAGGCTGCCATGTGGGCAGCACACAGCAGCATGGCAGAGGCGCAGCATGGCGTGGATTGCCAGCTGGAACAGGCCCCTAATAGAGGTGCATAGGAGGCAAAAAAGAGCTGGCACATGGCACAGCATGGCAGGGCAAAAGGCGCCTGCAAAAAGCACCACAAAGGCCCTTATATAGGGCAGGCGAGCCAGTCAACCAAGCCGACCAGAAGATCGGATGGTTAGGGCTGGTCAGACTGGCGAAGTTGGCCTGCATAAGGGGCTGGGCCCCTGCATAGAAATAAGGGCAAAAGCCCTGGTTTTAAGGGCCCCAAGGGGGCAGTTTCTGACAGACCAAGTCGGCCATGGAGGGGCTTACTGAGTCGGCTATTTGCCCCTCTCCTGGTGGGTTATTTTGGGCAGGTCTGGGGCTATAAAAGGAGGGCCTCTCATTCATCATCTTCTGGAGCAGCTACAGCAGAAAGGAGCAGCAGTTAGGGCTTCCTTGGGCCTATTCCTAGGAGGTGAAAGAGACCTAAAGAGAACTGCACACTGAGCTAGTAAGTGCTGCGCACCTAGGCTGGTTTCCAGACAGCAAGGTGGAGAAGAACATTCTGGATAGAAAGTCTACAGACGCTCGAGATGGAGCATGCGGGCTGAAGTCTAGAGATATTTGGTAGATAGTAGATGTACCTTGTGGTAAGATCAGAGGACCACACCATTGGTGGGACTCTGGATCTGTCTCTTTTGTTGGGTCCATAGTTCTGGACGGAAATATATTGTTTTGGTAGCTTCTATATCTGGCTGGTTCATTGTCTAGGCAGGTCTGGGCACTATAAAAGGAGGGCCTCCAGGCCCTTATTCATCATCTTCTGGAGCAGCAGATCTACAGCAGACAGGAGCAGCAGTTAGGGCTTCCTTGGGCCTATTCTCAGAAGGTGAAGGAGACCTAAAGAGAACTACAGACTGAGCTAGTAAGTGTTGCCCACCTAGGCTGGTTTCCAGACATCAAGCTGGAGAAGAACATTATGGACAGAAAGTCTACAGACACTCGAGGTGGAGCACGCGAGCTCGAGTCTAGAGATATCCGGCAAATAGTAGAAGTACCTTGTGGTAAGATCAGAGGACCACACCATTGGTGGGACTCTGGATCTATCTCTTTTGTTGTGTCCATAGTTCTGGATGGAAATATATTGTTTTGGTAGCTTCTATATCTGGCTGGTTCATTGTCTATTGATGAGTCTGCACATTAAGTAAAGAAGTTTGTGATTCCACTCCCCACATACACTGTGTGAGCTCCTGGGCTATTCTATCAGTCTTCCGCTGTGCATAACCTCTGTTGGTCGATTTCTAACAAAATTGCCTTTTCGCCAACATGTGTTTCTATGGCGGGTGATGTTAGGGTTATTCCATTTGGTCAATTCCTAGCATGAAGACATATTACTCTTGTTGTTTGTCACAAACGTTTGGCTCCTAGGGAATCCTTGATCCATCTTTTTTTGGACTATCCGTCACTCATGACTTCCTGTTTCTTTTACAGAAGCATCTCCAAGTCAGATTCCCTACTGCTTCCTTTGGTAAGCTCTTTTGGATATTTGGCATTTATCCACCCAAGCTGGAGTTTCATCTTTTCTCTACATGGGTTCCATATTGGGGCCTCTGGACTCTATGGAAGGATAGAAATCATAGTCTTTGGTGATTCCACTTTTTCCAAGTTCTCCTATTTCCTGATGTCACTCAAGCAATCTTTTTATGATTGCCTCAGAGCTCTTTGGATAGATTCCTCTATCTACTTGTCTTATTTTGAAATCTTTTGATGTTTGTAATGGCATGTTCCCTCTTTGGGAACTACTTCTTGTAATATAAACAAATATGGATTTCACCCCCCCCAAAAAAAGTGTGTTCATCATTGTTAATAATAGTTATTTGGAGCATGACGAATACAAGCAAGGCTTTGTGATGCCATACAGCCTCTTTGGGATCAGTGTCAGATTGATGTTAATTATGCACGGAATGCTTTTGCCTCTCGAATGCAGTCTGTAATTTGTTAAGTATGGGAAAAATCATATGCATGACTTGAGGAAGGCAGTTGCTGAGGCCAGATTCAATTGTCCAAACTTGACCGAGCTTAGCCAAGTTAGGGATTTAACTCAGCATGAGATTGCATACCTATGTCAGGCCAAACATCTCTTACAACGCAATGACCATGAGGAGATTGCCAAATGAGAAACTAAACCCAGGCAAAGGGCTTTTTCTAACAAGGATTGCTCATCCAAAGAGTTCTTCAAAAGCCTGCGCTACAAGAGGCAATCTAACAATATTTGCCGGGTTTTGACATCTGATGGTTGTTTGACTACCTCACGGGCATATCTTGCCCAAGCTTGTGTCACTTGTTTTACTTGATAGTTTGGATACACGGATTCTCACTCATTTGAGGAACCTTGGAGCTGACCAATACATTAAAATCATATGGCAAATGGAAATCTCCAAGCTTGGATGGTCTCACTGTAGAGTTCTTTCTTGCCTATTGAGATGCCCTGAAGCCTGTTTTATTATACATTATTAATTATGCTTGGCAAATCAGCAAATGCCGGAAGCTTGGAAGAAAGGTTTGGTTAAAGTTGCTCTTGAAGCAGCATTTGTGTACATGATTTGCTGATTAGAGACCAATTACACTAATGTATGTGATTTATAAGGTGGTGGCTAAATTGGTGGTTAATAGAACCGAAGATTTCCTGCATGATGGTCTACATCCTCCCCAATATGGCTTTGTATTCCGTAGACATAACATGGATAATGTACCGTCAGTCGAGGATTTGGTGCTTACAAAGCTCAAAGAAATTGGAATACTAGAAATTAGTTACATAGCCGATGTTGTTCGACTTTGTATTGTGAAATCAATTTTGGTTACTTACACCCAGTTCTTTTTACCATTGATGATGTTTCGCAACAAAGACATTACATGTTTCACGTCTACTTTTATGGAACATTCTAGCACTCGAAGTAGGGCCATAAAAGTACTAATTACTCTCTATGGAGCACCTCTCGTCGCCAAAGATGCATGGTGGTTTAATATTCTGAATATTCATATACATATTTTGGCACATGAAGGAAAAATGATGTTGGAATTTATGCAGGGTGACTAGCCTTGGGCTACTACTATGCTACGCCAGTTGCTTTTACACTTGACTACTCATGCTTTTGGACACTGGCAGCCCACTCAATGGGGTTTTCTTTTCAGATGTATTGATGGCAGAGTTGAGGGATGCCCTTTGCATCCCGAATGTTAAAGAACTGGAAAGAAATACTCTCCCATATTAAATGGCAAGGGCGCACTTCTTTTGAGGGATATTCCTTACGGGCTGAGAGTCTACATTGGTCCAAAGTGTTCCCTTGTCCACAGGCATTGCAACAACCTAGGTGCTCTTATTTTATTTCTTCTAAAAGAAATCAATTTGTAAGAGATGTGCTTCATGATGATGGTACTCTTCTGTCTTTTCCTTTAGCAGTCGCAATATGGTTTGGGGCTGCATTATCGACCCCTTTGGCATTATCTTTCTCAAATGTTTCAATCTTTCCTCCTAATGCCAAAGCTAGAGGACAGTTCTCGACTTGAGGATTGAGCTCTACATCGGTAAGGCAGTCGTCTGTTATTATTGGCTGACCTCAATGTGGCCAGCTTGTATAAGGGTTTGGATGCCTTCAACTTGCGTTTCAAAGGGCCTAAACAACATTTGGAATATGAATCATAATTTGAAGTGGTGGTGGAAAAGATTACGGCAGCTCTCGATCTACAGACTCCCTCTTCGTTAACAAGTCTTTTTTAGGAGAGTCATGCTTAGAGTTTTTCTTTTCGGTTAACTCCTAGCACAAAGACATATGCTCCTGTTATTTGTCACAGATGTCTAGCTTCCAAGGAATCCTTGACTCATTTTTTTGGCATTGTCCTGAGACTCGTGATTTTTTACAACTTTCCCAATAGCGTCTCGAGCCACGGTTTCCTACTGCTTGCTTTGGCAAGCACTTTTGGCTATTTGGGATCTATCCACAACGACATGGTTTTGACCTTTTCCTCACATGGGTTCATTACTTGGGACTCTGGACTCTATGGAGGGACAAAAATCGTAGTCTTTGGTGATCCCACCTTTTCCAAATTTCATTTCTTCCTGATGTCGCTAGATTCTCCTATTTACTTGTCTTATAATGCTATTTTCTGATGTAATTGCATGTTGCTGAATATGACATGAAAGCTAGGCGCCCTGGATTAATGGCCTGCAAAGGCTCGAGGGGCTGGGTTGTTGAAAACGTGATAGGGGAACGCGTTTGCTTGGAACTGATTCTTGTAATATAAAGATACATGTATTTCACCAAAAATGTGTGTGTATGTGTGTGTGTGTGTGAGATATGTGTGGGTAGCGATGGAGACCTCCTCCTCTGCACTGCCAACCTCGTCTTCCTCCCCGTTTCCGTCCGTGCAGTCACCCTCGACGTCCCTGCTGCCTACCTTGCCTTACGTACAGCTGCCGTCAGTTGTACGGCCTTCCGTACATGTTCCGTGCACCCTACAGTCCCCCGTATAGCTCCCCGTACAGCTCCCGTGCTCCCTGCACATCCCCATACAACCTTCTCTCTGTAACCGTCTACTCCGCCACTTTTTTCTTTAGTGCCTGCCGTACGGCCATCCGTACAGGTTGTACGATCATTTGCGCAGCCTCCTTCCATATCTGTGTTACAGCCCTCGGTGGCTTTTGCTCCAGTCTCATCTTCCTCCTCCTTTCCTACTGCTCCGACACCTGCTTCTTTTGTTTTCTCTACCTCAGCGCCTCCTTCTGCCTCTGCTCCTACTCGTGTTTTTCTTCGGCGGAAGCATGGTGGTTTGTTTGCCTCGCCTTCGATTAAATTGGCAAAGCTGGATGTTTCCGATGGCCCTTCTTCTTCCCTCCAACTAGATCTTCTTCGCCAATTGTGCTCTGCCTCTGTCACAGAAGTTCCTTCATCGCGTTCCCCGCTTGTTTGTTCCTTGGATTCTGCCCTTTTGGTCTCCGGTCTTTGACAAGCTCAACAATTTGGAGTATGCCTCTATTTTATGGGCAGGGTTTTATCTTCAGCTCAGCTTTGTCATTGGGCTGATGTTGCAGTGGGTCTGGATTGTATTTCTTCCTTTGTCTTTCTGGGCAAAGGATTTTACAATGCCCACTGCTCTTCGACTGATGTGGTGGAGCGACTTGTCTGTCGTGCTGGTATTCATGGGGCTGGTTTCTTTGCTTATGTGATGCCCTGGGATCCGCTTTTTGATCCGTCTGCCTCTCTTCTGACTCACTGTCCAGTCTGGATTACCCTCAAAGCACTGCTTGTGCCTCTTCTTCAGCATCTTCCTACTCTTGCAGCTTTTTTGGACAGGCCTCTCCATGTTCCAAGACAAGATTTCTTGCAGGCTACCCATGATGTTAGGCTCTCTATTTTATGGGATATGATGCAGCCCGTGCCATCTTCTCTGGATCTTGATCTAGGATTTGCTCATGCAATGTGCATCAGGCTGCATTTTGCTTCTTTTCCTACAGCTTGTTATCGGTGTCGTCAGGTTGGTCATTTTGCATGTGCTTGCCCTTCTGCTCCTGCTGCTCCTTCAGTGTGAAGGTTACTCCTCCTCCTCCAGTTTCTGCTAAGGCTTTAATGGATAAGCCTTCTTTTACTGCTCCGAAGCATTACTGGAGGAAGGTAGAAAAATCATAGGTTAATCTTTCTCTTGCTGAAGAAGTTCAGGATCTGACTCCTGTTGAGCATCATCAGCCTCCTCCTCCTCAAGATATGGATGTGCCCCTTGCAGAGGGGATCATACAGGATGTTGCACATGCTCCTTCTCAGGTTGATCCTCGGAGTGAAGCTAAAATGCTGCGTCCTGCTTTATCAGATGCAGCTCTTTCGTCGGAGGATATAGATGTTGATCTAGCTCCTTTGCCTCTGATGTCTGTGCCAGAGTCTTCTTCTGTTCGGGATGCAGAGGTGCCATTTTCACTAGATTCTTCTCATCCCATGTTACAACAGGTTTTTGACCTTGTGATTCAGAAATTTCGGGTGCCCGCCTATATTAAGAAGAATCACAAGGGCAAGAAACAGCTTGTTTTTATTGATGGTGTGGTTTCTACACTGCATCAGTTTTTACAAAGCAATAATCTGAAGCTAGTGGATGTTGTGCTTGATCCTCCTCCAGCTTGATATATAACTTTTTACTTGGCTGCCTCATGACTTTGCTTTGAGGCTTTACTTGTAAACTTTTCCTTTATACTTATTGGTGGGTTTTTACCTCTTTTTTGGGGTTTCCCACCCTGAAATATAAGATTTCACCCAAAAAAAAAGGGGTGTGTGTGTGTGTGTGTGTGTATGAAGTTGCCATCTCTTGTGCATCCTTTGAAGAAGCTCTCTCAAACTGCAGTTATCATCTTTTTCCCAGGCAAAATTCCCTCTGCTAATGATGTGGGACAATGGGTGAATTCTCTCCTAGGTGGATGCTATGTAGAAGGAGTCTATTTTGCCTCCCGAGGATTTTATGAAGTTCATCTTTTGGATGCTTTGACAAAACAAAAGATGCTGGAAATGTCTCCCTTATTTTTTGGTCGCCAAATGGTGCATATCATGCCCTGGTCCCCTAATAAGGACTATCAGAACCTCATCAAGCATCATTGCCCTGTATGGGTTGAAGTGGTTGATTTTCCAGATTACATGAGAACAGAGCTTCCAGGTTTAGCTATGACATTGGGACAAGTGATCTCTCCCCCTCGTCCCACAGGTAATAAAAATCGTTTTTGCATCTTATGGGATACTGATAGACCGACCCCCTCCTCTATTTATTGCAGTTGAGATTGAGGGTGTTAATTTGGGAAAGAAATATTTCACTTAATGGGGCATTTTTGCTGGAGCTTGTTTTTCTTGTCACAAGTTTGGGCATCTTGCTTCGGAGTGTCCCTCTATCCTTCATCCACCTCCTCCAGCAGCAATTCCTCTGCTATCTAATAAAGGAGGTCGGAAGACATATGTGGAAAAGATTGAAGCTAAAGGAGCAAAGCCTTCAGTTCATACAGGGAGCCAGGCCAATTCAGCTCAAAATAAGGATAAAGGAAAAAGCAAGTTAGGGGAAAATAACTCATCTTCTCATGAGGGATGGCAGACTGCAAAGAAGACAGTGCCTCTCAAAATAAGACCTCTCCAATCTCGTAATTGGGATGCCTCTGCTCCTTCTCCAGGACAATCTTCTACCTCTTCAAGCAACCCCATCTCAAAGGCATGGGTTAATGCAGTCAAGAAGGGTCTTCCCCTTTGTGAAGAAAATGATATTATCAGGGAATTGGATGCTGAGGGTCAGCAAGACCCTGTGGCAATGGCAGAGGCTTGAGGCCTCCCGTTCTTTTGGAGGACCGATCATCTCTTGTATATATTTTCATGCGTGCTTCTCTTAAATGTTTTTCCTATAATATACAGGGCCTCTGCAACCAGAATAAATGGAGGCTTCTTTGGCATTATATAAATACAACTCATCCGGATGTGTTGTGTCTGCAAGAGCATAATCAGCATTTTTTTGCTGGCCAGCATGGGTTTTTTTCTAAATATGATATATTTTATTCAGGATCTGAACAATTCTCTGGGCTGTGCATTTTAGCCAGACATGATCTGCAACCCTGGATAGCATATAATGATCTTGGTGGACGATGGATGATTATCCAATGTATGATCAATGGAGAGATTTTTGAAATAGGATCTTTGTATGCCTCTCAAAATTCAGCTTCCAGAGCTCAAATGTGGAACTCCATAAAGCAATATCCTTGGTCCTCTAATGCTCTACTTTGTGGTGATTTCAACAATTCTCCTCACTGGAAGGACAATACCACACATAAATCCCATATGCTGCCCTTTGAAATCCAGCAATGGGAACATATGACATCATCACTTCAATTTGCAGATTTATGGACAGCAACTCACCCTTTAGTTATGGGATTTACATATCATCATAATGCTTTTACAGAATATTGGGCCAGGCTTGATAGATATTATCTCATTCATGCTCAGCAATATGATGATATACATGTCAGATGTGGACTGATTATTCACAACAATTATCTGATCACACTCCACTTTCGCTCACCCTTTCTTTTGGTATGCCTCTGGATGACTTGCAGCTCTCTTCAGTCAGAAATTTACAGGTCAATCAACTATATCTTTCTCATGAAAAATTTCAGCATATGATCAGACTGGCTTGCAGGCCATTGCTATCCCATGCTCAGGAGGATCTGGACTTTGCTTGGACCTCTTTCATACATCGTATTCAAAATGTCATTAAGGAATATGGAAGATGGTACATGGAAGAAACGAGACAGCATATCCAGTGGGCAAAATCATACAAGCAGTATTTGGTACAGATTAGTCATCAAAGATCTCCATCTGCTTCTGAGCAGCATTTATTGTCTTGTGCTTCCTCCATAATTGATGCCAATGATAAACGCAAGCTGTCCAAATGGCAGATCAGGGCCAGAGTTAAACCTATGCTAGATAAGGGCTGTTCCTCTAAATCTTTTTTTCGGAACTTACATGCACATAGACAAAGTCAATCTATCATGAGGGTCAGGAAATCAGATGGTCTTTGGACCCAGACTCTCTCTCAGCTAGAAAAACAATGTTTGGATCATTTTCAGCTTCTTTTTTCCCAGCCATCTTCTTCTACACCTCACGTTGCATTGGCTCGTAACAGATTTACTGAGCTTGTTTCTCCTATTGTCTCCTTGCAAAAAGCCTCAATGCTGGAAATGTCTTTTTCAGATGTTGAATTGGATGAAGCCCTTAAGCATTTGGGTAAACATAAATCCCCTGGCTGGGATGGTCTGACGGTTGAATTTTTTAAAGCCTTTTGGCCTAAATTGAAGGGTCCAATTCTGCAGTTTATTAATGTAGCCTGGCAGCATCAACATCTTCCCTCAGCTTGGAAGCATGGTCTGGTTAAGCTTGTGCCCAAAAAACCTCTATGTGAGACTATGGATGACTGGAGGCCCATCACTTTGATGCCAGTCATATACAAACTGATTGCCAAAATGTTGGTACATTGGATAAAGGATATCCTTCATGATGGACTTCATCCCAGGCAATATGGTTTTGTTCCAAGACGGCACATACATGACAATATCTCTAACACTCTCATCGCAATGGAATATGCAAAATATTCAGATCAAGATGTGTTGGTCATGCAGGTGGATGTGGCGAAGGCATTTGATACAGTACAGTGGGATTATGCCTCTCAAATCATGTTAAAACTTGGTTTTGGGCCAAAGCTAGTTAATGTCATATATTGGCTTTAGTCAAATTCCACTGCACAATGCTTTATAGGGAATCATTTGTCTGAGTCTTCGACTCTCGAACGTTCAGTTCGACAGGGATGCCCTCTCAGTGCTTTGCTTTATGCCATCGCTTCACATCCTTTGCTTCTTTATATGGATCACATGGTTGATACTGGACAGCTAGAGGGGCTTCAGATTTCTGGTTCACGACCCTTCATTGCACAGGCCTATGCAGATGATTCATTCTTCATGCCAAAGAACAGTCCATTGGAGATTCACCTCTTGATGGATACCCTTTCAGATTTTGGGTTAGCAGCTGGTCTTAAAATTAATTTTCAAAAATCAAAACTCTTGCCTCTCAAGCATTGTGACTGGCATGCTATCCTGTGGCCAGGCCAGATTATTTATCCGGAAAACATAGTAAGAAATTTGGGCTATCCTATTGGCTGGAAAATCAGCAATAAGCAACAAATGTCATGGGTGTCAAACAAAATTCAGGACAAATTAGAATATTGGAAGATCTCCACTTGGCCTCTGCATGTACGGCTTCGAATTGTCCAGTCTATTGTTCTAGCTTATGTCCAATTCTACCTTCCTCTATTACATTGGTCATCTCGAGATCTCACATCTTTTATGTCTCAAGCCATGGAGATTTTTTGGAAAACTAAACTTCATAAAAAAGCTTTACGGTTGCTCAAAATGGACTTGCTTTGCTCACCAAGAATGCATGGTGGTTTGAATATAATAAACATCAAATATCATGTGTTGGCAAGAAAGATCACTATGCTCAAGACATTTTTTCAACAAGAGCAGCCTTGGTCTATCATGCTGGCAATTTTGTGTGGTCAGATGAGCACAAATGCTTATGGACATTGGCTAGTTGATCCATCGGAAGTAGTACTTGGAAAATTTCAAGGTAAAATCCCTGGTTGTCCATTTTCTAATTCCTTGATTCAGGACTGGAAGCAAGTACTCTCTCACATCAAATGGTCTCCTCATCCTACTTCTATAGCTTCTTCACTCAGAATGGAAAGTATTCATTGGAATGCTATGTTTTCCTCTCCCCTTGCTGTTCAACAACCCATCAGAGCTTACAATCTTATGAAATTGGGTATCCGGTTCATTGATGACGTGGTAGATATGCAAGGAAATATTCTCACTTTTCCAGTAGCATGTCGACAATACAATCTGGGGATGCATCATAGACCTATTTGGAAAGCTATTGCTGATCTCCTACTCCCTCTGGTTCCGATTCCGACATTGAATGTCAGAGACAGGCTTCAAGATTGGCACCTTCAGTCTTCAAGTCCAAGCATATCCTCTAGGCCTTTGCAGTTATTGACTTCTATACACGCTTATCAATTGATATTACCTCCTCCCTGGATTGCCCATCATGCTAATTCTCTATGGCATCTGAACAAATCATTAGCCTGGTGGAAAGGAAAATTGCAATTGATATGGAAGTTGAAAATGCCATTGAAGCAACGACTCTTTCTATGGAGATGTATTGTTGGTATTCTTCCAGTGGGAGTGAAATTGGCTCAAAGACGGATAGCTTCACCTCTTTGTCCAAGATGTCACCTTACATCTGAGTATTCCGCATTTATTGTGGTTTTGTTCACATTCCAGAGACCTTCTAGACAGAATCTCCTGATTCTTATCTCTTAGATTTCCAGCACACAGGTTCTACAGGTTTTTCTGGATGTATGGCAAACTATCAGCTTCTTTGTCACAGTATTCTCTCTTCTTCCACTGGATCAGATACTGGGCCTTATGGACCCTCTGGCTGCAGCACAATCAAGCATATCTGAATTCTCCCCTTCAGCATCCTTATGAGTTCTTCAGAGCCTCATTGCGGCAGTCTTTATATGATGCCTTACATGAGGAAGATTTGGATGTTTCTTGTATTCAACTTTTCTTTTACTGCTTCTGATGGATAGGGCTTTGGCTCTCTTTTGAGCACTGCCCGGATGTAATGAATGTTTCATAATATAAGTATCTTGGTTTCACAAAAAAAAAGTGTGTGTGTGTGAGGAAGTGTATCCTGCCTTAACCTCCATCAAAGCCTACAGGCTTCTTCAGCCTGCTCCATGGATTCAGCAATATGCTAATTCTCTGTGGCATATAAGGAAGCCCCTCTCATGGTGGCGGAAGAATCTCGGGATGTTATGGAAGTGTAAAATGCCATTGAAACAAAGACTTTTTCTTTGGAGATGTATGACAAGCACATTGTCAATGGGGGTCACACTTGCTAAACATCGCATTGCACCATCCACATGTTTAAGATGTCAGGCTCCTTCAGAGACTGTTCTTCATTTGCTTTGGCACTGCCTGTGTTCTAGGATCCTCCTCAGAAGAATTTCAGATCATCTTCGGCTCCGTTTCCCGAGTCACAGATTTGGGAAACATTTATGGCTCTTTGGCAGATTTATGAGGTCTTTGTCTCAATACTCACTATTTCTCTCTTGGGTGACATATTGGGCTCTTTGGACAATCTGGAGTGAGCATAATTTGGCATACTTGGGTCGGCAGATTCACAAGTCATATGAATCTTTTCGAGCCTCATTGCGGAAATCCTTATATGATGCCTGCCATGAGGGTGATATCAATGCTTCTTGCATAGAGCTTTTCTTTTTATGTTTCTGATCTTTGGGATACTCTCCATTTCGGAGACCTCCCATCATGTAAATTTATGAGCATATAAATATACTGCACTAGATATTACCCAAAAAAAAGTGTGTGAGGAAGTGGTGTGTGTGTGTGTGTGTGTGTGTGTGTGAGAGAGAGACAGTTCTAGTCTCAAGGTGTGAGGGAGAGATCCCGTGCTAGCCCTCGTGCTCCCACGCTGCAGCTGCTTGTTTCTCCCTCAGTTTGACGCCCTTGAGGTTCCATTTGACGCCTGTTTTGTGTCTGTACGCTTTATCAGTATTTAGAAATTAATAAATTAATTTAAAAAATCATATACTGTCAAAAATCCGTACGATTTTGTCCGTACGGAAACGAAAAATCCGTACAGTTTTGTCCTTGTAAAGCGTTGCTGCTTCCAAGCCTTTTCCTTAACTCGAATGGTAGATTATTCCTATGAGAAAACATTTTAAAAAGACAAGTCGGTTTCCAACAAGAAACAAAAACAGGTGATGGATTTAGATGATTCCCTTTATGACTCTGCTGAGGCTCAGCTTGTTTATGGGGTTATGCATGAAGGGTTTGAAGACACCCGCAAAGGTTGGAAAGATCCACTTCCCACCACTGGCATTATGGTGGAAGTGGATGATATATTTGATCAAGTTAAGGAGTATGCAAAGCATGCCATTATAATTTTCTTCCCAGGACAGATGCCTATTGCAGCAGATGTTGGGAATTGGTTGACTTGAACCCTGGGTGGTTCTTATGTCAAAAAAGTTCATTATGCAGCGAGGGGCTTTTTTGAGATCATCATGGCTGATGAGGAGCACCGTCAAGTTTTGCTGGAGCACTCTTCTCTCTTCTATGGCTAGCAGATGGTCCATGTCCTGCCCTGGTCTCCCACCCGGAATTATCAGGCATTGATTCGGCATCGTTGCCCTGTTTGGGTAGAAGTTGTGGATTTTCCTCAATGCTTGTCTTCTCTTCTACCTAAAATTGCAGCTTCCCTTGGTAAGGTGGTATGTCCACCGCGACCCAATGGTAATTCAAATCGCTTCTGTATTTTGTGGGATACGGATCATCCCACTCCAGCTTCATATTCACTTACTGTGAATAATGTTTCCATGAAGAGTGCCTTTTACAAGCTCAAGTGGGGGCTGTTTGCAAGTGCTTGCTTTGAATGCAAGCAATTTGGGCACATGGCTTCACAATGCCCTTCCCGAGCTCCACGGATGCCAATGCAAGCTGAAATGATTCAAGCTTTGAATAAGAATGCAAATGCCTCTTCTGTGGTCAAAAACAAAGGGGTCAAACAGTTTTTCTCTGTTCAAGACAAAGGCAAAGCCCCGGCTGTCTCAAATGGTAATGCTTCTTTTCCTGTGCCTTTGTCCTCTCCACCTTAGGGTAAGGGAGAAAAAATTTTGACTGATGGATGACAAACTCCTCGCAAAGTGATCTCCCCCAGGCGACCTTTGCCTTCTCGGACTTGGAGTGGTGCATCCTCTCATGGGAAAACACCTGCTGAAAACTCTGGTGTTGGCTTGACCTGGTAATTGGTTCGCTGTCATAATGCACTGCAAATCGGACCTTGTTTCCCGAAGAAAAAGTTGCTGCACTTTTGTCCTCTCCTCAGGCTGATGCTTCATCCCAAGGCAGAGGCCCGGACATTGAGGTGGAAATGCAGACGTACACAACCCGTTAGTTGCTGTACATACTTATCCCATAATTGTAAATATGCTTGATCATCTGAAGTGTGTTACTCTCAATGTACAGGGAATGTGTCATGGTCGCAAATGCAAACTAGTCTGGATGTATATCAGGCAATTGCAGCCTAATATATGTATGCTGGTTATGATACCTTCTATGCTAGAGAGCAGTCCTTTTCTGGTGTGGCTTTTTTGGTAAAGCACAACCTTCAACCTGTTGTGGCTCTCAATGATCGCCATGGTAGATGGATTATTGTTCAATGCCTTGTTCAAGGGGAAATTTTTGAATTTACATCGGTTTATGCCCCCCAATCTTCTCGTGATAGAGCTTTAATTTGGGCTGCCATGCTGTCACGAGGACATGAAAAAAGGACATGAAAAAAGATGTAAAGTATCTTTGTAACTCAACCTATGCTTAACCCGGGGTTAACCATGGTTAAGTGTTGTAATGGTTTGGCCGTGAGGGACTGGCTAGAGGAAGTGCACACTTCCTAGAAGTTCCTAAGGGCAAAGTCTAGGTGCACCACTAGGTCCTAGGGGCAAGGCAAAGGCTTTAAAAGAGGGATCTAAAAGTTGGGCCCAAGGACAACCAACGTTGTCCTTGGTATGGGGGTTAGGACTTTAATGAAGAGGCAAATGGCAAGGAGGAGGTGCCATTTGTCCACCTTCCATCTCTCTCCCCTCACTCTCCCAGAGGTGTAGGACGTTTTCAGTTGTTCTTGTACAATTTTTGAGCTGTTTGAGCCGTTTCAAGCCTGTTTTCAGCCGTTTTGACACTGTTTTGACTGTTCGAAGGCTAGTACGCACTTCTAGGAAGTGCCAGAACTCATTTTTGGACTTTCGAAAAATTTTCGTACGACTATACGGAATCCGTACAGACATGTTCAGCTGCCTCCAACAGGTGCCCGGGGTTGTCTTTTGCTGTGCTGGACCTTTGTGCACATGTTTTTGGATGCGTGGTGGCTTCTGGAGCTGTTCTGGAGCTGTTTTGGACCAATGCAGGCTGCAGGTGGAACTTTCCCTATTGCTTTTGGCACCTTCTCTTAGGAGGACTCAGACACAGATCCCGAGGCAATCATTTCGGTGCAGATCTATGAACCATCTTTCCTCTACAGCTCGTTCTTGTTCACCCTCCGCTCTCTACCTTCATTTCTCTCTCTTCTCCTGATTGCTGGAAGACACTTGCACCCTACAGGGAGCTTGGACAGAGGATAGGTGCGAGGAAGGAGCTCGCCCCTCTACCACAGACAGCGGGAGTTGGTTCCAGGTTCGGTTTTTTCCTTGTTCTTTCTTACTTTGCAGCTTTTTGCAGTGCATGCGTGTTGTGTGCAGTCCTTTCAGGACTCCAACAGGTTCTAGTAAGCACCCAAAGGCCAGGGTGATCCTGTGGAAGGCCTAAGGACAGTGTGGATGCATGTGATAGCCTTGAGGCTGCCTTGAGCTCAGTTTGCCAGTGGTTTGGATGCATGAATGCCTCTAAGTTATGTCAGATCAGAAGTGAATGCTTGAGTATGCCTTGCCAGTGGAAATTCTAGTGGTGCACTGGAATTAGATGCCTTGAAGACAAGTAGAGGATTTGCAGAGAGGAACAGTGCAAGGTTGAACCCTTGTTGTAAAGCATTTCCATTCAGAAGCATTAAATAAATACCGTAAGAGGTGCCAAGGCATTTGGGGCCAGTGGGTGCACTGTGTACTATTTTAAGCAGGGGCATTCTAGCCTCACCTTTGTTGTTGTTGAAGCTTGTTTCTAAGTTGTGCTAAGTGATTTAAGTGACTGAAGCTTGCATTGTGGCTATTTATGAAGTTTATGACTGAGTAGAAGAAGATCACTGCCCTTTTGTTTATCGAAGGCCAGTTTCACATGCATACTTATCCATGGCAACAACATGCCTTCATTTGTGGTGACTTTAATAATGTCCCTCAATCGGGTGACAACACCTCAGGCCACACTCATATGTTGGCTTCTGAAACACAGGCATGGTCTGATTTTTTGCTTCAGTTGCGCCTAGTTGATCTCTAGAAGGAATTACAGGCCATGCTTCCGGGCTATACCTTTTAGCATAATGCTCAATCTTCTTATCGGGCACGCTTGGACAGATGGTATCAGATTGATCCACAGCATTGTGATGCCTTTACTTGTCAAATTTGGGTTGATCATGCTTTCACACATTCGGATCATGCTCCTCTTTGGTTGAGGCTTTCCTTACATGAATTTCCCACTGACAAATTGCCTTGCCGAAGGCTTTTGCTGATTAACAATAGTTATGTAGAGCATGCTGACTTTAAAGCCTTGGTCTCTGATGCTATTCAGCCTCTCTCTCGTCAGTTACACATTGGTTTGGATTATGCCTAGCAAGCTTTTGTTGCTCAGATGCAAGCAGTTATTCGACATTATAGCAAATCCTATATGCAAGCCACAAGGGAGACTGTAGCACATGCCAAATTTACTTGTCAGAGTTTGATTGAGCTTGCTCATCTTCGCCCTTTGTCTTCAGAGGAAAGCATGCTCTTATGTCAGGCTCAATTCTCTCTTCAATCCAATGATTGCAGAAAGCTTGCTAAATGGGAAACTCGATCCAGACAACGGGCATTTTGGATAAAGGCTGCTTTTCCAAGCAATTTTTTAAGAGTTTATACTACAAAAGAGAGGCTGCCAATATCTGTCGAATCTGGATGCCTGATGGTTCTTGGTCAACATCTCGTTCACAACTTGCTGATTTATGTGTGCAGCACTTCTCCACTCATTTTGGGCATGTGGATACTCTTTCTCCTCGGGTCGTGTCTGCACGTCAGCTTCTTTTGCAGCATATTCATCCAATTCTGTCTGATGCTCAAGCTTTGGAACTTAAACATCCCTTCACTGAAAGGGAGTTGTCTGATGCACTGAGATCCTGTGGCAGATGGAAACCTCCAGGATGGGATGGTCTCAATGTTGAATTTTTTCTTGCATTCTGGGATCTTCTTAAATTCACCTTGCTGCAAATGAAAAATACACCATGGCAAAATCAGCAGATGCCTGTGTCATGGAAAAAGGGTCTTTTCAAGCTGATTCCAAAAAAGCAGCTATGTGATTCACTTGGTGATTGGAGGCCAATCACGCTCATGCTAGTCATTTACAAGATCATTGCCAAAATGGTGGTTGATCGGATTAAAGGTTATTTGCATGATGGGTTGCATCCCTCCCAATATGGCTTTGTTCCACATCGCCATATCACAGATAGCATTGCCAATGCTTATATTGGGATTGAATATGCCAAATACATGCAACACGATGTTCTACTCTTGCAGGTAGATATTGCAAAAGCCTTTGACACAGTTCTTGACTTCTCCAGGGTCCTCTTCTCGTCCTTTGCGGCTATCTCAGATTACTGTACCTGCATTGTATAAAATCCTTTTGCCTCAACCTTGTCTTTCAGAGAGAGGTGATTCTGTTTGGCGAATGCATCGCCCAGCCAAGTGGTGGAGGAAAAGATTACAGCAACTTTGGGCCGATAAAGTACCGCTTCGGCAACAGGTTTTCTTTTGGCGAGTTCTTTTGGGAGTGTTTGTATCTGGACAACTATTAGCTCATCGACACATTGCTCCTGCACTTTGCCACACATGTTCTACTTCTTTGGAGACTGTGCCTCACTTGTTTTGGCATTGTCCGTACTCTCATGAGTTTTTTTATCTGCTTCGACAGCGCCTGCGAGCAACATTCCCATCTGTTCCGTTTGGGATTCTTCTGGCTATTTGGGTTTCATCCATCCACACCGGAGTTTCATCTTGGATTCGCTACTGGGCACTATGGACTTTATGGACATATAGGAATTGTAAAGTCTTTGGTGATCCTACTTTCTCTTTGTTTGCTTTTTTAGGCGTTCTCTGCAGCAATCTTTCTTTGATTGCTTGCAGACCCGCTGCATAGATCATGAGGTCTTTTTGGCATATAATGAAATTTTCAGTTGATGTAATTGTAGCACCTTATTTTGAGGTTGCTACTCATATAATATAATCAATCAAAGATTTCACCCAAAAAAAAAAGAGTGTGTGTGTGTGTGTGACTGCGATGGCGAGCACAGCCCCTCCCTCACCCGTCCCTGTACCTTGCCCGCAGCCTGCTACTGCTGCTGCGCCTACGTCCATACCCCATTTGTCAGCCCCTGTACATCTTCCATTTGCACTTGCCCCTTCCTTTGCCCCTGCGCAGGCCGTACAGGCTGTACGGTCGTCCGTACAGGCTCCCCCCTCCGTACAGGTTCCTTTACCCGTTCTTTTTCCTTCTTCTGTACCTGCTCCCATGTCGGTACAGCGAGATTCCATACCAAATTCGTCTTCCCCTCTGTCTCTGCAACCTTTTGCTCTTCTAACGCCGGGTCTTGTACAGTCTTTTCCTGATGTCTCTTCCTTCCCTCTTCCTACTGCTCCGACAGATGGCTCTTTCGTTTTCTCTGCTTCAGCCCCCCCTTCTGCCTCTGCTCCTCCTGCACGTGTCTTCTTTCGACGAAGCATGGTGGTTTGCCTCCTTCCACCTTGGTTAAATCGGCAAAGTTGGATATCGCGGATGGTCCTTCGTCTTCCCTTCAACTGGACCTTCTTCGCCATATGTGTTTTGCTTCTGTCACAAATGTTCCTTCATCGGGTTCATAGCTTGTTTGTTCTTTGAACTCTGCCCTTCTGGTTTTCGATCTTCGACAGGCTCTCCAGTTTGGGGTCTGTCTCTACTTTATGGGCGGGGTTTTATCTGCAGCTCAACTACACCGTTGGGCTGAAGTTGCAGTGGGTCAGGATTGCCTTTCCTCCTTTGTCTTTCTGGGCAAAGGTTTTTATTATGCCCACTGCTCTTCGACTGATGTGGTAGAGCGACTTGTCAGTTGTGCCGGTATTCATGGGGCTGGTTTCTTTGCTTATGTGATGCCCTGGGATCCACTATTTAATCCGTCTACCTCTCTTCTGACTCACTGTTCGGTCTCGATTACCCTCAAAGCGTTGCCTCTTCCTCTTCTTCAGCATCTTCCTACTCTTGCAGCTTTTTTGGGGAGGCCTCTACATGTTCTGAGACAAGAGTTTTTGAAGGCTACTCGGGATGTTCACCTTTGTATTTTATGGGATATGATGCAGCCCATGCCCTTTTCTCTAAATCTTGATTTGGGATTTACTCATTCGATGCGCATCAGGCTGCATTTTGCCTCTTTTCCTACAGCATGTTATCGGTGCCGGCAGGTTGGTCATTCTGCACGTGCTTGCCCTTCTACTTCCATGACCACTCCTCCTGCTCCTTCTTCCGCTATGAAGGTTACTCCTCCTCCTCCTCCGGTTTCTGCTAAGGCTTTACTGGATAAGCCTTCTTTTACTGCTCCGAATCATTACTGGAGGAAGGTGGAAAAATCACAGGTTAATCTTTCTCTTACTGAAGAAGTTCAGGATCCGACTTCCGTTGAGCATCATCAGCCTCCTTCTCCTCCGGTTTCTGCTAAGGCTTTACTGGATAAGCCTTCTTTTACTGCTCCGAATCATTACTGGAGGAAGGTAGAAAAATCACAGGTTAATCTTTCTCTTGCTGAAGAAGTTCAGGATCCGACTTCCATTGAGCATCATCAGCCTCCTTCTTCTCTCCTTGTGTGTGATTTCTGCAAGATTTGCCTCTTTCCTTCAGCCCCCCTTTCTCCTAGCTTTTCCGTACAGATCCATCGCCCACTTCTTGTTCTTTTTTCTGTTTTTTCATCAGTCCGTACAGCCTGTTTGATTCTGTACTTCTGTTCCGTACAGTTTCGTCTGTCTTTTCAGGGTTTTCTGTCCATATAGGGTTTTCGTACGTCCATACACCTGCCCACAGTACATCCGTACTGTTCTGTACCGTTCCGTACTGCTTCTGCGATCTCTACCTCTGTTCCGTACGCGTGTACTTTTCCGTACTGCTTCTGCAGTCTCTACCTCTGCTCCGTACGCTTCTGCCTGTCTGTACAAGCCCTGTCAGTCCGTACAGCCTCGACTTCTCTCTTTGCTTCTGTCAGTACAACTTCTGTCAGTCGTACAGCTTCTGTCAGCCCGTACTTGCTGCTGTTCTCAGCCTCTTTCTCTGTTTTCCTTTTGTCTTTCCCTTACAGCATCTCCCTCCTATTTTCTCTTTTCATTCTCCCATGGAAACTATCAAGACCTACATGCACAAGAAGCTTAAACAGAACTCGAGTCAAGATAACTCAATGCATGCCTCTCTTGAGGCTCAACTAGTTTTTAATATTATGCATGAGGGCCTTGAAGACACACGCCGGGATTGGAAGGAATCTCCTCCCACTGTTGGGCTCATGGTGGAGGTGGATGACATCGTTCATCCCGTGCGTGAATACGCCAAGCATGCTATTATTATTTTTTCCGCGGGATGCATGCCTGTTGCAGCAGATGTTGGAAATCGGCTCACCAGGACTTTGGGTGGTTGCTTTGTTTGGAAAGTGCATTATGCTGCGCGGGGTTTTTTTCAGGTTATTATGACATATGAATTGCACAAACAGATGCTCCTTGAAAACTCCCCTTTGTTTTATGGGCAGCAAATGGTGCATGTTTTGCTCTAGTCGCCCACCAAGGACTATTAGGCTTTAATTCGCAATCGCTCTCCGGTATGGGTGGAAGTGGTTGACTTCCCTCAGTGCTTGGCTTCTCTCTTACCCAAAATTGCAGCATCATTGGGTAAGGTGGTGTGCCCACCGCGGCTAAATGGGAACTCCAACCGATTTTTCATTTTGTGGGATACTGATCGTCGCACTCCTGACTCCTATTCTGTTACGGTGAATCATGTGGATATGGGCAGTGCGTTTTAAAAGCTCAAGTGGGGCCTATTTGCAGGTGCATGTTTTGAATGTAAGAAGTTTGACAACATGGCTTGTCAGTGTCCTCTTGTCATGCATAAAATGCCTTTGGAAAATATGCCTTCTCATATGCCTACTAAAGAAATGATGGGTCAGCCCGTTCTCAAACAGAAGGGTGTCAAGCCTCTTGCTTCAGCTCAGGAAAAAGGCAAGACACCTGTTTTGTCCAATGGGAATGCCTCTCCCTCTATGACTTCCACCTCTCAGCCCAAAGGGAAAGACAAAACTTTGCAGGAGGTTTGGTAGACTCCCAGGAAAACTGTCGCAGCTAGACGACCATTGCCTTTTCGCACTTGGAATGTTGCATCCTCGACTGTTCCTACTCCTGAAGAAAATTCAGGAGTGGGTATTACATGGGCAGCTGTGACAACCAGTCAAACTCTCTTTCCCGAAGAAGATATTGTTGGTTTGCTGTCCACTTCTCAACCAATTGTGATACCTCAAGGCCGGGGTCCGGATCTTGAGGTTGAGATGCAGGCCTGATTTCAGTTCTTCCTCTGCTATGCATAATCTGTAAATATGCTGTCAAAACTTATATGTTTGACACTGAATGTACAGGGTTTGTGTGATGCTTCTAAATGGAAGACAGTCTGGGGGTATCTCAATTACTTACAGCAAGATGTGGTAGCTTTGCAGGAACATAATCAGCATGTGTATGCTGGACAGCATGGTCATTTTCACGGTTATGAGATTTTCAATTCAGGACAGCATTCCTTTTCCGGAGTGGTGTTTCTGATCAAACATGATCATCAGCCCTCTGTGGCCTTCAATGATTCACGAGGCAGATGGATGGTTATGCAATGCATTGTACAGGGTGACATCTTTGAATTTGCATCTGTCTATGCTCCTCAATCCTCCCGTCATCAAGGACAGATTTGGGTAGATACACAGAGGTATCCATGGAGGCAATATGCTTTTCTTTGTGGTGACTTCAACAATGCTCCTCAGCCAGGGGATATACATCTGGCCATACACATATGTTGGCCTCTGAGAGGCAGAGCTGGTCTAAATTGTTGCTTGATTTCAATTTTGCTGATCTTTGGACAGCATCTTATCCTTTGCTGCCTGGGTTTACTTTCCAGCACAATGCTCAATCTACAAACAAAGCTAGACTGGACAGGTGGTACAGAGTTGATCCTCAGCACTCTGATACTTTTACTACTACCTTGTCAGTTGATTATGCATTTGTGCATTCTGATCATGCACCTTTACGTTTGAGGATTTCTCTGCATGACATGCCGAATGATCGATCGGCTTCCACACAAAAGGCTCCTCTTGATACCATGTTGGTAAACTGAAAGGAAAGCATGGAGTGAACACAAACTCAGAATTCTTGCTTATGGAATGAAGAAAGGTGAGGTCCTTAAGTAGGCACCTCTTACATGATCACTGACATCACAAATGACCTCTGAGCTCCACAATCATCTCCTCAATCTGCTCCTAGATTCTCTCAATCATCCTATGTGGCTTCTACCACCACCTAACAGTGCTTATGGGCACCTAACTGTGCCTCTAGCACACACACATAGAAACCAAGGTGTGCCTAGGGCATACACCTTGAGATATCCCAACATGTACAACTATATCACCCAGCACTCTAGGTAGGAAATTTAGTACAGCCTCTTTCTCCTCCGTCCACTCCACCTCTCTGCGCCTCATCCAACTATAGTCAAATTGATCAAGTATGCGCTAATTAATTTCATCCAGCTTAGACTTGGTATGCGTAATCTCTCTTATTTTCTCCTCACTCAATGTAATAATATGCCAAACACACACAATAGTTATTTGGATCATGATCATTTTAAGGCCATGGTGTATGATGCATGTCAACCTCTTTCACCTCAGAGTTTTATTGATACTCATTATGCCTGGGATACATTTGTTGCTCGTATGCAATCAGTTATACGGGATTATGCCAAATATCATCTCAAAACATTGAGGGATACGTTTGCTGGGGCAAAATCTATCTGTCAGTCTTTGACTGAACTTAGTCATTTTCGGTCTTTGTCTCTTGAAGAAAGCACATCTTTATGCCAAGCAAGACATTGTACTTGTCTTGCAATGAAATTTTCTGATCTTGTATTTTGTTGCTCTCCACTTTCAGAACAGCCTCTTGTAATATAAAAATACATGGATTTTCACTTTTTTTTTTATGTGTGTGTGTGTGTGTGTGTGTGTGTGTGTGTGTCTTTTCGATGCTAAGCGTCGCCTTTCACAGCCTGCATCGCAAGATGATCAATTTACTGTGGAAGCTCAGTACGTGTTTGACACCCTTAAGGATGACTTTCAGCAGTCACGACAGCAATGGGGCAAACCGGTTCCAGAGGTCACGTACAAATTGAAATTGCCGTCCCTTGTCAATCCTCTCCGGAAGTTGTCTCAAACTGCTGTCATAATTTTCTTTCCAGGAAGAATCCCAGCAGCTAGTGATGTTGCACAGTGGATTAAGTCCATCCTTGGAGGATGCTTTGTAGAGGGAGTGTATTTTGCTTCCAGAGGTTTCTATGAAGTGCATTTATCTGATGCTTCGTGCAAGCAGAGGCTACTTGAGTTCTCTCCCCTGTTTTATGGGAAGCAGACCGTACATGCTATGCCCTGGTCCCCAAACAAGGATTACCAGAGTCTTATACGACATCATTGTCCTGTATGGGTTGAGGTTGTTAACTTCCCGGATTATATGCGTGAAGAGTTGCCTGGCCTGACTGCTTCTTTGGGACAGGTCATTTGCCCTCCACGCCCCATGGGAAACCGTAACAGATTCTGCATTCTCTGGGACACTGACACACCTACCCCTCCTTCTATTGAGGTTGAAGTTGAGGGAGTACAATTGGGCAAATTTTATTTTGAATTAAAGTGGGGTGTGTTTGCAGGAGCTTGTTTTGCCTGCCACAAGTTTGGGCTTCTAGCCTCTGAATTCCCGATGGTTCTGCATCTCTTCATATCAGGCTCAGAATAGTACAGTCCATTGTAATGTCCTATGTCCAGTTCTTTGTGCCTTTACTGCATTGGTCCTCTAGAGATATTTCAGCTTTTATGTCTCAAGCAATGGAGACGTTATGGAGGACAAAAACTGCTGTAAAAGCATTGAGACTGATGAAGATGGAAATGGTGTGCTGTCCTAGGATGCATGGTGGACTCAATGTCCTCAATATAAGATAACATGTACTTGCCAGGAAGGCGACTATGCTCCATACTTTTTTCCGCCAACAACAGCCATGGACTTGTATGATAGCATCCATGTGTGTCAACATGAGGACTTGTGCTTATGGTCATTGGACTACTGATCATTGGGAGGTTGTCATTGGGAGATTTGTAGGGAAGATACCTGGCTGTCCTTTCTCTACTGCTCTGATACTTGACTGGAAGCAAGTACTTTCTAAGGTCAAATGGGCTCCTGATAATTGCTCGGGGACAAATTCAATGAGGAAAGAAAGTATTCATTGGAGTGCCATCTTTGACATTCCACTCACTTTACAGGAACCTGTTCGGGCATACAATCTCATGAAATTGGGAATTAGATACATAAATGATGTGGTAGATAATCAGGGCTATGTCTTATCTTTTCCCCAGGCCACTGCTTCCTATGCATTGGGAATGAAACATAGGTCCATATGGAAGAAAATTGCTGATCTCTTACTTCCTTTTCTACCTGTTCCTCCTGTGGCTAACACAAACAGGCTTATGGATTGGCAATTGCAACCCTCTGCTACATGCACGCATCCTGTTCCTCTTTCTGCCTTGACCTCCATCAAAGTCTACAGGCTTCTTCAGCCTGCTCCATGGATTCAACAATATGCTAATACTCTGTGGCATATAAGGAAGCCCCTCTCATGCTGGCGGAAGAATCTCCGGATATTATGAAATGTCATTGAAACAAAGACTTTTTCTTTGGAGATGCATGACAGGCACATTGTCAGTGGGAGTCACGCTTGCCAAACATCGCATTGCACCATCCACATGTTTAAGATGTCAGGCTCCTTCAGAGATTGTCCCTCATTTGCTTTGGCACTGCCCGTGTTCTAGGAACCTCCTCGGGAAAATTTCAGATCATCTTCCGCTCCGTTTCCCGAGTCACATTTTTGGGAAACATTTCTGGCTCTTTGGCATTTATGAGGTCTTTGTCTCCATACTCACTATTTCTCTCTTGGGTGAGATATTAGGCTCTTTGGACAATCTGGAGTGAGCATAATTTGGCATACTTAGGTCGGCAGATTCACAAGTCATATGAATCTTTCCGAGCCTCATTGCGGCAATCCTTATATGATGCATGCCATGAGGGTGATATGGATACTTCTTGCATAGAGCTTTTCTTTTTATGTTTCTGATCTTCGGGATCCTCTCCATTTCGGAGACTTCCCATCTAGTAAATATACTGCACTGGATATTACAAAAAAAGTGTGTGTGTGTGTGTGTGTGTAAGTTTTAAGGTGTATGTGTGTGTGTGAAAACCTGAGGCTGACACAGACAGGCTAACGGATTGGCAATTGCAACCCTGTGCTACATGCACTCATCCTGTTCCTCTTCCTGCCTTAACCTCCATCAAAGCCTATAGGCTTCTTCAGCCTACTCCATGGATTCAACAATATGCTAATTCTTTATGGCATATAAGGAAGCCCCTCTCATGGTGGCGGAAGAATCTCAGGATGTTATGGAAAAGTAAAATGCCATTGAAACAACAACTTTTTCTTTGGAGATGTATGACTAGTACATTGTCACTGGGGGTCACACTTGCGAAACGTCGCATTGCACCATCCACATGTCTAAGATGTCAGGCTCCTTCAGAGACTGTTATTCATTTGTTTTGGCACTGCCTGTGTACTAAGATCCTCCTCAGCAGAATTTCAGATTATCTTTAGATCCGTTTCCCAAGTCACACATTTGGGAAACATTTCTGGCTCTTTGGCAGATTTATGAAGTCTTTGTCTCCATACTCACTATTTCTCTCTTGGATGCGATATTGGGCTCTTTGGACAATCTGGAGTGAGCATAATTTGGCATACCTGGGTCGGCAAATTCACAAGTCATATGAATCTTCCCGAGCATCATTGCGACAATCCTTGTATGATGCCTGCCATGGGGGTGATATGGATGCTTCTTGCATAGAGCTTTTCTTTTTATGTTTATGATCTTTGGGATACTCTCCATTTTGGAGACCTCCCATCATGTAAATTTATGATCATATAAATATATGCACTGGATATTACCCAAAAAAAAGTATATGTGTGTGTGTGTGTGAGTGTGAGCACTATGTTTTCGACATGCTCAAGGATGAATTCCACCACAGCCAGAAGGAGTGAGCCAAACCTCCCCCGGCCCTTAAGTATAAGCTGAAGCTGCCCTCATTGGTTACTCCTCTCCGGAAGTTGTCTCAACAAGCAGTTATCATTTTCTTCCCTGGGAAGTTACCTTCTGCAAATGATGTGGCTCAGTGGGTTCAGGCTTTGTTGGGAGGTTGCTTTGTTGAAGGAGTATACTTTGCTTCTCGAGATTTTTATGAAGTGCACTTTTTGGATGCCTCATATCGTCAGCAGATATTGGAGATGTCTCCTCTATTCTATGGCAGACAAATGGTGCATGTCATGCCATGGTCGCCAAATAAGGATTATCACGGTCTCATTCGACATCACTGCCCTGTATGGGTTGAGGTAGTGGATTTTCCGGATTATATGAGGGCTGAGCTACCAAGTCTGGAAGCTACTTTGGGGCAAGTTGTATGCCCACCCTGTCCTTCGGGTAATCGAAATCGGTTTTGTGTTCTTTGGGATACAGATCACCCAACCCCTCCTTCCATTGCGGTAGAGGTGGAAGATGTTCCCTTGGGCGAAAAATATTTTGACTTGAAATGGGGAGTATTTGCATGTGCTTGTTTTACTTGTCATAAATTTGGCCATCTAGCTTCACAGTGTCCTGCGATACTGCATCAGCTCCCACCTACAGCTATTGCTCCAGAAAATACTACCCCTCCAACTTATGGTCCAGGGCCTAAGCCTACGCCTAACAAGTTGGGTGATGTGGCATCTAAATCTGTTCTTCCCAAAGAAAGTGTGGTCCAGGTTTCAGCCAAGAAAAAGGATAAGGGAAAGGGCAAAATTTCAGAATCTAATGCCTCTCCCCAGGGTGCCTGGCAGCAACCCAAAAAGGTATTTGCGCTTAAGCCACGACCGCTGCAATCTCGGCATTGGGATGCCTCTACTTCCACCCCTGGTCAGGCCTCTACCCCTGCTGATAGCCTGACTTCTCGACTGTGGGTTGATGTGCTCAAGAAGGGCATTCCTGTATGTGACAATGATGAGGACGATAGAGCTATTGATCCAGGAGGCCAGGTGGACGTTGATGTCATGGTTCAGGCCTGACAGCTTATACCTTTACTATGTTTCTTGGTTCGACTGTACATATCTTCTATGTCTGCTTCAATTACTTGCATTACATACAATGTTCAAGGTCTTGGCAATGTCAATAAGTGGAGACTTTTTTGGCACTATGTACATAGAATGCACCCCGATGTAATTTCCTTACAGGAACACAACCAACACTTCTTGGCTGGCCAGCAAGGCCACTTTGCTGGTTATGACATCTTTTATGCTGGTACAATGCACTTTTCCGGGGTATGCATGCTGGTGAAACATCATATGCAGCCCACGGTTGCTCACAACGACCCCCAGGGTCGATGGATGGTAATCAGATGCATCTATCATGCCGATCTTTATGAAATAGCATTGGTTTATGCCTATCAAACTTCTGCGACAAGAGCTCAAATGTGGGCCTCCCTCAAGCAATATCCATGGCTGTCTAATGCTTTTTTGTGTGGAGACTTTAATAACTCGCCTGCTATGCAAGACAACACCACTCATCGTTCTCACATGATCCCCACTGAGCTTCGACATTGGGAGGATATGCTTTCTTTCTTGCATGCAGTAGATTTATGGCTCTTAACAAGGGATAGAGATATGGGTTATACATACCGTCACAATGCTTTTACTCATTACTGGGCTCGACTTGACAGATGGTATTTGTTGCATGCTCAGCAGTATGCTAGTTTCACATGTGCATTATGTTCGAACACTGAAAGGAAAGAGTACAGTGGACACAAAATCAGAATACTTGCTTATAGAATGAAGAAAAGAGAGGTCCTTAAGTAGGCACCTCATACAAGGTAGATTGGAATTCTACTGATACTGGGCAGAAGTCAAGCTTGATCAATGGCGCTTCTAATGGAATTGCACAGACACCCTTGGGAAATGGTATTGACAAAAGGTTTAAATCTTTGCCCCCAGCCGAGTCTTTGCCTCGAAATGAAACGTTAGGTGGCTACATTTTTGTCTGCAATAATGATACGATGCAAGAAGATTTGAAGCGACAACTGTTCGGCTTACCCCAGAGGTATCGGGACTCTGTTCGTGCCATACAGCCTGGCCTTCCCTTGTTCTTGTATAACTACACAACTCATCAGCTTCATGGGATTTTTGAGGCTGCAAGTTTTGGAGGATCAAATATTGATCCGACTGCTTGGGAGGATAAGAAATGTAAAGGAGAATCAAGATTTCCAGCACAGCATAATGTCTCAAGGAAGGTGCAATATTGCTATGCCAAAAACAAGGAGACAGGAAAGGACAAAGAAAAGACCGTTTCTGCAAATCCACTTACAGTTAATGAGCCTCCACAAGATGAGGCATCCTTTGAAGATTATGCATTTTAAACACATCTCTATGTATGCTCCAGATCTCTCTTTTTATGCCAAGGTACTCAGCCTGGATAGTCCTCCAAAATGAATGAAAATAAACTATTGTGTTTTGTGTGTTTTGTAAACACCTCTGGTCACCTTATGATGTAGGCCATGTGTATGTTTTGTTCCATGGTACCTCCTGCAGACATTGTGTGCATGTACATGCAGGGGAGATAACCATTGGAAGGTCTTTTTGTATCCCTTTTGTTTACCTTACACCCAAGGGAACCCTTGCTAGCATGAGAACCTAGCCATAGATTTATCCTTGACCACCATGAGATGGCATGAGAAACTATGAGACTAGACGTATCCTTGACATAGCCTGAGGCATTCCCTTACACTCAATGTCCAGGGGATGTGTGACAGTAGGAAATGGAAAACAGTGTGGCTGTACATCAATAGATTTCAGCCTGACATAGTGGCATTACAAGAACACAACCAACATGTCTATGCAGGAAAGACAGGACACTACTGTGGCTATGACATTTTCTATGCCGGGGAGAACTCTTTCTTACGGGTGGTCCTTTTGATCAAACATGAGTTTCAACCATTTATTGCTCTAAATGACAACAAAGGCAGATGGCTTGTTCTTCAATGCATTATTCGAGGAGAGGTGTTTGCATTTGCCTCTGTTTATGCACCTGAATCCTCTAGAGAAAGAACTGCGATTTGGGATGCCATGCAACAATATCCATGGAGATATCATGCCTTTATATGTGGAGATTTCAATAATGCTCCTCAACAGGGTGACAATAAGTCCAGACATACTCATATGTTAACCCCTGAAAGGCATGCATGGTCTCAATTACTGATGCATCTGGATTTGGTTGACCTTTGGAAGGAATTGCAGCCTTTGGCACCTGGATACACCTTCCAACATAATGCTCTTTCTTCTTATCAGGCACGTCTGGATCGATGGTATAGTGTAGCTCCGCAACAAAATGGGGATATTACACGCAAAATGTGGATTGACCATGCCTTTGTGCATTCAGATCATGCATCTCTATGGTTGCGGTTATCCTTTCATGATATGCCAGATGATAGATTGCCACAAAGGCGACATCTAATCGTGAACAATAGCTACTTGCAACATGCTGCTTTCAAGGCCATGGTTACTGAAGCATCTCATTCTCTGTCTTCTTGCAACCATATTCATATTGATGATGCCTGGGATTCTTTTGTTTCTAAAATGCAAGTTGTGATTAGAGGTTATGGCAAGTCTTACATGAAGACTCTGAGGGAAACTATTGCTCAGGCTAAACTCACTTGTCAAGATCTCACTGAACTCAGCCATCTTCGTTCGTTGTCCCTGCATGAGCAAACAACACCATGCCAGGCCAACCATTGTTTTAAACTAAATGATCACAGAAAACTGGCTAAATGGGAGACTAGAGCCAGACAAAGAGCCTTTACAGATAAAGGCTGCTCTTCCAAAGAATTTTTCAAAAGCTTGCATCAGAGGAGATTAAAAACAGAAATTTCCAGGGTGCTTATGCCTGATGGATCATGGACCACCTCGCGGTCACAGCTTGCTTCGGTTTGTGTGCATCATTTCTCTCAGCAAATTGGTTCTGCAATTCCTCCCTCACAGCAGGTTTTGGTTGCACGAAATTTACTGTTGCAGCATGTTTCTCCTATTATTTCCACTACTCAAGCTTTGGAATTGGAGGAACCTTTTACTGAGAGGTAACTGTCAGATGCAATCAAATCTTGCGGCAGATGGAAATCTCCAGGATGGGATGGTCTTACAGTCGAGTTTTTTCTAGAATATTGGCCTCTTTTGAAGCATACATTGCTACATGTGGTGAATGCTGCATGGCAAAATCAGAAAATGCCTGACACATGGAAGAGAGGTCTTGTTAAACTCCTTCCAAAAAAACAAAATTGTGAATCTTTGGCAGACTAGAGACCTATCACCCTTATGCCAGTCATTTACAAAGTCACTACAAAAATGATTGTCGATCGGCTAAAAGGGTTTTTACATGATGGGTTGAATCCTGCCCAATTGGTTTTGTCCCGCGTAGGCATATCACAGATAACATTGCTAATGCCTATGTTGGAATTGAATATGCAAATACACGCAGCAGGATGTTTTATTGTTGCAAGTTGATATTGCCAAAGCCTTTGATACTGTTAAGTGGGATTTTATTTCATCGACTATGCAGGCATTCGGATTTGGCACAAAAATGCAGCAAGTTATCACTTGGCTATATCAAGATAGTAAAGCTGCCTGCATACTTTCAGGGGATATATCTACATCCTGAACTCTTGGTTGTTCTGTTAGGCAAGGATGTCCCCTAAGTGCTTTACTTTTTGCCATAGCCACTCATCCAATACTTCAATATCTGGACCACCTTTTGGACACTGACCAGTTGCACGGTTTGGAGATTGCTGGCAGTCGTAGCATGATCGCTCAAACATATGCTGATGATTCATTCTTTACCCCAAAAAATACTCGGAGTGATCTGTCCATGATTATGAAGGCTCTTTCTCCATATGGATTGGCTGCTGGTCTTCGGGTAAATTTTCAGAAATCAAAATTGTTGCCATTACATGAACAGGAATGGCACAGACTTCTGTGGCCTAGGGAAATTGTCCCCGCTTCTCAATTTATTCGACATCTTGGCTATCCTCTAGGTTGGGAACTCACCCATTCCCAACAAACTGATTGGGTGTTAACAAAGTTGAGGGCAAAACTTGAATATTGGAAGCTTGCAACTTGGCCAATACATGTTCGTTTGCGAATCGCACAATCCATTTTGATAGCATACATACAATTTTATCTGCCTCTCATTATGTTCACTAAGGCAGAGCTGAATTCCTTTATGTCACCTATCATGGAAACTTTCTGGTGTGCAAAAAATGGCAAGAAAAGTCTCAGATTACTCTCTATGCATCGTCTCTGTTCTCCAAAGATGCACGGGGGTCTGAACATTCTCAATATTCAAATGCATTTACTTGCTCACAGAGGAAAAATGATGCTGCAGTTTATGCAAGGAGATCAGCCTTGGGCTTTCATGATCCGGCTTTGGGCATTGGCAGCCTACTCAGTGGGATTTCCTATTTGGCTCTATCCAAGGCAAGATTAGAGGCTGTACTTTTGTTTCTCGCCTGCTTCTCGATTGGAAACATATCTTATCCCACTTGGAATGGCATGGCCGAGATTCTTTGTCGGGAAACTCTTTGAGGGCTGAGAATATTTATTGGTCTAAAGTATTCCACCCTTCTTTGGCCATTCGAGAACCCGGACATTCTTATTTTCTCTCCTTTAAAGGCATTTCATCTGTGGCGGAAGTACTTCAGGATGATGGCACACTTTTATCTTTTTCTATGGCTGTCAGCAAGTAGGGTTTGGGATCTCATTATCGTCCTTTATGGCATAGGATTTCAGCAATGCTTCAACCATTTTTGCCGGTACCTCGCTTGGAACTTCAGAATAGGCTTGAGGATTGGATTTTACACTCTTCCTCCTCTTCAGCCCGTCCCTAGAAGCTCTCACATATCACAGTGTCCTATGTCTAGTTCTATTTGCCTTTGATACATTGGTCCTCCAGGGATAATTCAGCCTTTATGTCTCAAGCTATGGAGATGTTATGGAGGACAAAAACTGCTGTGAAAGCATTGAGACTGATGAAGATGGAAATGGTGTGCTCTCCTAGGATGCATGGTGGACTTAATGTCCTCAATATAAGATATCATGTGCTTGCAAGGAAGGCGACTATGCTGCATACTTTTTTCCGCCCACAACAGCCATGGACTTGTATGCTAGCATCCATGTGTGTCAACATGAGGACTTGTGCTTATGGTCATTGGACTACTGATCATTGGAAGGTTGTCATTGGCAGATTTGTAGGAAAGATACCTGGCTGTCCTTTCTCTACTACTCTGATACTAGACTGGAAACAAGTACTTTCTAAGGTCAAATGGGCTCCTGATAGTTGCTCGGGGACAAACTCAATAATGAAAGAAAGTATTCATTGGAGTGCCATTTTTGCAATTCCGCTAGCTTTACAGGAACTTGTTCGGGCATACAATCTCATGAAATTGGGAATTAGGTACATACATGATGTGGTAGATGCTCAGGGATATGTCTTATGTTTTCCTCAGGCCACTGCTTCCTATGCATTGGGAATGCATCATAGGTCTATATGGAAGAAAATTGCTGATTTATTACATCCTTTTCTACCTGTTCCTCCTGTGGCTGACACCGACAGGCTTACGGATTGGCAATTGCAATCCTCTGCTACATGCACTCATCCTGTTCCTCTTCCTGCCTTAACCTCCATCAAAACCTATAGGCTTCTTTAGCCTGCTGCTCCATGGATTCAGCAATATGCTAATTCTCTGTGGCATATAAGGAAGCCCCTCTCATGGTGGCGGAAGAATCTCAGGATGTTATGGAAGTGTAAAATGCCATTGAAACAAAGACTTTTTCTTTGGAGATGTATGACAGGTACATTCTCAGTGGGGGTCACACTTGCTAAACGTCGCATTGCACCATCCACATGTTTAAGATGTCAGGCTCCTTCAGAGACTGTTATTCATTTGCTTTGGCACTGCCCGTGTACTAAGATCCTCCTCTGAACAATTTCACATTATCTTCGGAAACGTTTCCCGAGTCACAGATTTGGAAAACATTTCTGGCTCTTTGGCAGATTTATGAAGTCTTTGTCTCAATACTCACTATTTCTCTCTTGGGTGCGATATTGGGCTCTTTAGACAATCTGGAGTGAGCATAATTTGGCATACTTGGGTCGGCAGATTCACAAGTCATATGAATCTTTCCGAGCCTCATTGCGGCAATCCTTATATGATGCCTGCCATGAGGGTGATATGGATGCTTCTTGCATACAGCTTTTCTTTTTATGCTTCTAAACTTTGGGATACTCTCCATTTTGGAGACCTCCCATCATGTAATTTTATGATCATATAAATATATGCACTGGATATTACCAAAAAAAAAAGTGTGTGTATGTGTGTGTCTGTGTATGTGTGTGGCGTACAATGCACTGGATTTTACCCAAAAAAAAAGTGTGTGTGTGTGGCATATAAGGAAGCCCCTCTCATGGTGGCGAAAGAATCTCGGGATGTTATGGAAGTATAAAATGCCATTGAAGCAAAGACTTTTTCTTTGGAGATGTATGACAGGTACATTGTCAGTGGGGGTCACACTTGCTAAACGTCGCATTGCACCATCCACATGTTTAAGATGTCAGGCTCCTTCAGAGACTGTTCTTCATTTGCTTTGGCACTGCCCGTGTACTAGGATCCTCCTCAGAAGAATTTCAGATTATCTTCGGATCTGTTTCCCGAGTCACAGATTTGGGAAACATTTCTGGCTCTTTGGCAGATTTATGAAGTCTTTGTCTCAATACTCACTATTTCTCTCTTGGGTGCGATATTGGGCTCTTTGGACAATCTGGAGTGAGCATAATTTGGCATACTTGGGTCGGCAGATCCACAAGTCATATGAATCTTTCCGAGCCTCATTGCGGCAATCCTTATATGATGCCTGCCATGAGGGTGATATGGATGCTTCTTGCATAGAGCTTTTCTTTTTATGTTTCTGATCTTTGGGATACTCTCCATTTCGGAGACCTCCCATCATGTAAATTTATGAGCATATAAATATACTGCACTGGACATTACCAAAAAAAAGAAGTGTGTGTGTGTGTGTGAGAGAGAAGTCTGTGTGTGCATGTGTCGTATTTCAATCATGGCTTCAGGTTTGGATGTTTGTACATATGCTCGAAAAGAAGGACCCGCAGATGCTAAGCGCCACCTATCAGAGCCTGCATCACAAGATGATGAACTTACTATGGAAGCTCAGTACGTGTTTGACACCCTTAAGGATGACTTTCAGCAGTCACGACAGGAATGGGGCAAACCCGTTCCAGAGGTCACGTACAAATTGAAATTGCCATCCCTCGTGAACCCTCTCAGGAAGTTGTCTCAAACTACGGTTATAATTTTCTTTCCAGGAAGAATCCCAGCGGCCACTGATGTCGCAGAGTGGATTAAGTCCATCCTTGAAGGATGCTTTGTAGAGGGAGTATATTTTGCTTCCAGAGGCTTTTATGAGGTGCATTTATCAGATGCTTCGTGCAAGCAGAGGCTTCTTGAGTTCTCTCCCCTGTTTTACGGGAAGCAGATGGTACATGCTATGCCCTGGCCCCCAAACAAGGATTATCAAAGTCTTATACGACATCATTGTCCTGTATGGGTTGAGGTTGTTAACTTCTCGGACTATATGCGTGAAGAGTTGCTCGGCCTGGCTGCTTCTTTGGGACAGGTCATTTGTCCTCCAGGCCCCATGGGAAACCGTAACAGGTTCTGCATTCTCTGGGACACTGATACACCTACCCCTCCTTCTATTGCAGTGGAAGTTGAGGGAGTGCAATTGGGAAAAAAGTATTTTGAATTGAAGTGGGGCGTGTTTGCAAGAGCTTGTTTTGCCTGCCACAAGTTTGGGCATCTAGCCTCTGAATGCCCAATGGTTCTGCATCAGCCCCCTCCCAATGCCTTGCCGGCCCAGACACGGGAAAAGAATGAGAATTTGCAAGCTAAGACAGCAAATAGAAATGGAGCAAAGAATGCCAAACCAATCAATCAGGTGCAGTCACTTGCTGGAAAAGGAAAAGATAAAGGAAAAGAGAAGATGAAGGAATCTGCGGGGATTGATCAAGATGGTTTTCAACAACCTAAGAAGGTGGTTGTATTGAAGCAATTCCCCCTTCAATCTCGTCAATGGGATGCTTCTTCTCCCTCACCAGGACAGGCTTCTACTTCAGCTCCTGTCCTTCAAAATTGGGTGGGGGTATTGAAGAAGGGCATCCCCATATGTGATTCAGAAGAAGGGGAGAATGCTATGTCTTTCATGGGTCATGAAGGAATGCAGCCCATGCAGGCAGAGGCTTTGCCTCTCTGATGTCTTGTTTTATTCTGATACTTTGCTGTATATTCCTCTTTCATGCCTCAAACACTTAAGTGCTTTACATACAATGTACAGAGCCTCTGCAATGTCTCAAAGTGGAGGCTTTTATGGAATTATGTACATAAAATGCAGCCAGATATTGTTTGTTTGCAAGAGCATAATCAACACTCCATGGTTGGTCATCATGGTTATTTAGGCGGTTATGATATTTATTATGCTGGTACCACTACCTACTCAGGTGTATGCATACTGGTTAGACATGAGCTGGAGCCTCAGTTAGCCTTCAATGACAGCAGTGGCAGATGGATGGTCATACAATGTAATGTCAATGGTGATATTCTTGAGTTTGCATCAGTCTATGCTTCCCAGACCTCTGCCATGAGGGCTTCATTATGGGATTCTTTATGCAGATATCCATGGAGATCCAATGCATTCATCTGTGGAGATTTTAATAATTCCCCTCTGCCAAGAGATAACACCACTTCAAGATCTCATATGCTATCTGGAAAGGCAGAAATGGGATAGCATGCTTCTTTCTGTGCAGGCTGAAGATTTATGGCTGCTTCTCCAAGGGTCAGTGCCTTGATATACTTTTCATCGTAATGCACTTACTACATACTGGGCAAGGCTTGACAGATGGTATTTGTTTTACCCACAACAATTTGCAGATTTTAGCCCTCATCTCCTTATAGATTTCTCATTGGGCTTGTCAGATCATGCCCCATTGTGGATGAATTTGCAGCTTGGCATGCCTCTGGATGATTTGCCACCCCTTTCCAGTAGATTATTGCATGTTAATCAGGCTTATTTCCGACATCACTATTTCCAGCAAATGATCAGACTTGCAATTCATCCCTTGCCTTTGAATGCCCAGGAGGACATGAATTATGCTTGGGACAGTTTTGTCTCTCGTATGCAGAATGTCATTAGGGAGTATGGCAACTGGCATATGACTGAATGGAGGAATGAGGTTAAATGGGCAAAAAGGACAGCACAACAATTGACTGAATTTTCTCAGTTAAGGCCTCTCTCTGATTCAGAAAAGGATTCCCTTTCACATGCTCAGTTTAAATTGACTGTTAATGATCAGAGGAAATTGCACAAATGGCAGATTAGGGCAAGAATGAAGCCCCTCATGGATAAGGGCTGCTCCTCAAAAGCCTTTTTCCAGGGCTTGCATGCTACTCGAAAGAAAAACTCATGTATAAGGGTAAGGAAGCTAGATGGCTCTTGGACGCACTCTTTCTCTGATCTCCAAGATGAATGCCAAAATTATTTCCCGAAATTGTTCTCCGCTCCTGGTTCCCCATCAAATCAAATGACTAATGCTAGGACTGAATTTCTCCAATATGTTTCTGGAATAGTGGAAATGGATGATGCTCTTACCTTGGAGAGACCTTTTACTGACACAGAACTTGATAATGCATTGTTCCACCTCAGCAAATACAAGTCCCCTGGCTGGGATGGCCTTACGGTGGAATTTTATATTTCTTTTTGGGATGATTTGAAAGAAGTCCTCTTGCAAATGATCAATGTTGCCTGACAAGAAAATCAGTTGCCGCACTCTTGGAAGCATGGCATAGTCAAACTTGTGCCCAAAAAACATCTATGTGACCATATGTCAGATTGGAGGCCTATTACTTTGATGCCTGTAGTTTACAAACTCATTGCCAAAATGATTGTGCATAGGCTTCACAGGATACTGGATGCAGGACTTCAGCCTCATCAGTATGGGTTTGTGCCTTGACTGCAATTGAATATGCTAAGTATTCGCATCAAGATGTGCTTATATTGCAGGTGGATATTGCTAAGGCATTTGACACTGTTCAATGGGATTTTATCTCTCAAATCATGACAAAGTTGGGCTTTGGTCCCAAGATGGCAAATGCAGTTTACTGGCTTTATTCAGGCTCTACTTCTCAGTGCATTCTTGGGGGTCATCTCTCTTGGTCATGGACATTAGGTCGATCAGTTAGATAGGGCTGCCCTCTTAGTGCTCTCTTCTAAGCCATTGCGATCCATCCCCTTTTAATGTATCTTGATCATCTTACAAACACAAGACAAATGACTCGTCTTAAAATCCCTGGGGCTGCATCCTTTTTGGCACAAGCATATGCTGATGATTCCTTCTTTATGCCACAGAATTCTCCCCGGGAAGTTCACATGCTTATGACCACTCTTTCATTGTATGGTTTGGCAGCGGGATTGCATGTCAATTTTGACAAATCTAAATTACTTCCCCTGAAACAATGTGACTGGCATTCTATTCTTTGGCCAGGTCAGGTGGTGCATTCCAAAGATGTAGTCAAGCATTTGGGATATCCCATAGGATGGCATATCACCAGGAAGCAGCAGCTAAAATGGATCTTCCAAAGACTTCAACATAAACTAGAATACTGGAAGATTTCTACTTGGCCTCTTCATGTCAGGCTCAGAATAGTACAGTCCATTGTAATGTCCTATGTTCAGTTCTATTTGCCTTTGCTGCATTGGTCCTCCAGGGATATTTCAGCCTTTATGTCTCAAGCCATGGAGATGTTATGGAGGACAAAAACTGCTGTCAAAGCATTAAGACTGATGATGATGGAAATGGTGTGCTCTCCTAGGACGCATGGTAGACTTAATGTCCTCAATATAAAATATCATGTACTTGCAAGGAAGGCGACTATGCTGCATACTTTTTTCCGCCAACAACAGCCATGGACTTGTATGCTAGCATCCATGTGTGTCAACATGAGGACTTGTGCTTATGGTCATTGGATTACTGATCATTCAAAGGTTGTCATTGGGAGATTTGTAGGGAAGATACATGGCTGTGCTTTCTCTACTGCTCTGATACTTGACTGGAAACAAGTACTTTCTGAGGTCAAATGGGCTCCTGATAATTGCTCGGGGACAAACTCAATGAGGAAAGAAAGTATTCATTGGAGTGCCATCTTTGACATTCCACTCGCTTTACATGAACCTGTTCGGGCATACAATCTCATGAAATTGGGAATTAGATACATACATGATGTGCTAGATGATCAGGGCTATGTCTTATCTTTTCCTCAGGCCACTGCTTCCTATGCATTGGGAATGCATCATAGGTCTATATGGAAGAAAATTGCTGATTTATTACATCCTTTTCTACGTGTTCCTCTTGTGGCTGACACAGACAGGCTTACGGATTGGCAATTGCAACCCTCTGCTACATGCACTCATCCTGTTTCTCTTCCTGCCTTAACCTCCATCAAAGCCTATAGGCTTCTTCAGGATGCTCCATGGATTCAGCAATATGCTAATTCTCTGTGGCATATAAGGAAACCCCTCTCATGGTGGCGAAAGAATCTCGGGATGTTATGGAAGTGTAAAATGCCATTGAAACAAAGACTTTTTCTTTGGAGATGTATGACAAGCACATTGTCAGTGGGGGTCACACTTGCTAAACGTCGCATTGCACCATCCACATGTTTAAGATGTCAGGCTCCTTCAGAGACTCTTCTTCATTTGCTTTGGCACTGCCCGTGTTCTAGGATCCTCCTCAGGAGAATTTCAGATCATCTTCGCCTCCGTTTCCCGAGTCACAAATTTGGGAAACCTTTCTGGCTCTTTGGCAGATTTATGAGGTCTTTGTCTCAATACTCACTATTTCTCTCTTGGGTGAGATATTGGGCTCTTTGGACAATCTGGAGTAAGCATAATTTCGCATACTTGGGTCAGCAGATTCACAAGTCATATGAATCTTTCCGAGCCTCATTGTGGCAATCCTTATATGATGCCTGCCATGAGGGTGATATGGATGCTTCTTGCATAGAGCTTTTCTTTTTATGTTTCTGATCTTTGGGATACTCTTGTTGGGGTAAGTATGATCAAGGGCTTGCTCTATGGTGCATGTGTGCATCTAGGGGAGTCACATGTGTGTTTGTGTGTGTTGTAAAGGCACATCAAGTGCTATGATGTGTCTAGTGTGTGACCTAAGTGACGATGTAAGACAAAGGCAATCCCACTGATGTAGGGAATGATTCCCACTAATGTAGGGGCTGATTGCCACTTTGTAGGGAAGGTATTACCTTCTCCCCCTTTCTATAAGAGAGAGTCCTCTCTCTCACAATCATAATAGAGATCTACCATATTGCTTTCATTGTGTTCTCACACCTCTTGCAAGATGCATCTATTCTATCCTACGGGATCCTACAAAGGTATCAGAGCTTTAGGTTCTAGATCTAGCCTAGCCTAGCATTAGATGCTATCTTTAGCATAAACTACTAGTTTCTCATCTTCTCCATTTTCCTCCTCCTTTCCCAAATCTTTGAGAGTTGAGTTAGCAACCATTCCCAAGGTCCTTCTGGCTGGAGAGACCCTTCATATGGGCGAACTTCCACGTCAAAGGAATTAGAGAATGCTGCCCACGAAACTGCGCAACAGTCGTTTTCATCCTAACACCTTTTCTTGCAATGCGACTTGCTGGAGCAGCCATTCCAAAATCCCTCTGAGCCAAGCTTGCACAACAGTATGAGCTAGCTCCTGTCCAGATTTGAAGGGAAATGGTTCACCAGGGAGGGAGAAACAGCAAAAAAACCAGTCGACTTTCAAGCTGCTGGCTATGGTGACGTGACGCGGCATTTCGCCTCTCCTCCTCAGTGGCTCTTCTCTGGTATAAGGCCCTTCTTCCTGCATAAAAATCCCCTTGAATAGAGCTATGAGGTGTGAGAATTGCACCCTCCAATTTCTGGCCTCTGTTTTGGACAGTTTTGACAAGGTTGTGAGTTTGATGTTACATTAGATGCTACTTTAGCATTTCTGATGTTTTAAAGTGTTGAATAGCATCAATACAACTGTGGCTACAGCTTTGCTTTAAGTTGCTATACCTGGATTTTCTTGGAATACTTTCATTTAGCCACCTCTATGAAGCATGCAAGATGAAGCATCATTTCCATTATGATTTGTAGAATGAAATTTGGTTACAAGTCTTTGCTACTCTAAATGCTTGTATTTTGAAGCTCTTCAACTCTTTCTAGCCTTGTAAGAGAGTAGACACTGCCCATTTTGGGTTAGACCCTCTCATGGCTACCTTCTTGAATATGGATAAGTTCAATGGTAAAGGCTTTCACACATGGCAAATGAGGGTTAAGTTTGCATTGATGCAGGAAAACCTCTGGGGGCTTGTCAAACATGCTTCAACTTCTTCTTCAATAGCCTCTAATGCTGGAGAATCCTCAGCTCCGACACTCCCGGCACGAGATCCTGCTAGAGAGGAGAAAGCCTATGGCATCATTGCTCTTGCCTTAGGAGATGACTATATTCATCACATTTCTGATTTGGAGTCTCCTTCTAAAGCTTGGCAGAAGCTTGATATTATTTTTGGTGCTAGCTCTCACATCTCAAAATTGTCACTTAAAATTGCTTTCTTTGAATTAAAGATGGCTAGTGGCACTCCCTTGGCTGCCCATGTCAATTACATGCGGAGTCTCATGACTCAAACTTGCTTCTATCAACTCTCCAATCACTATAGATGATGCAATGGCAGTATTGCTCAAAAGTATGCCTGAAGATTATGATCATGTTGTTACCACTCTGAAAAATCTTCCTAATCCTACTCTTGAAGGTCTTATTATTGCTCTTCAAGAAGAAGAAAGGCACATGGAACTCCGGAGAGGCAATGACACAGCCTATGCCATAAAAATTCAGAAGGGCAAGTTTTCACCTTGCAAACATTGTGGGAAGACTAATCACCGCTCAAAAGATTGCTTCAAGATCAATCCATGCAAACATTGTGGCAAAAACAATCACCATGAAAAGTATTGTAAAGCCAAAAAGGAAGAAACTACAAAGTCAGAAAGTGCCAATCTACTTTCATTTGATGAGTCTCCACATGATGAAGACTATGCTTTTTAGGCACTTTGTCTTTTTTGTTTATCATCACTTGGTCAAATTTTGAGGTTCTCTGCCTGGAGTAGTACTCCAAAAAGAATATGTTATGTAAATCACCTCTGGTCACCATATGATGTAGGCCATGTGATATGTGTTTTGACTATCCCATTTCTGTGACCCTCACACCCTTGGGAACCCTTGCTAGCATGAGATCCTAGCCACAGATTAATCCTTGACCACCATGAGATGGCATGAGAAACTATGAGACTAGATGTATCCTTGACACTGCAAGAGGCAATCCCTTGAAGGGGGGTTTGTTGGGGTAAGTATGATCAAGAGCTTGCTCTATGGTGCATGTGTGCATCTAGGGGAGTAACATGTGTGTTTGTGTGTGTTGTAAAGGCACATCAAGTGCTATGATGTGTCTACTGTGTGACCTAAGTGATGATGTAAGACAAAGGCAATCCCATTGATGTAGGGATTGATTCCCACTGATGTAGGGGCTGATTGCCACTATGTAGGGAAGGTATTACCTTCTCCCCCTTTCTATAAGAGAGAGTCCTCTCTCTCACAATCATAATAGAGATCTACCATATTGCTTTCATTGTGCTCTCACACCTCTTGCAAGATGCATCTATTCTATCCTACGGGATCCTACAACTCTCCATTTCGGAGACCTCCCATCATGTAAATTTATGAGCATATAAAATATACTGCACTAGATATTACCCAAAAAAAAAAAAGTGTGTGTAAGTTTTTGTGTGTGTGTGTGAGAGAACTCTGAGAGTGGAGAAGCCTTACAGAAGAGCTCTAGAGCCTCCCGCAACCAGCCCGTGAGCCTCAGCAGATGGATGGTTATGCAATGCATTGTACAAGGTGATATCTTTGAATTTGCATCTGTCTATGCTCCTTAATACTCCCGTCATCGAGGACAGATTTGGGAAGATATGCAGAGGTATCCATGGAGGCAGTATGCTTTTCTTTGTGGTGACTTCAACAATGCTCCTCAGCCTGGGGATAATACATCTGGCCATACACATATGTTGGCCTCTGAGAGGCAGAGCTGATCTAAATTGTTGCTTGATTTCAATTTTGCTGTCTTTGGACAGCATCTTATCCATTGCTGCCTGGGTTTACTTTCCAGCACAATGCTCAATCTACATATAAAGCTAGACTGGGCAGGTGGTACAGAGTTGATCCTCAGCACTTTGATACTTTAACTACCAACTTGTCAATTGATTATGCATTTGTGCATTCTGATCATGCACCTCTATGTTTGATGATTTCTCTGCATGACATGCGGATGATCGGCTTCCACACAGAAGGCTCCTCATGGTTAACAATAGTTATTTGGATCATGATAATTTTAAGGCCATCGTTTATGATGCATGTCAACCTCTTTCACCTCAGAGTTTTATTGATACTGATTATGCCTGGGATGCATTTGTTGCTCATATGCAATCAGTTATTCGGGATTATGGCAAAAATTATCTCAAAACATTGCGGGATATGGTTGCTCGGGCAAAATCTACCTGTCAGTCTTTGACTGAACTTAGTCATTTTCGGTCTTTGTCTCTTGAAGAAAGCACATCTTTATGCCAAGCTAGACATTATTTGCAAAGCAATGATCATAGAAAAATTGCCAAATGGGAAACAAGAGCTCGTCAACGAGCTTTCTTGGATAAAGGTTGCTCGTCGAACGGTTTTTTTAAAAGCTTACATCATAAGTGACAAGGTACAAATATTTGTCGTACTCTGCTTTCTGATGGATATTCGACTTCCTTTCGAGCTGAACTTGCTGCAGCTTGTGTTTATCATTTTTACAGGCAGTTTGGATAGGATGGTCCTCTCTCTCCGGCAGTATTGGCACCCCATACTCAATTACTGCAGCATGTTTTCCCTATTGTTTCTCATACACACTTGAACTTGAATGCCCTTTCACTGAAACAGAATTGACCACTGCTGTCCGCTCATGTGGTCAATGGAAGTCTCCGGGATGGGATGGCCTTACAGTGGAATTTCTTCTTGCATACTGGGATCTTCACAAGCCCATTTTGCTGCGTATGATCAACCATGCTTGGGAACAGCAACATATGCCAGTTCCTTGGAAAGAAGGGCTAGTAAAGCTTCTTCCCAAAAAGCAGATTTGTGAATCCTTGGCTGATTGGAGACCCATTACTCTTATGCCTGTCATTTAAAAAATCATCACCAAAATGGTGGTTGATCACATTAAGGGATACTTGCATGATGGTTTACATCTTGCACAATATGGTTTTGTTCCTCGCAGGCATATCACTGATAATATCGCAAATGCTTATGTACAGAGCAGGATGTTCTTTTACTGCAAGTTGATATTGCCAAGGCTTTTGACACTGTTCAATGGGACTTCATATCTTAGACAATGCATGCTTTGGGATTTGGGCAAAAATTGTAGCATATCATATACTAGCATTATAGTGACAGTCCTGCTGCTTGTATTCTTTCTGGGGATATCTCTAAAGCATGGACTCTTCGTTGCTCGGTGCATCAAGGCTGTCCACTTAGTGCGCTCCTGTATGCTATAGCCACGCACCCCATGCTTCAGTATATGGATCATCTCATAGCTACTAAACCATTGCTTGCTCAAGCTTATGCAGATGATTCTTTTTTCACTCCCTGCAATACAGAGCAGAATCTTTTTGAGCTGATGCAAGATCTTTCTTTATATGGTTTAGCTGTTGGGCTTCATGTAAATTTTCAGAAATCAAAATTGTTGCCGTTGCATTCCAAGGAATGGCACTCTCTTTTATGGCCTGGAGAAATCATCCCACCAACTCAATTGGTTCGTCATCTTGGCTATCCTTTGAGTTGGACACTTTCTCGTGGTCAACAATCTGATTGGATTCTCGTAGCTCTCAAGAAAAAGCTGGAGTACTAGAAATTAGCAACTTGGCCTCTGCATGTTCGTCTTCGAATTGTGCAATCTATTCTGATGGCGTATATTCAATTCTACTTGCCTCTTATTATGTTCAGCAAGGCTGATCTTGCCTCTTTTATGTCTAAGGTGATGGAAATCTTCTGGTGTTCTCGCCATGGCAAAAAAAGCTTGCGTTTGCTTCCGGTACAGCAGCTTTGTTCTCCAAAGATGCATGGAGGTCTTAATATTCTTAATATCCATCTGCACATTCTTGCCCATAAGGGGAAACTCATGCTGCAGTTTTTGCAAGGTTCTCAACCATGGGCTGCCATGATTCGTCATTTACTCTTGAATGTTGAATCTCCAGCTTTTGGTCATTGGCAGCTTTCCAGTGGGAGTTTCTTTTTGGTTCTGTGACACGCAAAATCCCGGCTGTCTTTTGGTTTCCCATTTGTTGATGGATTGAAAATATATCATTTCTCACTTGGATTGGCATAGCAGTGATTCCTTGCAGGGCAACTCTTTCAGAGCTGAAAGTATACATTGGTCTAGAGTGTTCACCCTTCCTTTGGCTTTGCACGAGCCTCCACGTTCGTATTTTCTGAGTCTCAAGGGGATTCGTTTGGTTAAGGATGTTGTTGATGATGCTGGAATTCCCCTTACTTTTCCTTTGGCCGCTGCCAAATTTGGCCTTGGAATGCATTATCGTCCACTTTGGCATAAGATTACTTTGATGCTCCAGCCTTTTCAGCCGGTTCCTCCATTGCATCTACGGCCTACAAGATCTTCTTCAAGACTGGACACTTTCTTCTATGGGCTTGTCATACCGTCCTCTGCAGTTTGCACATATTATTGTCTCTTCTCTTTATAAAGCTCTACTTCCTCCGCCATTTATCTCACAAAAGGCAAATCAGCTTTGGCATCTTCATCGTCCTGTGAATGGTGGCGGAAATGTTTGAGACAGATTTGGCATTCTAAGATTCCTCTCCGTCAACAGGTTTTCTTGTGGAGCTTTGTTGGGTGTTCTTCCTCATGGACATCTCTTGGCACGATGACATATTGCTTCCTTCTGTCGCAGATGTCAGGCTCCGAGAGAAACTGTGCCTCATCTCTTTTGGCATTGTCGTTCCTCTCGTGCTTTCTTGGACTTCCTTGGGCAGATTTTGAGAGCTCAGTTTCCTCAAATTGCTTTTTGCAAGTTCTTCTGGCTTTTTGGTGTACATCCACCCAAATAAGAGTTTGATTTCTTTTTAGTTTGGGTTCGGTACTGGGCACTCTGGACTCTCTGGAAGGATCGTAATTGGTGATCCTATTTTTTTCACTTTCTCTTTCTTCAGACACTCTTTGCAGTAATTGCTTTTTGATTGCTTGCAATCTTGTGTCTTTGATCATGATGTATATTTGTCCAACAGTGAGATTTTCTCTTGATGTATTATAGCTCCCCCTTTCTAGGATAGCTTCTTTGTAATATAATGACTCAAAGATTCCACCCAAAAAAAAAGAAAAGTGTGTGAAGTAAGGAAAAAAACTTTGCAGGAAGCTTGGCAAAGTCCAAGAAAGATTATGACAGCAAGGAGACTTCTTCCATCACGTACTTGGAATGGTTCGTCATCAAGTGGGAACACGCCTTCAGAAAAATCAGGAATTGGACTTACATGGCCTGCAGTAACAGCCAGCCGTATCCTCTTTCCTGAAGAGGAAGTGGCTGCTCTTTTATCTTCTCCACAGACTTTAGTTTCATCTCAGGGTCGGGGGCCAGATCCTGAGGTTGAAATGCAAACTTGAGCTTTTGGGTTCTCAAATGTAAATACTTTGTAAATATGCTATCATACATAAAGTGTCTTACTCTCAATGTACAAGGTCTCTGTGATCCCAGGAAATGGAAGTTGGTTTGGGGTTATTTGCATCAAATGCAGCCTGATATAGTTGCATTGTAGGAGCATAATCAGCATATGTATGCTAGTCATTATGGGCATTTTTCTGGCTATGATATCTTCTATGCAGGAGAACATACTTTTTCGGGAGTGGTTTTCCTGCTGAAACATGAATTACAGCCAGTGGTTCCTCTAAATGATAGTCAAGGTAGATGGTGGATTATCCAATGTCTTATACAGGGGGAAGTTTTTGAGTTTGCTTCAGCTTATGCGCCACAATCCTCTCCTAGCAGAGGTTTGATTTGGGCTGATATGCAAAGTTATCCCTGGAAACAACATGCATTTATTTGTGGAGATTTTAATAATGCTCCTCAACCACGTGATAACACATCAGGTCATACTCATATGTTAGCATATGAGTGTTTGCATTGGTCTACTTTATTGACTCAGCTCCCTCTTATTGATTTGTGGAAAGAATCATAGCCTATGCTCTGCCAGGTTTTACCTTTCAACATAATGCTCAGTTTCTTTATCGGGCTCGGTTGGATAGACAGTATAGAGTTGATCCTCAGCATTATGATTCTCTCATTGTCAATTTATGGGTAGATTACACGTTCACACATTCTGATCATGCCCCTTTGTGGTTGAGGATTGCTCTCCATGAGATACCTGATGATAGGCTTGTCTCCTTGTCAACAATAATTATTTGCAGCATGAAACATACAAGAATCTGGTTAAAGATGTGGTTCAGCCACTATCTAGACAGACTACCATTGGTATTGACTTTGCCTGGGAAGCCTTTGTTACACGAATGCAAGCTGTCATTAAAAGTTATGGCAAAAGATATGAAGACCTTGAGGGATAATGTTGCTCACGCAAAATCTCAGTGTCAGTCTTTGACAGAGTTGAGTCACCTCAGGAATCTTTCTTGTCAGGAAAATCAGATTTTATGTCAGGCAAAATATTATCTGCAATGCAATGACAATAGGAAAATAGCTAAATGGGAAATACGTGCAAGACAGAGAGCCTTTTTGGATAAAGGCTGCTCCTCTAAAGCTTTCTTTAAAGGTTTGCATTACAGAAGGTCTTCTCAAAATATTTGCAAGGCTTTGTTATCAGTCGTGGAATAAAGCCATACTGTGCTGAGTGCAGGCCATCATGTAAGTATTCCTTTATCCGATCAATGACCATTTTGGTGATGATCTTGTATATTATTGGCATCAAAGTAATGGGTCTCCAATCAGCTAAAGACTCACAAATCTTGGGAAGAAGTTGCAGCTGGCATACATTGATTGTGCCAAGCAGTATTAATCATTTGCAGCAGATCCCAAAATGCCAAGAAAAAATTCCACCGTGACACCGTCCCAGCCAGGAGATTTCCATCTACCACAGGATTTAACAGCAATATTTAGCTCTTGTTCAGTGAAAGGAGCTTCCAAATCCAAGACCTGTGCCGGGGAGACAATTGGAATGACATGCTGTAATAATTTTCCCCTTGCTGTAATAAACTCTTGTGAGGATAAATCTGCTTTTCCAAACTGAAAAGAAAAATGTCGAACACAAGCTGCAGCAACCTCTGCCCTAGAAGAAGTCGTAGATATTGCAAAGGCATTTGACACCATTCGATGGGACTTTATAGTATGCATGCTTTGGGATTTGGTCAAAAATTACAGCACGTTATCTTTTGGCTTTATCAGGATAGCAAAGTTACATGCATATTTTCTGGAGATTTATCAGAGCCCTAGACACTTAAATGTTCAGTTCGGCAAGGTTGCCCTCTCACTGCTATTTTGTATGCTATAGCCACGCATCCAATGCTTCAATATATTGATCATTTGGTGGCGACAAATATATTACATGGGCTGGAAATTCCTGCAAATCGCTCATTGGTTGCTCAGGCTTATGCAGCTGATTTTTCTTCGTGACAAAAAACACTCCAAGGGATCTTTCTTCACTAATGCAGGCTCTTTCTTTGTATGGACTGGCTGCTGGCCTACACATTAATTTTCAGAAATCCCGTTTGTTGCCATTGCATACCCAGGATTGGCAAAGGTTGCTATGGACGGGGGAAATTGTTCCGCCAACTCAATTAATTCATCATCTTGGATATCCTTTCGGTTGGAGCATTACTCACCGTCAACAAATTTACTGGGTTCTTGCTAAATTGAAGAAAACACTGGGATATTGGAAATTGACTACTTGGCCGCTGCATGTCCGACTTCGCATTGTTCAGTCTATTTTGGTGGCTTATATTCAGTTTTATCTGCCATTGATTTTTTCCACTAAGAAGGATTTGTCTTCCTTCACATCCACCATTATGGAAATTTTCTAGCAGTCAAAGCATGGGAAGAAAATCTTGCAGATTCTTCCAGTACAGAGATTGTGCTCGCCCAAACTGCATGGAGGGTTGAATATTCTTAATATACATGTGCACATTTTAGCTCACAAAGGCAAAATGATGCTTCAATTTCTTCAAAATGATCAGCCTTGGGCTGCTATGATGCGTTCCTTACTGGTTCACATCACCACTCCTGCATTTGGTTTTTGGCAACCCACGCACTGGGATTTTTCTTTTGAGCTGCATTGAAGGCAAAATCAAAGGTTGCCCTATGGTTTCTCATATGTTTTTTTATTGGAAGCATATTCTTTCACACTTGGCATGGAATGTGGAACCTCCCTTTTAAAAAAAGACAACGGAAACACTCTCATTTCTCTCTCTCTCTCCCTCTCTCAACAAAGACACTAGGGCCCAGGACAATCGTCGGGCTGGACCCCCCCCCAAGGTATTTTATTACTTGAGAGAAAACTGAATACACAGTTCAACATAAAGCTGCTCTTCCAAAAATCCAAACGTGAATTACATACATGAGCTCTCAAGCTCCCCTTCTTGGCAACAAGCCACTTGTCAATTTCTACATTACTTTCCTAATAACATGCCACTAAGGTCAACTCTGGAGTCTTCAAAGCACTTGGTCACGCGAACCGCCTCCTAGACTCTTGTCAGGCTCCCGTAGCGCTTAGGAAAATAACTCTTCCTACCTACAACAATTAATTAAAGCGCACCACCATGGTACCCATTAATTGTTAGCACTTTGCATGCAAATAACACACTGTGGACTAATTCTAGTCACGGTGGGCGTCCCCACTGAACACATGTGCACACACAACAAATATATTTATTTATTTATTTATTTATTTATTCTTTGGTTGACCGGAGTCAACACTCTTGATTATAATTAAGAGGCTTTGACCAAGGGTCGAGGCCTTACTTATAGTCAAGTCTCTCCAACCGAAGTTGGCACATCTTGGTTAACCGTACATAGCCAGGGCACACCATGTATGCTATATTGCACATATATAGTGGAAATCAACATATCATACTGTAACGCAGAGTAGGCACTACCAATCATGCACTTTAGTAGAGCAGGGATTGAGGCTCCTCGAGAAGGTGCACGGAGTGCTTGATGTAAATATTTCTACCAACTCTTTCTCGGCACACGTCCTTCTTGTTGGGGAAAACACGCGTCTTGGCCTCCCGAAATGATTGCACAAGTTCTTTTCTTTCATATCACTGATTGGGCTAGTGAAGTGTTGCTTTCAACCAATGAGAATAGTCCATTACCATGACCGGGCTACCACACATAGACTCTAGATCTTTCCTCATAGAAGCTAGGCCTAGGAAGTTGAAGTACTCTTGAGACTTTGCCAGGGGAGTGCACTGATTGGAGATCATCAGCATAATCAATGCACTTTTCTTGGAAACTGGTTGCTTTACAATGGCCAGTGTACCCCCTTGACGCATGCCAAGTCTCGTTGACCGAAGTCAACACTCTCTGACCGTAGTTAGCTCTGTGATTCTCTGGTTAACCGCAGTTGACCCTCTTGGTAATAAACCAAGTCTCCTCGACCGAAGTTAGGTTTACTTGACCAGAGTCAAGTATCTTTGACCGTAGTCAATTCTTTGACCATTAAAAGAACTCTTTGACCATAATTAACACATATGAAAACTCTTTAATTATGATCAGATAAATGGTCAACTGAACTTTGACTTAGGATATTTACATTGTGGTGACAGAATGGAAGAGACTCTTTACAGGGTAACTCTTTGCGAGTTGAGACCATCCATTGGTCACGGGCTTTCTCTACTCCCTTGACTTTGTAGGAGCCTCAACGCTCTTATTTTCTTAATTTAAAAGAGATTTCAATTGTTGCACATGTTATCAATGATGATGGCATTATTTTATCTTTCCCTTTGGCTACTGAAAAATATGGTTTTGGCTCCAGTATAGCAGGTCCTTTCTCGAATGGTTCAGCCATTTCAGCCAGTAGCACCATTAGAGCTTCGAGATAGGCTTCAGGATTGGACTCTTCTTCCTTTATATTCATCTATTCGTCCTTTGAAGCTGTCTCATATCACAGTCCCTTCTTTATATAAAGTTTTGTTATCACCACCTTGGGTGTCAGACAGAGCGAAATAGATTTGGGCATTGCACCGTCCACTCAAATGGTGGAGAAAGAGATTAAAGCAAATTTGGCACTCTAAGCTTCCTTTACACAAACAGTTTTTTTATGGCGTGTTCTACTGGGGGTTATACCGTCATGACAGCTTTTATCTTGCAAACGTATTGCTCCTGCTATCTGTCACCTGTGTTTAGTTCCCTGGGAATCTGTATCTCATATCTTTTGGAACTGCTCTGAGACACATAATTTCTTGGTTATCCTTCGCGACACATTGAGATTGAGATTCTCTCAGGCTGTTTTTGGCAAGCATTTCTGGTTGTTTGGGATATATCCCGAACGGCCAAGTTTTGATTTGTTCTTTACCTCCCTTCGCTGTTGGGCACTCTAGAGTCTCTAGAAAGCTAGGAGTCTTTGGTGATCAAGTGTTTTCTACTTTTGTCTTTTTTCATTCTTCCTTGCAGCAATCGCTCTTCGATTGTTTGCAAAGTCACTGCATAGATCAAGATGTATATTTGTCCTACATGGACATTTTCGCTTGATGTACTATTTCTGCTTCCCAATATTTTTTTGGCTAGCTATCTTGTAATATAAAGCACTCAAAGATTTCACTATTACAAAAAACTGTGCGCGCACGCTGCTCCCAAGACTGGCATAGCCTTTTGTGGCCCGGGGAAATCATTCCACCCACTCAAATTGTTCGTCATCTTGGTTAGCCGTTGGGGTGGGGTCTCACTCGTCGTCAACAAACTAATTGGGTAATGGTCAAGCTTCGGAAAAAGCTAGAGTATTGGAAATTGGCAACCTGGCCTTTGCATGTTCGACTTCGGATAGTACAGTTCATTCTTGTGGCTTATATTCAATTTTATTTGCCATTGATCCTGTTCACCAAGGCAGATCTTGCTTCTTTCATGTCTGCCATTATGAAAATCTTTTGGCGTTCCAAACATGGCAGAAAGAGTCTCAAGCTGCTTTCAGTGCATCACTTTGTTCTCCTAAGATGCATGGTGGTTTGAACATCAAGAATATCCAGGTGCACATCCTTGCTCACAGTAGAAAATGTTGCTGCAATTTTTGCAAGGTGATCATCCTTGGGCTCTTATGATTAGATCTCTGGTCACACATATCAGTATTTATGCCTTTGGTCACTGGCAAATCAATTACTGGGATTTCATATTTGGTCGCATCGATGGCACTTTGCCTGGCTGCACTTTGGTCTCCAGATTGCTTCTTGATTGGAAGCGCGTCCTCTCTCGTCTGGAATGGCATGGTCGACAGTCTTTGCTGGGTAATTCTTTGCGAGCTGAAAGCATTCACTACTCGATTGTCTTTCGGTCTCCACTAGCTTTACATGAACCTCGCCGTTCTTACTTTGTTTCTTTTAAGGGCATCAAATCTGTTGCTGATGTTATTCATGATGATGGCTCTATGCTACCTTTTTCTCTGGCAGCTACACGGTATGGCTTGGGCTCTCATTATCGTGCTTTGTGGCAAAAAATATCTCATATGCTTTTGCCTTTTGTTCCGATTCCTCCTTTGGAACTTCACGACATGTTGGAGGATTGGACTTTGACTTCCCCTAGGTCCTCTTCTCGCCCTTTGAGGCTATCTCTAATTACAGTGCCTGCATTGCATAAAATCCTTTTGCCTCAACCCTGGGTTTCAGAAAAAGGCAATTCTATTTGGCGAATGCATCGCCCAGCCAAGTGGTGGAGAAAGAGATTACATCAACTTTGGGCCTACAAAACTCCTCTTCGGCAACAGGTTTTCTTCTAGCAAGTGCTTCTGGGCATTTTTCCATCTAGACAGATGTTGGCTCGTAGACACATTGCTCCTACTCATTGCCATAGATGTTTGAGTTCTCAAGAGACTGTGCCTCATTTATTCTGGTTTTGTCCATGTTCTTGTCAGTTCATTGATCTTCTTCGGCAGTGCCTGCGACGAGATTCCCGACTGTTCCTTTTGGGAAGTCTTTCTCGCTCTTTGGTTTTCATCCACCCAAACCGGAGTTTCATCTTTTCTTTGTTTGGGTTCGCTATTGGGCACTCTCGACTTTATGGACAGACAGGAGCTTTAAAGTCCTTAGTGATCCTATATTTTCCTTGTTTGGCTTTTTTAAGCGTTCTCTGCAACAATCCTTGTTTGATTGCTTACAGACGCACTGCATAGATCATGATGTATATCTAGCATACACTGAGATTTTCAGCTGATGTAATTTTGGCTGCCTCGTTTTGAGGTCGCTACTCTTGTAATATAATCAATCAAAAGTTTTCACTAAAAAAAGTGTGTGTATTTGACTGCTTGCAGACTTACTACATCGATCATGATGTATATTCAGCATATACAGAGATTTTCAGCTGATGTAATTTCTCTTTTATTGTAATATAAACAATCGCAGCTTTCACTATTTTTAAAAAAAGGGTGTGTGTGTGTGTGTGTGTGTAGAAAGAGAGAGAGACAGAGAGAGAGAGAGAGAGATGTATACATATAAAACGTGTATTTCGCCCAGGCAGCCAGAAATGATGCCTTATGAATACAATGTGTTGTCACATATTTACCGTTTGTGTGGAGTCTCAAGGCGAAAGGCCTTGAGCATATCAGGATGCCAAACAAGCTCCTCCAAGAGACTATTGTAGCTGAAAGACCAACACCTCAAATTTCAAGAGCTATAGCATGATTAATACAACAAGAGCACACTTCTTTGCATTTGCTTCATCCATTTTACATCAAATTAGCTTTAATACCTGCCTTGAAAGACACAATTGCGAAGCTCTTGCTCATTAAGCTGGAGGAATAGACCGGCCTCATTCAAAAACATTTTAAATCAGAGTTAATTTCTTTGAAAAATGAACAAAGCACTCATTATAAATAGAGTGTAACTCAAGAAAAACTACAAAAAACGATGCATTACTTGAAACATAAAAAGTAATTCCAGCAAAATTCCATATCTTGGTACAAACTTAGATGTCTTTCCCAAACGACCCTCGAGAGCATTTCAATAACAAGAACAAATGCCCCCTTTGCCTACCATCAACTTGGTAATCATGATAAAAATAAGCATTCGATATCAGGCTTACAAGTGAGCCCTACGTAATGTAGCTTAAGGTTTGTAATGCCACACGAAATGGGCACACAATTCACTGACATTAGACATGCCTCATGATACATTACTGCAAGAAACTCTCAACTGGCTTCCAAATGAACCTAGCCGGAGGCACCAATGGTTCCTAGTAAGCCTTGCTCTACTCTTTTCTCTCTACGGTTCAAGCCTCCTTCCTTCAACTAAATTCCTTAATAGTACACTATATACTACTAACAAACTACCTCGTCTACTCTAGCTTCTATGTTATTGTTTCAAATATCATCAACACAAAAAGTCAGTGTCCCCATGCAGCTGCCTCTGCAGCCCTCAAACCTAGACTTTTAAACAGCCAGTAGACTGTGCATTTATGCTGCAACTTAATCCTCCATCAAGCATCATAAGCATGAAAACACGATCTTTTTGGTTATGAAACAACATGATAGACGTCTAAATATTGAAGATCAAAACATTCAACCAAAGATGGGAAAGCAAGCGAAGTACAACTAGGGCCCCCTTTTAGAGGTATAGGCCAGGAAAAAGGACACCTATGCTTATAGGATAGCCAACCTAGGATGCCACGTGGCAACTTTAGGCTTCCCCTACTTAAAGTACTATTTATTTACAAGCTATTTAAAGGCTGGCTATAATAGGAATTTACCAAGTCAATTTCACCTTTGTTATATAGTCCACCTTGCCCAAAAGAAAATTTTCCCTCAAATTTGCAAGGGCTGTAAAAAGTGATTTATCTCTCCAAAGTACAGCCTGGTAGTTCAGATTTTAAGTCAACTCTCCCCTTGAGGAAAAGTCACTACATTGTTTGTTCATGCCTTTCAGATTAAGCAATGCCCTGGCCAACTTCATGATACCTATCCACAACATTTTCTAGCCTTGCTTGGACAAGTTGGTCATGGATGACATTTTTTCTAACTTTCAGCTGATCCTTGATCCTTGATCAGACATGAAAAGCATCTCTATCATGAATTTCTTGTTCTTCAAGAAAGCTTATTCTACGTCAATGTCCAAAAGAGTGAGTTCTTTCTGCGAATCTTCAGCATTTGGGACATGTTAACTTGATGGATTTCATTTCAGTAGATCCCCGGCAGCCAGCCTCCTTGCCATTTGGCAAGACATTATCTACACCCCGTGCCAGCCCACTCCAAGACATGTTCATGATGTGCGCTCTCTTCTTAGTTTGGTGAACATCTATCACACCAAGATATATAAGTTCTTCAAGCTTGCAGCCACCATGTTTGATCTTCATAAAGCATTGCTGCTTTTGATGACTACTGAAACAAAGTATATTTTCAGAGCAACTGAAGCAGTACTCAATATAACACCTTTATGGATATTGCTGACTCAAATCTTCCATTTAGTCATTACTTTCGCTTCGGACATAGCTACTAGAGCAGTTCTGATGCAACAAGGCAAAGTTATAGCATTTGACAAGTGTAAACACCGACATATCTGGTCAATGATAGAGGGTTCCTTTCCAGTTACAGTACCTGGAAACATTACCATATGGCAGCCAACTCTGTGGTGAAGACAGATCACAACTCACTCAAATATATTGTCACTCAGCAGGTCATAAATGCTCGACAAGCACGCTACGTAGAATATCTAGCTAACTTCCACATTACCATTGAGTTAGATACCAGGATCACGAAACGTAATTGCGGATGCTCTTAGTAAATCAGCTCCAGCCTCTGCTATGGTAATCACCACACTTGCAGTTGATATCTCTGACTCCGCAAAAAGCAAGTAACACTCAAGATAAGGGCTTGAGAACAACCAGACAAGTTCTTTGCAGCAAAAGACAAGATTGTATCATCCTACTCCTACATAGCTTTGTACATGTTCCCTGATCCTGGGTGTAGTTCCTAGGCCTAGCAACCTCATCAAGAGGTGTCGTCACTGCCACGTTATTATAGGTGATGTAACTTTGCATTCAATTAAGTTTTCTTAATGTCCTCAAAAACATTGTCTAGAACCTTTTCTTGAATTTTCCTACGCTTTCCCTTGGAGCATTTCCTTCTAACCCATCCTTCCACTCGATCTTAAATTGTGGTATGAGTACATATACATCCTTGTTACCTTGCTATGTGTGCAAGCTTTGTACATGTTCCCTGCTCCTGGGCATAGTTCCTAGGGCTATCAACCTCATCAAGAGGTGTCGTCACTGCCACATTATTATAGGTGATGTAACTTTGCCTTCAATAAAGTTTTCTTAATGTCCTCAGAAACATTGTCTAGAACCTTTTTTTGAATTTTCCTACGCTCTCCGTTGGCGCATTTCCTTCTAACCCATCATTCACTTGATCTTATGGTATGCATATACATATACCTAGATGAATCCACGAACATTCCCAAACTCGTCCTCTAAAACCACAACATAGTGTAGTTTCAATCTCATGATAGTCACTCACAAGGTTGAAAACTATAAACTCCATCATGCATAGCAGGGACTAGCTACTATGACATCCCCACTGACGTCATCAGCGCCTAACAGTGGGTGTAGACCATAGTATAAAAATATCCTCTCACACATCAAATCCACACACCCACACATACTTGAGCATCCATTTATACAAAGTCTTCGTACTGAGTTTCTGTCGGCACTCCGGAGGTGAAGGGCAGAGTCAGCCATGACAAAGGCTAGCACTAAAGGAGAAGGCTAATCAAAAGGTAGTCCAAAATCTTTTCATTCAAGCTACAACTGCTTGTGAAGTCTATTAACGTTTTCATTTTAGTCTCTCCCCAACGAGCATCTAAATCTAAATCTAGCTGATCGGGGCACCATTTAAGATAGAAAGAATTATCACAATACCAGTAGGCCGCAACTTGGACGAAAACTTCACAAGGTGAAATTTGCATGTCCCCTAATACGGCAGAAGCATATACCTAGATGAATCCAGGAACATTCCCAAACTCATCCTCTAAAAACACAACATAGTGCAGTTTCAATCTCATAATAGTCACTCACAAGGTTGAAAACCATAAACTCCATCATGCATAGCAGGGACTAGCTACTATGACATCCCCACTAACGTCATCAGCGCCCAACAGTGGGTGTAGACCATAGTATAAAAATATGCTCTCACACATACAAATCCACACAAGTATGAGTACATTTTTCTTCCACTGAAAGATTTTTTTTGGCTCATATGGGAGAACCAATGGTTAGAATCATATAAGGGAGAATTTTGGAAAGACAAACTTAATTGTGTTGTAGCGGTAGCGAGCTACAAATAATAGAACAATGTCGCCTTCATTGAATTCAAGTTGATGTCTGTGCTTGTGGGCAGAAATACCAAGCTTGGGCTTTGCCGACGTGTAGAGAATGTCTTGCATTTTTTGTATAATTCAATTAGCAAGGGCAGCTCTGTGTTGCATCGAAGTATGCTTGAAAGGAGTCATGGTAATAGCAGTATGGAGAGAGCTGTGGTATGCAAACTCAACAATCGTCTATAGTAAGAATTGGTGGAATGTAGTGACGTAGCATTTCTTCCAAGATTTGATTAATACTTTCAGTCTGACCATTCAGGATGACAAGCTGAACTGAAGAGTAATTCTGTACCCAAAGATTATCCAAATTGATTGGTGAACTTAGGATCTTCTGAGATGATGTGAAAGATGTGACATACGAATAATTGTGCGATCTTTGGAGCTTGAGCACTCTTTTTGTAAGCTATGAAGTGTGCCATTTTGGACAACTATTATTTGTGCATTGCTGTTAGAGGAATGAGGCAATGTTGTAATGAAGTCCAAGACATCCTGGAAATGCTTTCCCATTTTTCAGTTGGATAGGAAGCGGCTAATAAAGTCTTGGTGGTAATGTTTTTCTTGGCTTCATTTGTTAGCAAGGCAAACAGGACCCAACCATTTTGATAACATCTTATTTATCTTTAGGCAGAAGTATGTTGCACTGAGTAACTTATAGGTTTTGTTGATATCTCAATGTGCTGCATACGGAATTGCATGATACTCTTGTAAGGGAAGAGGTCACAGTTTCCTTGTCATATGAAGCACATATATGTTCCTGGTGATATAGAAGGTCATTTGGCACACAGAGCAAGGTAACAAGGATGTATATGCCCGCCCCCCCCCCCCCCCCCCCGGGGCCAAGAAAAGAAAAAAATCAATCCATTCAAGTCTTGAAAAAACACCTGAGTGGATCCCATGTTCAGACGCTCAAATACCTGTACAAACCATATACACCAGGCATAAGGAAACGGGCTTTAAAAAGTAAAGGCAATAGAAGATCGCAAATGGTTTTTTAATTACCTCAAAAACTACTTCATCATCAGAATTCCTGGAGATAGTATGCACATTCAAAGCAAAATCCCTCATGACCTGCAAAATAGTTAAATAGTGGTATTCATCTTACTGATGTTTTTGTTATAAGTTCCAATTTCTGCAAAAGCTCTAGGGCTGTTGCAAGCAAAGAATTATACAAAATTTGCCAGCGCAACATTTTCACCAGTTCAATATCGAACTGTCAAAACGCCATATTACCTCTCGTAACGAGTCATCAAGATCAGAATATCTTTTTCCATTCAACTGCACAAACAATGCAGAGGGGTGAGAAATTGCAACTGCCATGAATCGGTTAAGTTTTTCTGTTTGAACAGGGCCTTCATGCTAAAAGTGACACATTTGCATACACAAGGGTATCATGCGTTCAAAAGGGAGCTACAAGGAGTACCCTCAACTACAATATAGGTGAAATTTGATAGCCAAATGAATGCTGGAAAAACACACTATGTCTAGTACACGGAAAGGGACCATTTAAAAGACTAGGACAACACCATACATGCCATGAACCTTTCGCGTTCTTGAAAATACATCTTCACGTATGAACAATCCGCAATGTTACAGCCCACTGTAGTTTTCCCCTATGAATAGCCAGGGTGGACGAGCCATTTCTATCAGTCAAAGGCTTATTGATTAGGTGACATCAAGATGGCCACTGTACCCTCCACCAAGGAAAGAAGATGCTGGTTCGTGAGACTGCACTCGTTTATGCTCTTGGTCTTCTTGTTGATTCTAAATGTTCAAGCTTGCTTGTATAGTGTAATAGCGGCTTGTGGCACAGCATTTAATTTCCATGTCATCTCTGCCCCTTACCTATCTATGGAGTCTTCATGTGCATCAGTTTCCCTAGTATTTGCACATAGTAGCCTATCACATGTTTTATCTCAGTATAGTTTTTGCAGTTTGATGGAGCAATTTATCATCTTGAGCTATAGGCACTAGACAGACAAACATCCCCAGAGCTGCCAGTTACTGCACAAGTGATTTTAAATGATTCGCATGTGCTAGGATGTTCTCTGATGCACACACTCATAGTGTAAACATGTTCTTCCTAAAGCCTCTCCTCTCAATCATCTTTTGCTGTAATAAGAAATTGACATGGTGCGTACTGCTCCTTTACAATGCAATTATGTTCATTCCTCAACTATCATTTGTTCTTTTCTTGGGCCCTGATCAATAAAACACACCTACAATCCTCTCCATGACAAATACTTGGCCTTTTATCTGCCAACTATTGAACCATCCCAGCAAAGATGCACACACTCAGACTGCAAACATGTTCTCTGATGCACACACTCAGAGTGCAAACATGTTCTTCCTAAAGCCTCTGCTCTCAATTATCATTTGCTAGGATGTTCTTTGATGCACACACTTAGAGTGCAAACATGTTCTTCCTAAAGCCTCTCCTCTGAATTTTCTTTTGCTGTAAAAAGAAATCGACAGATCCTTACAATGCAATTATGTTCATTCCTCACCTATCATTGTGCTGATAAGTTTCTTGGCCCTATCCTTGTTAAGGGCCTTGTCTTGGGGGAATCCATTGGCTAAGAAGTGTCCGATCTCCTAAGCCCATTCTGAAACTAAGTCAACTAGGAATAATGGGGCATCTGGAAGATCAACCTCCAATCCTGCTCTCCATTAGGAATACGGGACATGTGATCAGCCATAAAATGCATACATCCCTTACAACGATGGTGAAATCAAACTCTAAAAGAATTAGCATCCACTGCATGATGCGTCCAATCATACATGGCTTATTAACCAGATAGAGGAGGGCAGAAAGAGAAGTACGAGATGCAGGAGAAGGGGAGGGTTCTTGGAGACATACAGTAACAGAGATATGGTCTTCTACACCGAGACGTATGAAAGCCTGGAGAGAGGGCTACCCACAAAGACAGGATACACATGGGAGTCTACTCATAGGAGGGACCTGAGCAGGGATGGTGGGGTACGAGGTTCTGGAGGTGTGGCTGTTCTCTTCAGATCACAGCTGAGGCCACTCCTCTCTGTGATACGAAGGTAGGAACACGCACAGCACATGTGGATTCATTTTCAGTTACCAGACACATGACCGATCTTCATTGCAGTATGTTACTTTCCCCCAAACACATCATCCTATGCGCGAGAGGTCACCACACTGACAGGCACAGCCCATCTGAGACTATCCATGATGACATCACAGAGTTCTCCAGACAAGGGGACACTATCCTCCTTGGTGACTCCAATGCACATACTGGGAACAAACAGGCGGGCCTGTTAGATTTCGATCAGGGTTCCCTCATTGTACCGGAGATGGATGCAGCAGATCTGGGAATCATGAGGCAGTTGGCATATGCAGATGCAACAGTGACATCATATGGTAGGCATCTACTCGAGTTGGGAGCTATACATGACCTGATCATATATAGCGGTCTCCGAAGATGGCCATCATCTGGAGGGCTCACTTGTTTCCCACATGGAGGGGGGAGTAGGACTACCTGCTCGGTCCACTAGCCTTTGCTCCACGGATACATGATTTTGTTGTACCTCGTCTTCCACTCGGAGCCGACCACTCATATCTTACCTTGGGCATATCGATCGCTACGCCAGCCATGAGGAGGTCCCCCCTGCCACCCACCCGCATTCAGATTTATTTTGACCATGCTCTTGACCCGATGTACGTGAGCCACCTGGCTTCTAAGCTTCCAGTACTACTTCGAGAGGGGATGGACCTCGCACATGCATCAGTTCTCCTATGTTCACTGCACAGAATGTACGAGCTGCCCTTCTTCGGCTTCATAACCGGAGATCACCAGATCATGAGGGACTACACATTTAGCATTTTGCACATGGGCAAAAGATCTTGACCCTGCTGCTAGCACAGTTGTTCAAACATGCCGTATGCCGTGGCTTCCCACCTACCTAGAGCACCACCACCATAGTACCGACACACAAGGAAGGGGATCCCATGGACACTGAGAACTACTGCACTCTTATGATTGGCCACACTTTGGCTAAGATATACGGGACGGTACTAGAGAGGGAGATCAGTAGCCACACATAGGGTCACAGACATCGTGCACTTGGGCAGACGGGCTTTTGGAGACAGCACTCCGCCCTGGACCACATTTTCACCCAAAGGGCCATTATTGAGGAGGCGAAGTCGAGGCATCAGAAAGTCTACACTTGTTTCGTAGACTTTTGTAAGGCATTTGATACTGTCCCACACTCTCGCCTGATCAGGAGGTTACAAGAGTTGCAGCTCCCAAAGATCATGATTTGGGGAGTCATGACTCTGTATCAGTCCCTCAAAGGGAGGGTACATGCCCCAGGAGCCATGTCACACTGGGTTGAGAGCACTATCGGAGTAAAACAAGGCTGCCCCTATCGCCTACCCTTTTCGAACTCTATATATTGATCGCCTTGATGGAGAGGGCTCGCTTCTGGCTGTGTGGAGAGGCCTCGCCTGGGTGGAGAGGGCTCGCTTCTTTTGTCAATCGTCTGGGTGGAGAGGGCTCGCTTCTGGCTGACCTGATGGTGTAGAGGAGGGACTGCAGAACCATCTAGAGGCTTTGGAGATGTTCTGCAAAGACAGAGATTTGACTGTTAAGCGTGGGAAGACCAAGGTTATGATCTTCAACACCTCGAGAGCAGTGTCCCATCAACATAGCTTCACATACCATGACGAGCCTGTAGAGATAGTGCAATCTTACACATATTTGGGGGTAGTGTTCACCGGGCCAGGTTTCACCATGATCCAAGCAGGTACGGCACGACTCACACGAGGACGGGGCGCTCTGGCCCAATTGGATATGCGATGCTTCAAGGCACACTTCTAGGACCCTCCGACGAAGGGTTGGCTTTTTGACACACTGGTGAGACCGGTTGCCATGTATGCAGCACCCTTCTGGGAGAGTGATATTTCAGCGACAGAGTGGAGGAGATTTAAGAGGCTATAGGTGACTATTGGATCCAGAATGATTCGAAGTAAACCCTCAGTCCCCCATCAGATTATACAGGCGGAGTTCACCATGACCCCTCTCTAAGTTGATGCCATCTTTCAAACAGTGACGTTCCTCCACAGAGTCTAGGCCTTACCCAGTGGAGATTACCGAGGCTAGCATTAGAGTCCTCAAGGCCACTAGCAGAGAGCGGTGTTGATACAGCATGGTATCCACGGATATCCACGTGGTTTGGTAGCCACGGCATTCAGATGGACAGACTTCCCCCTTTTCAGTACAGTCTGGATGCACCACCCGAGATGATCCCACGAGATGAGATCAACCGTATCATACAGTTGGACCTCCTCCAGCTCCATACATATAGGGCTTGGGGGGGAGAGGAGTTTCCCACCAAGATCCAGTTCTACCATGACCACTTCCTGAGGGTCTCAGAGCACGGTCTTGTCATTAAACCTCAGGAGAGTCTCACATGCACTAAGGGTCGCCATCGGTCAGTTGCGAGTTCCATCACATCAACTACGGATTGAGGCAGGGAGAGCTGCAAGGATACCCAGAGAGCAGCATACTATGCTAGATGGAGGAGATCGAGATGGAGGAGCATTTTCTATGTGTCTGCCTAGTCTACTATGAGATACGAGGACGATACCACTGCCTCTTTCAAGAGGGGCATGGCTTTGGTCCACTTACACAGCTGATTCATTTTCACGATCAAGCCTGTGTTGGGCTCTACCTGATTGAGATGCGTCGACCGAGAGACACATTGATGCAACAGACCACAGAGCTTCTCAGAGCTCGATCACGGAGTTCCTTCAACCAGAGCAGGATGACCCCTATACTACGAAGCCCCGACATGATCGGGATCCGGAGCCAGCGACACGACAGATCAAACAGAGGATTGACACACAGATTACGCTTGGGGATGGATATCTCCTCTCTGTTTAGAGTCGGAGCTCGACTGACAAGGGTCGCACCTTGTTAGACGCAGAGCTATGACCAGGAGACAAAATAGGACCACGCCCTTGAGTAGCTGACAGCACTCTATCGCCGACTTCATGCCCCACCGTCTCATCCACCTCGATGAACTGCTGATGATGATCATCATCATCATCACCATCATCATGATGATCATGATGATACTGATGTGTAGTCGATCACTCTTGCATGACTATGTAGTACTTAGCACTAGCTTTTTGCATTCTGCATTGGTGTGGATGCTCGTTTAGTAGCTCCACGCTCACAATTTGTTTGTATCAGGATTCTCAAAGTTTAATAAACTCTCTCTCTCTCTCTCTCTCTCTCTCTCTCTCTCTCTCTCTCTCTCTTGTCCCATAGGCCATGTATGGCCTTCCGTGGACCTTTAATAAAATTTCTTTCTTTCTTTCTCTCTCTTGTCAAGAGGCTAGAAACGATGTATGGAAGGCTGTTTGTTACGCTCGAAGGTCGTTTGGAGTCCGTGACCTCCAGCATGCAGCGACCTCACATATCCCATCCTTGATGCACATCGGTTCTGTCTCGTCAAATCAATTCCGCATCAGTTCCATCCCGTCAACTCGATTCTCAGGATCGCGCATCATGTCAGGCTATCCACATCGCGTCAGACTCACACACAACTCTCTCGCCTCAAGCTCACACACATGCAGACCGCAGTATCAGCTCTCTCTCATCATCACGTCAAGGTCGAGGGAGTTTATTTATTTAGCCAGAGGAGCCCTGCATATAATCGGGAGATTGAAAACATCACGGCTATTTCCCTGTTCCAACCAGAGGAGTGCCTGCATATAATCGGGAGATTCTCTCTCTCTCGTCAATATCCTCACCTCAACATTTTACTGCACGAAGCATTCTCGAATCTGATACATTGCAGGTGACCATGGGAACCCCAAGACCCCGTTCAGGCTGAACATAAAACAAGATTCTACCACACCTTTCTCAAAGGTATCTGGCACGAAAAACAGCAAGAGAATTGACGAGTTAATGGACATGTTTATCGAGCTACAGGCTGAGAATTTCCAACTGAGATCATCAGTTATGCAGCTTCAGAGCAAGGGGTCAGTCTTGGAGCAAACAGTGGAGAGTGGATGTAAACAGGTTCAAGAATTGATACAAGCCAGAGATCAAGAAAAGAAAGACAAAGCCAGCAAAACACCCAACCAATGGGTAGAGATTGCCAAACTACAGCCAAATGGACATGGAAATGTCAATGAACAGCCCAGAAAAGAACAAGTCCCAGAAGTCAAAGCTCAAGCCCCGCCACGTGATAATATGCCTACCAATGGGGACATGCAGGAACAAAAAGAAAGAGACAAGAGAGCTCAGAATCTTGTCATTCGCGGTATGCCTAAAACAGATAAGGAGAGCCCTCTTGGATTGGCCAAGGAGGTGACAGCATTCTTTGCGCAGCATTTCGCAATGCCAGATGTAGCAGTATATGGAGCCCACAGAGTGGGAAGAGTCCAAGAGGGAATGCCTAAAAAAAGAGCCATAGTATGCATGGTGATGGATGAAAGAAAGCGTGGCATTATCCTAGACAGTAGCAGGGTGTACCTTTGAGGTTCCCCCTTTTATGTCATTGAGGACCGCACCCCAAAACAGCAAGAAGCAAGAAGAAAACAATATGCAGAACGGTTGGCAAGACAAGGCAAAACACCTCCCTCTCAGGAGAACACTAAATACGGATGTCAGACCCATGGAACATACACGTCTTTGCAAGTAATGTTTTGGAACTGTAGAGGTTTCCCTTGGAATAAGGGAGTCAGTATTAATGCTTTCATACAGGGAGCAGATATAGTTTTTTGGGAGAAACATGGGAAAGAAAGATATGCCGAATCCCAAAAGGGTTGTGCACACAGTGTACCAAAAACAAATCGGAAAGAGAGGCCAAGGAGGAGTAGCATGCATGATCCAAGATCACTTAGCAGAAAAAATCAGCATGTACAGAGCCGATATATACAAGAGGTTTATATGGCTGAAACTTGAATTTGGTGAATGCCCCGATGCTATATACCTCAACCATGAATCCCCTTTCTATGCCCGGAATGGAATAGATTCAAGTGAGGCATTTGAATCACTATGCCTAGACATTGCGGAACTCAAAGAACTAGGCAAGGTAATAGTCATGGGAGACCTCAATGCTAGAATTGGACAGTTGCAATTTCAACCTATCATGCACAATGAATTGGACAAAGAAGATGCAATTGAAATAGATGCCTTATAGCACAGGACTTCAGAAGATGATACTATCAATGCACGAGGAAGTGCATTCCGGTGTATGATGAATGGATTGCACATGCCAATTTTGAATGGGATGCGACTCTTTCTAAGGACTAACAAGATGACATGTGTCTCCACCAGCGGGGGACACAGTGTCCTAGACTATGCCTTGGCACACGTCAATGCTCTTCATGACATAGAAACTTTCAGGATACGAGAAAAATATCCTGAGTCAGACCATCTCCCAATATGGATGACTCTTGGTATCCACATTGAAACAGAAGTGCAGAAATTTGCAGCCAATTCAAGAGGCTTCCAAATAGATCAAGACAAGCAGAAAGAGTATGCCATCACATTAGATGCAAAGCTGAATGCAATGGCAATCACACCTACATGGGAATTACCATTTATGTGTTGAAATTACAAGTAAACAGGTGATATAATTGCATATAAATTATAAGTACATATGTATGTGTATATTTATGTATGTAGACACAAACATGCCCACACGCACATCCAATATTTACCTTCGTGTGTGTGTGCATGCATGTATGCTCTATGTCTGTGTCTATGCTTCTGCCTCCTCGGTGTGTTGTGCACAAGTGTGAACATATATATACATACACAAATTTATATAAACATATATGGATGTATGGATGTATGCATATATATAATACAAGCATTTTTGCCTAGTTCCCATGAGAATGGCTGAATTTGGCGAGTTTGAATGTATGCAAGCTATCTCCATTTTATACAAGTAACCAATAATATTTAAAAGGGACGAGTAGAACCATGCACAACTAAGGGACATCAATAAGGTGAGTGTTTTCTTACGGTCATTTATGCACTAAAATCCTTGCAACATTGCTTTTCACAAGACTGAACATAGGGCACAGCATGAGAGGGGTTATTCTACTTTCTTGCTTTCCTTCTTTCTTTCTTTTGGTGGTTCTAGTATTTGAAGGGAAGGTGGGGGATGGGGAGGTGGGGAAGGAGGGGGGAGAGGTGGTTAGGGGGGTTCAAAGGGAAGGGGGTTGCAGCAGGCGCTGTATATTATTCCAAGCTAAGTAACTCTCTACCTAACCATCTTGAATTCTCAGGGTTTTGTCACCGTGGCATCTAAAGTAATCAAAATGAAATGTGGGTTGCAGTATAAGTATAGAAATAACATGTTGAATGGTGACAAAAATGTGCAACATCATGATCATGCCATGTTATTTTAAGAACTAGAGCATGAAAGGGTTTCCAGCTTGGTTTGGAATATTTATAACACACTTCAGGGCTTGAACCTGTAGTTGGTGTCCTTGAAAATGTGTTAACATTTCTGAGTCTAGTAGGATTAGCTAAACTAGGGCAAATCTGTGTGATAATCTCAACTAGGACAGTCAAACCACATTTCAGGATAAAGGAATAAAACACTGATTAAACATATCCCACCTTTGCCAGGACTTCAAGCCCTATCAAAGTAAAAGTTGTGCCATCTGGGAATTTTTCCTCTTCCATGTAGCACCTAAATCACCATAACCACCAGACATTTTAGCAATTCTGGACAACATCCCTGATGTTGCAGATCAAATCATTGATAATTGCAAGTCTTAACAGAACAAAAACTTCGTCCAATATTAGTCATGCTGTCTTCTTTTGAATTTTCTTGGTCTGAAAAAGGACCTAGAGGACTAGCGAAGCTAATGTTCAACCTTTGAGCAAAAGAAGATGTGAAGGCAGCCACTCAAAGAAGACACAAAGCACAGGAGCTCCCCTTAGACCCTAACCAGCCCTTTCATCTTAGAAACACTTAGCTTGAATAGGGCAATGAGCCAAAATATAATTTTCCAACAGTCTTCTACACAAGCCCAAGCTGACATGGGTATACACTTATTGCACAGAAGCCCCAGTTTACTACCCCTCCCTTTGAATCCACCATAAATAACAATATAGATGCAACCGAAAAAAGAACAATTGAAGCAGAAAAGAATGGCAGAGTTTAATGCTTGAAATTATTGTTTGCTTTTGCTTATTCCGATTCCTTGCAAAAAAACCATGATCCTTCCTCTATCAATTAAATAGCTTGCCTTCATGCCAGTAAACCAGGGGAACAGGCTCCCGATTAAATAACACATTCCCATCAACCAATTGCAATTAGCTCTCTTTTAACTAATGACTATTCCAACGAAAAGATTAACAAGAAGCAAATCCACTTATGTAGAACTACATGCTAGAGTAGGTCCACTCTTTTCACATGCAATCATCAAGACCTCTTAAACCTAGCATGGTAGCATTACGTGGCGAGCTATAGGTCACTGATTCTCTTCAATACTGGCTTAAGAATCCTGACAAGTAGCACATCTCCAAACAGGAAAGGAGCCAACCATTTTCAAACAGCCTGAGCAAGCTTCCAAGCAAGCCATGTCTTTTCCAAATTATCCCTTAACACACTTTTTGTTTGGTTGAAATCCAGTCTAAGTCACGTGCATGTAGACAATCATAAAATGGTTGTCGACCTACAAATTTCTGAAACCCCAAGTTTTGTGATTTTTTTTCGAAAATTGTTTCCTCAGGCCCACTACCTAACATCTATTCACTACGCAGAATGTGCGGGCTGTACTTCGCCGACTCCACAACCGGAAAGCACACGATCACGAAGGCCTTCGGTCAAAGCACTTCGCACATGGGCAAGAGGTCCTAGCACCGATCCTTGCACATTGTTTAACCTTGCAGTTTGTCACGGCTTCCCACCAGCACGGAGCACCACTACTATCGTACCAATACACAAGGCAGGAGACCTCATGGACACCGGGAACTATCGCACCCTCATGATTGGCCACACACTGACCAAAATCTATGGATCGGTACTAGAGAGAGAGATCAGCAGTCATACAGAGGCACGGGGGCAGCGAGCACTAGGGCAGGCAGGATTTAAGAGGCAGCACTCTACTCTAGACCACATTTTCACTCATTGAGGAGGCAAGATCCAGACATCAGAGAGTCTACACATGCTTCGTAGACTTTCGAAAGGCCTTCGACACTGTTCCACGATCCCGCATGATCAAGAGAATACACAAGATGCAGATCTCAGAGATGCTAATTTGGGGTGTGATGAGCTTATATGAGTCAGTCAGAGGCAGAATCCGTGCCCTAGGCGGTCTATCAGATTGGGTCGAGCGCACCATTGGGGTAAAGCATGGCTGCCCTCTCTCACCGACTCTCTTTGGACTCTACATTGATGAGATCACATCTTTCATAGATCGTCTAGGTGGCGAGGGCTCATTACTAGGGGATCTCCTCATACAGATGCTGATGATATAGTCCTTATATCCTCTTCAGCGGAGGGGCTGCAGAGAGACCTGGAGGCATTAGAGGTGTTTTGCAGAGAGAGAGATCTGACGGTCAACCTTGGGAAAACTAAGGTTATGATCTTCAACACCTCACGAGCAGTGACTCACCAACTTGGTTTCACCTATCTTGGTGAGCCGGTGGAGACAGTGCAATCATACACATATTTGGGAGCAGTATTCATAGGACCCATCTTCACGATGAAACATGCAGCCCAAGCACGGCTCACACGAGGCCGTAGTGTTTCCAGGCGCACTTCCAAGATCCACCGACGAAGGGTTGGCTTTTCGACACAATGGTGCAGCCGACTGTCATCTATGCAGCACCTTTATGGGGGTGCAATCTTCCGAGGACAAATTGGAGGAGCTTTGAGCAGCTACAGGTGACGATGGGATCCAGGATAATCCGATGTAAACCCTCAATTCCACATGAGATAGTACAGGCAGAGTTCACCATGACACCGATGCCATCTTTCAGATAGTGACCTTCATCCACAAAGTCTGGGACTTACCCCATTGGAGACCTGCGAGGTTGGCCCTAGAGTCATCCAGACGACTCGCAAAGAGCGGGGCAGACACATGGTATGCACGCGTATCTACATGGCTTGCCAAGCACGGTATCCAGATGGACAGGCTCCCCCCCTTTCAGTATAGCATGGATGCACCTCCTGAGTCGATCCCGTGAGATGAGATCAACAGTATCATACGGCTAGACCTCCTCCAGCGTCACACATCCCGGACTTGGGGGGGGAGGGGCTAGGAGCTCCCCACCAAGACCCAGTTTTATCGCGACCACTTCTTGAGAGTATCAGAGGAGGGATTCATTATCAAACGCCGGTATCTCAAGGATATAGGAGTCTCTCATGCACTGAGGATTGCCTTTGGTCAGATGCGGGTTTCATCCCATCAGCTGAGGATCGAGGCAGGGAGAGCAGCAGGTATACCTAGAGAGCAACGGATCTGCACACTATGTACGCTGGGGGCAGTTGAGACAGAGGAGCATTTTCTTTGTGTTTGCCCAGCCTACTACGAGATTCGAGGACGTTACCACTGTCTCTACCTAGAGGGGAGTGGTTTCGGTCCTTTGTCACGACTGATCCATTTCCATGACCAGGTCTGTATCGGGCTTTATCTGATGGAGATGCGACGACATAGGGAGACGCTTCTACGGCACATCAGAGAGTAGCAGGGGATGGTCAGACCACTACAGGACATAGAGGGTGACCGGGCACAGCGGCACGTCACAGACTTACTATACATTTGAGTCAGCCCCTGAACACAGTGGAGTGGAGGAAGAGGAGCTAGCTGATATGAGAGCAATTTGGATGAGCAGTCGGCACAGTACCACCGGGAGAGGGGCGCAGAGGCCACATGTGCGACAGAGAGTCCCCAGAGTACACTCTATTGAGGTCCGTCCTATCACAACTTTCCTCAAGGGAGACCGACAGAGACGAGGGGTCACTCTATTGAGGTCCAGGGGAGACTGACAAAGACGAGGGGTTACTCTAGACATAGCCCAGAGAGTCTAGAGAGCGAGGAGACCGCATCCCCCACGGCAGCACGAGACAACTCGACAGACGCAGATACGAGACATCTTCGCAGCCCACCAGAGAGCCATCCTGTACTAGGCTTCGGTTTCGTCCCAGCACCTGGATAGATTGATTGATGTGGCCCACTTTACAGCCGTAGTTGACCTTTTTTGTCTATGATTATAATGATGATTATGATTCTGTTATCATAGACTAGTACTCAGCAAGGGTCCTAGCGTACCCTTTGCTTCAGCCCACTGAGGCTTGTATGAGTTCACTTTTCTGTGCACTTTGTCCCATAGGCCCATGAGGTCTCCCGTGGACCTCTCTCGCTTCAGGTCATCCCCCGATGAAGGGATGTCTATCTGATACATTGGTGAGGCCAACTGCCATGTATGCAGCACCCTTCTGGGGGGGTGACCTAACAACGACCGAGTGGCGACATTTCGAGAGGTTGCAAGTGACTATGGTTCCAGGATGATTCGGAGTAAGCCTTTAGTCCCCCCCCCAAATCATACAGGCAAAGTTTGCCATGACACCGCTCGAGATCGATGCCATCTTCCATACGGTTACTTATCTTCACAGGACTCGCTGAGAGTGGGGCATGGCTTGGTATGCACGCATTTCCAAATGGTTTGACAGCCATGGTATTCAAATGGATCATCTCCCCCCCTTTCAGTGCAGCTTGGATGCCCATGATCCCTTGGTCCCACGGGATGAGATCAAAAGTATTATACGGTTGGACCTACTCCAGCTTTACATGTCACGGACCCCCAAGAGCAGCCTCCATGGTTCCACAAATAATCCACTGATCATTGGGGGGGGGGGGGGGGGCAGGAGTTCCTACCAAGACCTAGTTCTACCGCGACCACTTTTTTAGAATGTCAAAAGGATGGAGTGATCATCAGACCCCCAGTATCTGGAGGGCAAGCGAGTCTCAAATGCCCTCAGAATTGCCATTGGACAAAGGCGGGTCTCCTCCCATCAACTACGGATCGAGGCAGGAAGAGACACAGGTACATCTAGAAGGCAGCATATTTGCAAATTATGCACCTTGGGAGAGAGAGAGACGAAGAAGCATTTCCTATGTACTTGTCTAGCTTATGATGAGATCCGAGGACGATATCAATGCCTCCTTCAAGAGGGACATGGATTGCCCCTTTCACGAGGGACATGGATTCGGGCCTCTCTCCCAGCTAACTCACTTTTAGGACCAGGTTTGTGTTGGCCTATATCTAATGGAGATGCGATGACATGAGAGACCCTATTGCGTCAGAACAAAGTGCAAGTGGGACAGCACCGCAGGAAACATGGGTAGATCGAGCTCAGCGACACTTCACAAATTGCTACGCATTCGAGTCCACCCCTAGGCACGTCGTAGTAGAGGAGGAGGTAGATGACATGAGGGCAGCATGGGTCGATGGGATGGGATGAGACGACTATGAGGAGGGACGCAAGAGCCACACACGATGCAGCGATGGACCAAATTATGTACAATGGAGGTTCGACCCACCATAGCCTTCCTCGGTGGAGGCTGTCTGACTAGAGGTGTCACTCTCGATATGGCCCACCGGATAAAGAGATCACAACGACCACGCCCCCCACCACAACGCGAGATGACAAGGCAAACATAGATACAATATATTTTTCAAGCGCACAAGAGAGTCACCATGGCATTTGGCTATGCGCTCTGACTCTTACCTAGATATTGAGTATTAGTTGTTGGCTTCTAGCTTTTAGCTTTGAGTTTGAGTTTGAGCTTTTGAGCTTAGTTTAGTCTAGTACTCAGCAAAGGGTCTTAGTGAGCCCTTTGCCCATAGTGGCTTGTATGAGCATGAGTTACTCTGATATTGGCCTATAAGACGTGAGCCCTTTGCCTCAGCCCATAGTGGCTTGTATGAGCATGAGTTACTCTGACATTGTACTTTGTCTCATTGGCCAGCGAAACCTCTCGAAGACGGTAATACATCTCTCTCTCTCTCTCTCTCTCTCTCTCTCTCTCTCTCTCAGCTTTTACAGAGAATCTTGCTTGCAGATCTCAAAGAAGGGGTTCATCGGACCGCTCGGCTATACCCAAATTCATCTCCCACATGTGTTGAGGATCTCGAAGGGCCAGCTTCGGGTATCTTCCAAAAGCTATGGTTTGAGATAGGACGAGCAGAGGGCATCCCCACGAGAGATAGATGTGCGGTTTCGTGATATGCCAGAGACCAAGATGTAGGATCACTATGCTTTCAAATGCCCTGTATACTATGAGAACCATGGATGGCACCACTATCTTTTGAATACCGGTTTTGACCCATTCAGAGAGTTCCTAGCATATCCAAAATCAGCAGAGGATGGCTATTTTCCTACTTGAGGCCCAAAGACATAGGGATCAGCTCATACAAGCACATAGGAGAGCACACGAGGGACCAGCCGACCCCAGTCAGAACACAATCATGGATTTTTTCTCTAGTGACCCAAGCCAACAAGAGAGAGCTAGAGGACACAACTCACCAAATCTGACCCCGAGTGGACACTCACATAAGGGCTGCAGACATATCCTCTCTCTTCGACGTGGGGAGACATACCACTGGAGTGACAATAGCACTTGTCAAACAGCAGGCCACACCACAGAGACTACAGCGGAGGAGGAATGGACCCAAACAATTTAAGTGACAACAGCGTTCTATCATTAACGGACCTTAGCCTCTCAATCACTTTGCATTATTTGGCAAGACATCATTCACATTTCATGGCCACTGAGGGCAAGATTCAGGGCCGCTCACGTGCCATTGTGGCCAAAGACAGCATTGAGGGAGGGGAACAATGGTGTATTCTTTACGTACACAACCACAATGCCTTTGTGGCATTCCATCTCCGGATTGGTTGCAACAACCTAATTCTCCCCTACATGATTTTGTAAGAGTTTCTCATAGCATTTCATCCTAGATGTTTCTAGTTTTGTCATCTTTAATAGAAGTATCTCTTTTGAGGAGGGAGGTCAGGAACCTCATGTAAAGTGCACATGCCATCACATGGATAGTGCTCAAAACCTCTTCCATATCCCAAAGCTTACAAGTGCTTAAATTGCATGTTCAGCTTCAATCGTAAAATTGCCTTCACTATTAGAGAGAAAACCCTTAAGATGTTGCACACCTTGTAAGATTAACCAACCAAAACATTACAGCTTCAAATAAGTGGCTCAAAGCTACTTGCACACATGGTAGGTTTATTTTACTGAAATCAGAAATTGCATGCAATGCAATGCAAACTCCAATGTATCTCCATACAAACGGGTGTGCATTTGCTAGTAATACTATGGGTTCTGAAGCTTTCAAATTCATTACCTCTCGTATGAATTCCTACAACATATCAAAGGATCTTACATGTGTTTTAAGCTTGTTTTCAATCTAACCCACTCCTTCCCCGCTCTTATAGGAAAGATACTCCAAACTCTGTTTTCATTACAGCAAAAAAGGTAACATTGTTACTCACCAAATACTTGTGAGACGTTGCTTGCCATCAACCACCTCCAAATGGCCTCTAAAGGAAAAAACAAAGAACAAAGGAGAAAGCATAAGACAACAGCTACTCCACAATGTTACTACTTCACATGGATCAAAGAAATCAACAAGAAGAAGCCATTCAAATTGCCACAAGATACCAATCGCAATCCCACTTTATCTCCACACATGGCAGTATAGCAATAAGAGAATCCTAACAGTCCTAAAGCCATCTTACGGGCTTTTCTCATGGAAGAACATCGTTGGTAAAGGTATATTCAGCAACAGCGATTCAATCAGTTTGCTTGCAGTCCTCTTGTCCCAAACATAGTCCCGCTACAAACAGGCTAATCGAATTAGTTAAGCTGATAAAACAAGTATTTAAATGATTACTTACGTTTTGGAAAAACTAGAGAGAAGTAGGTTACACCAAGGAAATTTGCTTTCAATGATGCAATGGAAAGCTAGCTTTATAACAACCTGGTAAGCTGGCCGCAAGTCCAACTTTCCACGTCTAATTTTGTCTAGAACAGAGCTCACTGTGAAATCTGAACATGGCATTCCAAAGTACCATTATTAGATGAAACAAGCGATCACCACTACAATTAAAGAAATTATCAGTCCAGAGCAGAAGTCTAATAAAGCAAACAAAAAAGGGAAAATTTTTCTGATACATAGATTCCTCTCCCACTAAGTAGACATGTTTGTAGAGCGCAATTCTTGGAACAACATCAAACATCACCTCAATATACAATTAAACATTTCCCAATAAAATTTCCAGTTATTTGGTATCAGTGTTTGACTAACCAATCGTCAATTTTGAAATCAATTAAGCTCAGCTAGGGCAAATTATGGACAAGATGAGTCAATAAAAAAATTTGTCTTGCCACTTGGCATAGCCATGTAATGAGGCGTTGTTAAAACCCTAATTTCACAACAGATGTTAAAATATTATAATGTTTAAAGTAATGGCCAATTATTAAGTAGTTAGGAGGGCCGCGCATACTGTTTCCTTCTAAGTTTTTCCCCTAGCCATAGTTAGGGGTTGAGTTTAGGTTTGTGTGAGTTTTAGCCCTAGTGTAGGTTAACCTAGGGTTTTAGGATTTTCTAATGTTGATAGCCCAATGTACTCTCATTCTCGCATCTTCATTTTCATAAACGCTCCACTTTTTGCTCTCTCCACTTTCTCCACTTCCCACATTTGGTATTGGAGCCTCCGAGTGTCCCTGCCCCTACACTCCCCACTCCATTCCCAGCTTGAGAGAGGAGTTCTGTTGCAGGAAACCTCTCTTCAGCCTGTTGTACAAACTTGTACGCATGTTCTAGTGCACATCTTGTAGGCCATCTTCTCCCGATCGTATTGATACCCTCTGGGCCCTGGTATGTGCCATGTAGCTTTAGTTATTGGCACTTAGGTCACCTAGTACTTTTAGTGTCTTATGACACCTAGTACTAGTGGTACCACTAGGACACTAGGTCCTAGGGTTCTCTTTTATAGTACTTTGTACTTTCATTTTCATTACTACTAGTTGATGTGACGACTTCCACTTCTTGCTCCACTCTTGTGCATCCTTTTGCTTCCGTGAGCCTACAGTGGTATCAGAGCACTTCCTTCCAAGACCTCCTCCCTACTCCTAGCTTCCTGCTTCCAGCTCCAGCTCCCGCACAGCTCTGATGCGACCCCCCGACCTGCTGTCCGTACAGCACGTCAATTGTCCGGAAAAAAATTTTCTCTGTCCATACAATTCCGTACGGCCCTCCATACAGCGCATCAGAACCTGTCCGTACATTGTACGGATTTCCGTATAGTTTTCGATTTCGTACAGTTTTCGATTTCCGTACATTTTTCGTACTTGGGGGTCCGTAAAGTTTCGTACCGGCCTTACTATTTCGTACATTCCGTATCGTCCAAAACAAACATTGCAGCAAATCTGCAATTTTTTGCTGACATTTGGGGCTTAAAATTGCTGACATTTGGGGCTTTTGCATTCGGGCTTCGATTTTGCAGTTTTGGGGCTTTTGCAGGACATTGGCAATTTGGGATTTTTCAGTTCATTTCCCTTCTTTTGGTTGCAATTTCTTGCAAGACATTGGAGCTTTGGGATTTGGATTGCAATTTCCTCTTCAGATTGCAGGACATTGGGTCACATTTGCAGGACATTGGGTCGGATTGCAAGACATTGGGTCACATTTGCAAAATCTCTGCAAAATTTGGGGCTTTTCTGTATTTTCCCTCTTTTTGGCTTTTTTGCCCTCATTACATTTGGGGCTTTTGCCAGATTTGCTGATTTTTGCAATGGTCATTGCCTCACACAGTCACATTCGGGTCAAATTTGCATTTGCCCTTTGATTTGGGCTGGAAATTTGTAGGACATTCACTTGCAGACATTTGCTATCATTTTTGGACAGCCAGCTCTTTGCAGTGATAGCCTTGAGGCTTTTGTGTTTTCAGGTCTTTTCTTTTCAGGGTATCCCATTTGCAATGGCTGGCAACAATCATGATTTATTTGGCATTCTTCATGAAGATGATAAGTTGGATGGCACCAACTACCCGATGTGATCTTATCTCGTGAAACATATTCTTGTTGCAAGGCAATTTTGGAACATTGTTTCTGGAGTTGATCTGAGGCCAGCCAATGCTACAGTGCCTACTCCTACTGCTGGTCCCTCTGCAGAGGGTACTCCTCCTGATGCTTTATCCTCTAGCACCCTTGTTTTGCTGCTCCTCCAACTCAGGAACAAACAAGATGGGATGCAAGAGATACAATTGCACATTCCTGTATTGCTTTATCATGCAAGAGAATCATTATTCCACACATCCGGTGATGCAGGACAGCAAAGGATGCTTGGGACAAATTGGCTTCTCTTTATCAGATTCGCAATGAGGCACGTGTTGCATATTTAAGAAGGCAATTGCAGGAAGTCAGCATGAATGAAGGTGACTCTATCGATGCATACTTGACAAAGGTCAAGGACCTCATGGAACAACTTGCCAATATTGGCCAATATTGATAAGGTGGTGCCAAATTCTCAGCTTGTCAGTGCCACATTGAATGGGCTGCCAGATACATATCAAGGGTTTGCTACAACCCTTCGACTAGTGGCCATGGGTAATCCAGACCACTACTCCTTTGATCAGTTAGTCACTTTGCTTTTGCAGGAAGAGCAAAGTCGTGCTAATAGGCAAGCTACTATTCCTGATCATGCATTTGCTTCACAGCAGACAGGAAAAGGCAAGGCTTCCAAGCCTATGGGCAAGCCTAAATATGTGCCTAACAATAGCAATTCCTCCAATGCATCTCAAAATACAGCAGATAAGTCAAAGAAGAAAAGATGCAACTATTGTTGCAAGCCAGGGCATGAAATTTCAGAATGCAGGAAGCGCATTGCTTCGGAGAAAAAGAAAGCAGGATTGACAGTAAATGCCTCACATGCAATTGAATCCCACAAGCCAGCAGATGCCTCACATGCACATGCTCTCCAGGATGATTGGACATGGGCAGTCCATTGCTCCTTTGATCCCTCCAAAGTTGATACATTCTTTATTGCTAATGATGCTCAGTCTTGGTATTTTGATAGTGGTGCTTCCAAGCACATCACATCTTGCAGACAGTTGTTTCATTCCTTAGCTAATGCACCTGGAGGGGGGACTGTCACATATGCTAATAATGCTTCCTATGCTGTAAAAGGAATTGGAGATGTGCAGCTCACATCCATTTCAAGCCATCCTGTCACTTTGACAAATGTCCTTTTTGTGCCTGGAATTGAAGCTAACTTGATTTCAATTTCAGCAATTGCCACTTCAGGTTTCAGAGTGATTTTTGATGGATACAGATGCCTAGTATATGATCTTCGTGATGACAATGCCATAGTTCTCACTAGCACTTTGCAAAAGGGGCTTTATCACCTTGATCATCACTCAGCTGCACTCTCTATTGAAGCATTTGCTATTTCAGATTCACGGCTTGCTGAAACTCATCTTTGGCATGAGAGAATGGGTCATCTCAATTATAGAGCTCTTGCCAAGTTACATTCACAGGGCATGGCAAATGATGTACCTCAAACTCACACAGTTCCAAACATGTGTGTGAGGGTTGTCTTTTGGGTAAGATGCATCGGTTTCCTTTTCAAAAGAATTGTCCAAAATTCTCACAAAGGAAATTCCAGCTAGTGCACAGTGATGTCTGTGGCCCAATGAGGACAAATTCCACTGGAGGGTACAAATATTTCATGACTCTAATTGATGACTTTACAAGATATTGCTGGGTATATGTTTTAAAAGCCAAATCTGAAGTGTTCTCATGCTTTCAGAGGTGGCTGAATATGGTTGAGAATGAATCAGGATGCAAGCTTGTCACCCTCAACACGGATAGGGGGGAGAGTATATGTCAAAGGATTTTGATGCATTTTTGGCTTCACGGGGCATTGTTCACTCATGCACTACTCCTTACACTCCTCAGCATAATCCTGTTCCTGAAAGAAAGAACAGGTCCACTATGGAGATGGCCAAATGCATGCTTAAGGCCAAGTCCTTGCCCAATAAATTTTGGCTTGATGTAGTGATGTAAGCCAACTATGTACTGAATAGATCACCTACAAGGGCATTGAGGACTATTACACCTTATGAAGCATGGAAAGGCAGAAAGCCTTCACTTTCACACATAAGAGTTTTTGGATCTCTTGCATATGTTCATGTACCATCTTAGCTGAGACATAAGCTTGATGACAAGGCAATCAAATGCATATTTATTGGTTACAGCCAGGAGAGCAGAGGGTATCGGTTATACCAACCAAATACTGGGAAGATTATTGCCAGTAGAGATGTAATCTTTGCTGAACATTCGGCTTCTCCTCTTGTGGACTGCAAAGCTAAGCCAGAAGTCGACATGTTTGATGCCTTTGACTCTTGGTTACCTCTACTTCCCTCAGAGGGGGACTTTGACCAGCAACATGAGCCTCATGCAGGCCCTCCAACAAGCAATGATGAGCCAGCATCCCATGCTGATTTGCAGGTTCCTCTTCCAGCACAAAGTGTTCCCACTATTCATGATGGAGTGATTGAAGAAAGAGCTGTCAATAGAGAGCAAAGGCAAGTTCCCAGATGGCTTCTTGACACATTGAGGGACAGCAAACAAGATCAACCTCTTGCTGCCCGGACAAGATCAGGGAATAGACAGATGCATGCTCACTTTCTTGAGTTAGCACTCCTTAATACAGTTTGCAATGAAGAGCCTTTGTGCCATAAAGATGCTTTTGACAGCAAAGAGTGGATGGATGCAATGAGAGCTAAGCTACAATCTATTGCCAAAAATGACACATGGGAATTAGTAGATCTCCCTCCCGGCAAGCATGCCATTGGTACCCGGTGGGTCTACAAATTAAAAAAGAAATCTGATGGCAGCATAGATCGACACAAAGCCCGTCTTGTTGCAAAAGGGTATGCCCAACAACAAGTCATTGACTTTAAGGAGACCTTTGCTCCCACTTCCACGATTACTACTATTAGATGTGTCATTGCCATTGCAGCCCATCACCATTGGCAAGTGCACCAGCTTGACATCAAGACTGCCTTTCTTCATGGGGATCTGCAGGAAGAAGTTTATGTGACACAACCTCCTGGCTTTGAGGTTGTTGGCTCTGAAAACAAGGTATGCCGGCTGAGAAAAGCCTTTTATGGTTTGAAGCAGGCACCCAGGGCATGGTATGCTAAAATTCATGCACACTTACTGTCCCGATGACATGCTGATCACGGGCCCTGATACTCAACATATTGCAGCTTTCAAGGCTGATTTGCAGCAAGCTTTTGAAATGTTAGATATGGGACAGCTGCACTATTATTTGGGCATTCAGTTTGGTCATGTTGAGGGGGGTATCATGATGCCACAGTCCAAGTATATTGGACAGCTCCTTGATTGTTTTCAGTTTGAGGATGGCAAGCCAATCTCTACTCCAGTGGACCCTGGCTTCAAATTTCAGCTCATGATGGGAGCCCACCATGTGATATCACTCTTTACCAGCAGACTGTTGGATGTCTCATTTACTTATGCCACACCAGACCTGACTTACAGTATGCAGTATCCCAGCTCAGCAGGTTCATGCACATGCCCGGTTCACAACATTGGCAGGCAGTGAAGAGAGTCTTCAGATATCTCAGAGGCACTCAGGATTTAGCCCTCTTCTATGGTGATCACGGTTCAATTACCATGCATGCTTACATGGATAGTGACTGGGCAGGTTGTTCCGACACCAGAGTGTCACATACCGGCAATTGTTTTTTGCTTGGCAGTTCATGTATCTCTTGGCTCAGCAAGAAGCAACCAACAGTTGCCACATCCAATTGTGAGGCTGAGTACAGGGCAGCCTTCACCGCTACAGTAGAGTGTGTCTGGCTTCGATAGTTACTTACAGATCTTGGTATTCGCCAGACATCCTCCACTATGGTCCACACTGACAGCCAGAGTGCTTTGGCCATTGCACGTAATCCAGTGTTTCATGCGCGTACCAAGCACATTGAAGTTCACTATCATTATGTTCGAGAGCGGTTGTCAGCATGAGACATAGAGTTGTCCTACCTTCCCACAGAGGACAACATAGCAGATATGTTTACAAAGCACTTCCTCGTCCCAAGTTCAAAGTCTTTCGACAAGCTTTACACTTGGTTCCCTTTGTTACATGATCTGGCATACCTTGTACATTCATAGGTGGCTATATCCTTTTGGATGAACATGTGCCACCATGACCAGAAAATACCAGGTATTCTGGGACATTTCTAGAATACTTCAGCCCACACCATGGAGGGGGGTTTGTAGGCCATCTTCTCCCGGTCGTATTGATGCCCTCTGGGCCCTGGTATGTGCCATGTAGCTTTAATTATTGGCACTTAGGTCACCTAGTACTTTTAGTGTCTTATGACACCTAGTACTAGTGGTACCACTAGGACACTAGGTCCTAGGGTTCTCTTTTATAGTACTTTGTATTTTCATTTTCATTACTACTAGTTGATGTGACGGCTTCCAATTCTTGCTCCACTCTTGTGCATCCTTTTGCTTCCGTGAGCCTACACATCTGGACCACTTTTGCAGCCCTGCAACCACTTCTACTGCTGTTTTTAAGGTCCTGTGGCCATCTAATTCTGTTCAGGCACTGAAATCACTGCAAAAGCTGCTCTCCAGCCTCTTTTATAACTTCAACCTATTTGTGGAGGTGCTTACACAGTTTTCAAGCTATTTTTGACCCGTTTTTAGGGTTTCAGGGCTGCTGCAGCTATTGACAGTGTGTTCTACATCTTCTGGAAAACTTGCACAAATGAGGGACAGCAGCTGGAAGCATTTTCTGCATTTTTTTGGAGTGCATGAAGCTGTACGAAGCTGTTCATACAGTCGCACCTGTCAGACGCTGCTGTTGGAGGGCATCGAGATATGTGCAAACATTTGGAGCTGCACAGTGCAGCTGTGACCTGTTGCAAGTTCATCTTGAAGCAAGTTGTACTCTTGTTGAGGCCCTGCTAGCTCTGGGACAGCTCTTACAATCTGCTGCAGGCATTTGTATGCCTTTGGAACTGCTTCTGTTCAAGAAACATAATGCGAACAGTATATTTTTGGGTTCTGAAGCTGCCTTAACAGATGTCATAACTCTTTTTTAGTTCAGGCTTTCAAGCTTCATTTGGAGCAGACTTTTTTGATATTTTTCCTGTCCAGTTCAAAGAAGCACAATAGTGTTCTTGGATTGCTGTCCATTTTTCAGTTCCTAGCCGCTATACTCAGGCTGCATTTGCCAAGCTAAGCATTGGCTTGTGGACAGTCTTCTTTTGTTGGTGCAATATGATTCACAGCACGTGAATTTTTTAGACTGTTTGTGAATCCATCTTTGAAGATGTCTCAAAATCAAAATCAAAATCCAGGAGATGTTTTTAGAATTTTGGCCCACGAGGATAAATTGGATGGCACCAATTAATCCCAATGGATTTTTATGGTAAAGGATCTGTTGGTTGCAAAGAGTCTATGGGGTATTGATACATGTGAAGATGCCCGTCCAAGAGATGCAGTCATTGCTCCTCATACACCTCAGTAAGGAGGTAATCCCCGTGATAGGCAGCAAGCCCAGCTACACCTGCTTCCCCTACTCACAATTAGAGGAGATGGGATGTCAGAGATTTCCAGCTTTGTCACTCATTGTCTGTTAAGAGGTTTATCATACCTCATATCATTTCCTCCACCACTCCTAGCAAACTTGGGATACCTTGGAGAATATATATCAGGCAAGGAATGAGGTCAAGGTCTCTTATTTGAAAAGACGATTTGACAATGTCAGGATGCCGAAGAATGATTCCATGTCATATTATTTGACTAAGATCCAAAATCTTAGAGAATAGTTACTTAACATTGACAAAGTTATATCAAATAGTCAACTACCTCCGAATTCTTTGCCGGAGTCTTATTTGTCTTTTCATACTTCTCTGGATTTGTCTGTCATTCAGATTCAAATGCGTCACACGCAAATCAAGGTAGTGCTTCATCAAACTTTGTTATTGAAGATTGGCCTTTTTGTGTTATGCAATTATGATGTCAGGTCTGATGCCGACCAGGAGGTTGCCTCACTCAATGTGAGTGATGTCAACCATGAGGTTGCCTCACTCAGTGTGAGTAATGCTTCAGATGCAGTTTTGTACTTTGCTAATGGACTTCTAGGCACATTGCTTCGAGGAAGAATTCATTGCAGGTTTGCAGCCTGCCCCAGTTTGGCAAAAGAGTGTCTTGTGCCAACAATTCTTCATACCCTGTAAAGGAGTTGGGAGGATTTTAATGTCATCAGCTGGTGGCACTTGTATGTGCCAAGGATTAAGAAGAATTTGTTGTCCCTGTCCCCTTTTGGGAAAAGAGGCTTTAGTACCATTTTTTAGGATGATCAGTGCATTGTCAAGGAAAAGGACTATCAAATAGTCACTATAGGCACTTTGAATCAGAGTTTATACCAGCTGGACAAACATGACAGCAGTATGTCTACTGCAGGTGTGGCAACAGTTATTTCAGAAATGAAAAATGCAGAATGATGGTATGCAAGATATGGCCATGTGGTAGTTTGCACTTATTGCAGAGACATAGATGGTACAGAACGTGCTTTCTTGGGAGACGACTCCTAGACATGTCTATGAAGGGTGCACATTGGGAAAGATGCATAGAAATGCCTTTCCTAGAGATGGTCCGTCAGAACTGGAAGGAAATTGCAGCTCATACAGTGACGTCTGTAGTCCTATGAAGACGCCATCTTTGGAACAGCATCTGTATTTAGACATGTCTGTAGTCCTTTGAATACACAGTGATGTCTGTATTCCTATGATTCATCCAGATTCTCATGGGTATATCACTTAACAGAAAAATCTTATGTCTTTGAGTGCTTCAAGCAATTTAAGGCTATGGCTGGGAATGAGTCTAGGTGCAAAGTACAGACTTTGAGAACAGATAGACAAGAGGAATATATGTCAAAAACTTGTGGATGGAACGAGGATTTATGCATCGATGTGCAGCCCATACACATTTAAAAAATGGTGTTGCTCAGAGGAAAGATAGATCTCTCATGGAAATGGCTAGATGGATGATCAATGGAAAAGGTTGCCACAAAGGTTTTTAATGTAGGCCATGAGTGCAGCAATTTTCAAGACTGCAAGCCTATTTCAACTCACATGGAGCTAGGGTCAAGGCTGTCCATGCATGACACAAGTGAACCTTTAGATGATGTTATATACAGTCCAGCTGTTGGATAAGTTATTTATCTCTGCAATACCTGTCTAGATATTCAGTTGAGTGTATCCTAGATTGAGCAAGTATATGCACAATCCAAAGACACCCATTGGTATGTTGTAAAGTGTGTATTCAAATACTTGCAGGCTACTCAGTCTCTTGGTCTATTCTATACCGAAGGGGGGGGAAGGGAGAGAGGGACTCAGACTTGCATGGTTTCAATGATTCAGATTGGGCTGGGCATTATGATACCAGACATTCCACCAGCAGTTCTTGCATTTTTTGGTTGAGCAAGAAACAATCCACTGTGGCAATATCATCTGTAAAGCTGAGTATAAGCCAGCCTTCACAACTGCAGTTGAATGTGTATGGCTCAAGAGATTGTTGGCAAATCTTCATGGTCGTTTGCAGCCATCTACTCCCATACTCATTGACAATCAACATACTATTGCGGTGACACGGAATCCTGCGTGCACAAAACACATTGACAATACATTATCATTATGTCAAAGAGAGATCGCATGCAAGAGAGATCAGTTTGATCTATTGTTCTACACATGAGAATGTTGCAGATCTTTTCACCGAGGCTTAATCCAGAGAAAAGATTGAAGCTTTCCACAAAGCTTTGGGTTTACTTCCATTTGGTGATTGAGATCCTTGTACGCCAAGACAGTGTCACTGCAGAGTGAGTTGGAAATATTGTAATATTTAAGGTGTTGCCAACGTAATTAAATTGTTAGGAGGATTAGAGGAACTTCTTCCTTCTAAGGTTTTCCCCTAACCCAGTTAGGTTGAGTTTAAGTTTGGGTGAGCTTTAACCCTCGTGTGGGTTAACCTAGAGTTTTAGGGTTTTGTCATGTTGACAGCCCCATGTACTCTCATCCTTACAACCTCATTTTCAACAAAGCTCCACGTCTTTATTCTCTTCTGGAGATTACTCCTTTGGATTACTCTTCTGGACGCAGCAGGCTGCCATGGCTAGCATTGTCCTCCTCTATGACACTCTCAGTAGGAGGTGACCAAAGATGTTGGTATGCACGCACAGAGAGATGGTTTGAGCGACTGGGGCTCCACATGGATACACTCCCTCCCTTCCAGTACAGTATGGATGCTCCGTTTTCTCCCCTCCGATCACACGAGGTCAACTAGGTAATCTGTGAGGATCTCTTACAGCTACACACATTCCAGACCTGGTTGGGACCAAGCAAACTCCCAGTGAAGCTTAGCTTCTATAGAGATCCCTGCTTACATATCACAGAGGAGGCTTTCATTGACCCACCAGGATACACGCAGATCCACTTACCCCCCTCACTCAGGGTCTCTATTGGGCAGTTCTGTGTCTCTTCACATAGACTTCGTATCGAGAGTGGCAGAGCAGAGCACCTACCCAAGGAGAGGCGCTTATGCACATTATGTGACATGCAGGAGGTTGAGACAAAGGAGTACTTCATCTTCGGGTGCCCTGTTTACTATGAGATCCAAGGGCGTTTCTGCTGCCTCTTCAGAGATAGCTATGGGGTTTTGTCCCGATTCCTCTCCTATCCAGATCAGAGATGCTTGGCAAGCTTCATTCATGAGGTAGTCAGGTACCGCGAGAGGATACTCCGATCACGGAGATAGGAGCGGACCTCTTCTTCCTTGGCAAACCCCTCTCAGAGTTCGGAGTTCTTTCAGCCATATCACTTGGACCTGATCCGATGGCAATCAAACATTGTACACGCTGATCGGGGATAAGACGATGGAGGACAGTCATGGAGACGGAGATGGTGACCTGCGTCCCTCGCAATCTAGGCTCCCTCCACTCCCTCTTAGACTTGCGTACGGCTCCCTCCCTGCGTCATTCTTGTCCCACTCAACTCACACTTCGCCAAATACAACACTCATTGAGAATCCTTCGTTCTGCATGCAAGATGTGACAGTGGCTGCGCCCCTTATACCCTCTTTTGAAAGAGAATACTTCGACCCTCACTTCACAGACCTCGCCGCCTTCCCTCCGCTAGTCAACAACTCGTTTGCGCAAACCTCCGACAGATGTCGGAGATGGAAACAGAGCAACCTGGACCTCACCTGCTGGTTCCCAAGAAGGAACCCAAAGAGGAACCGGTGATTGAGGAAACTCCTTTGCCCTCGCAACCACTATATCTTGATAAGTGGCTCCCTTCTTCAGCCCAGATAACCCACGCTCAACTATTCTCCCAGTTTGGACGTAGAGCAACAGATTTGCCGTTCTCGCTGTGCAACCAAGCTGCATCAATATGCAACAGTCTAGGAGAGGTAGTTAGTGTAGAAAGGGAACAGCTCATTAATCCCAGAGGTAATCCCCAGGTCTGTGTTCAACTCGATTTAGCGAAGGAGTTTCTTGAGACAATCATAATCCTTAACTGGAGGGGAGGAGTGTTAAGAGAACAAAAGATTCTGTATAAGAACCTTCCCAATTCATGCTTTCTGTGCGGTCTATCTGACCACACAGTTAAGAGCTGTCCTCTAAAACGATCCAAGGCCAAAAATAATACTGATCCTCCTCAAGGTCCTAATGAAAAATGGACTCCCAAACAGCCTGATGTTCCCAAACTCCATTGCGCCTAGCCAGTCCGACTAAACCAAAGCAAGTTGTCTCTCCGCTACCTGAAGCCAGTACTACTCCCCACATTCCAATGAAAAACGCTTTCGAGACGTTAGCAGAAACAGTTCCTGAACCCAACCTCTAGCTCATTCCCAAATTGGAACAGGGGGGTGATTGGGACAAGGACTTTGAGGATGAAGTCATCAAGAGTGATGATATGCTTACAGAGGATCTTGATGATTCGGAAGAAGATCTTCCTCTCCCTCCCCAACCAGATAAAGACATTAGTAGTTAAAGGCAAACCTCCAGCAATTGCTCACAGCAAGAGGAGACTGTCTACAGCCAAAGGCCCTTCAGCACATGCAAGAAGCCCAAACCCGAAGGCCAAAAAGGGACAGAAAAAGAATGGTAAGTAAACCCATTTCTTTCCTATCCCTGAATGTTCGTGGTCTCACAGACCCCAGCAGGGCAGGTATGCTGAGAGACAATAGGTGAAGCTCTAGACGCTCGACTAAGGAGTGTTGATAAGAGTAGAACTTGGTTTTCCACCGCCCATGAGGAAGGTAGAGGGGGATGTGCAATTGGAATTTTGTCTCATTTTTCTCAAAGCGTCCTAGATGTTGCTGTTGAGACTGACAACCGATGGATTTTGTTGAAATGCCTACTCAAGGGCATTACGTTCTCGTTAGTTTCAATTTATGCACCTACTAGCTGTCGTGAGAGGTGCACTACTTGGCAATCCTTATCCAATCTCGAGGACGATGTTGTGTTGATAGGAGACTTTAACATGGTTGAAAAAAGTGTTGACAGATGGCTGGGCAAAGGTAACACCTTAAGAGGATCCGAACTGCGCTCTTGGAGCGACCTCAAAGATTCTCTTCAGTTGGTTGACACGATCGATGCATGAGATTTCACTTGGTCCAACAGGCAGATTGGGGACTCAAGGAGAGAAGCACGTTTAGACAGAGCCTATCGTTCTCAAACTCTCCTCCAAAATACTTCTAATCTAAAAAGTACAGTCTATTCCCCTTTTGCATTCTCTGATCGCAAACCACTTTTCCTTCAGTGTGACTATGGGTCAGGTACAAGAGCCCCATCCTGGTTTAAGGCTGATCCCAGCCTTTTCCAGCTAGGGACTGTACAAGATAAAGTGAAGGAGATTTGGATTACTCCTAGACTCATTGACGAGTCAACGGCTGACTTTTGGATTAGGAATGTCCTTAAAACACAATAAGTTCTCAAGCAGGCCAGAAAGCTCAAAGATAAAGTCCGTCGACCGAGAATAGTCACTGTCCAGAAGAGGTTGAAGCCCAGGCACGTAACGGTGATACTCAAGCGCAGGTCGAGCTTCGCCTCGCTAAGAGCGAACTAGCCAAACTAGAAAGCATAAGATATTCATCAGCCAAACTATACACCAGAAGATGGTGGGCTGGTAAGCTTGATAGGCCCACCAAAGAAACTTTCAAGATTATACGCAAGAAGAGAACGTTAGAAGAAATTCCACTCCTTGAAGTCAGCACAATCGGACACTGAAAATAGAGAGTACATTTGTGAACACTTTAAGAACCTTTTGTCAAGAACGATGCAGACAGATGATAGAGTAGCTCGTGCAAGACTTAGATGCCGGGCTGCAAGACAAAGGGTTGTCATAGGGCTTGATCATCAGAGCTTGGGAACTCCTCTTACCCTAAATGAACTTAAGGAAGCAATGTTGGCCATGAAAGATGGTAAAACCCCTGGAGTAGACAGCTTACCCGTTGAATTCTACAAGGTCTTTTGGGAGTGGATAGGTCCCAGACTTCTAGAGGTATGGCAGGAAAGTATCTCCACCTCTTCTCTCCCTGATCACCTAAACAGTGGAATAGTTAAACTTATTCCAAAGGACGGAAAAGATTTAATAAAAAACTAGAGACCTCTACCATGCTTAAGTGCAATTTCAAAATCTTTGCCAAGGCACTAGCACTAAGAATCCAGCACAAGATGGACAGATTGATTTTACAGGAACAAAAGGGATTCATAAAAGGAAGACACCTCCTAGAGGCTACTGTGAATATCTGGGAAGGTTGTGAGCACGCTAGGGAGTCTAGGCAAGACATTTGCTTCATCAAAATAGACTTTGATAAAGCCTATGATAGGCTTGATTAGGAGTTTCTTATGCAATCTGAAAGGCATGGGTCTAGGACCGAATTTCATCGCCGCGATCAAATTGCTGCTTTCCAACGCCTCCGCCAAGGTGTGCATCAATGGTGAGATGTCTTCACCTTTCCAGTTGAAAAGATCCATTAGGCAAGGCTGCCCCATCGCCCCTCTCCTATATGCTATAGCTGTGGACGCGTTGGGCTGGTTGCTCATAGAAAAAACGTCTGAGGGTTCAGTAAAAGAAATTGAGCTGCCTAATTACAAGCAGATGGTGATGCAGCAATTCGTGGACGACAGAGTGAAGTTATGAAATGCCAGGAAACATATTGTCTAGCTTCTGGCTCACTCATCAATCATAACAAAACATGTTATTACACACTCAATGGAAAAGCTCAAGCTGAGCTGGATCATCTGGGCTGTCAACTGATCCAAAAAGGCACTGTTTTCAAACTGCTTGGCATACCCATGGGCTTTGAGGTGTCTATGAAGGATCGATGGGACTAGGTACTTGACAAGTTCAGCACAAAGCTGGAAAAGTGGAGAGGATTTCAATCAAACCTGGCGGAAAGAAGGATGGTACTAAATCATTGCCTTTATCCCATAACTATCTTTTACTTGTCCTACTGGCATCCAAGTCAAGCAGAACTGGATAAACTTATGGCCAAACGCAGATCCTTTCTGTGGGGGGGATATGACAGAATTGCCAAGGTGAGATGGGACTTCTGCACTCGACCCAAGAATGAAGGAGGGCTGGGAGTGGTTGACATAAAACAGGCGGCAGCGAAATTGGCTGCAACATGGATCTTCAAAGTTCTTCTTAACCCAGAACTGGTTTGGGCTACACTCCTTGCCCAAAACTTCAAGCTCATTCGGCCTATTAGGACAAAGAGATGGAAGAATTACCCAATACTGTCTGCGGAATTCTATCCAGAACCCTGCGCAACCAAGGGCAGTAATTTATGGAAATCCTTGTGGAGAGCACTAGAATCAATTAAAACGCAACTGCGCTTCTCCGGCAAAGGTTCTTTTATGAAACTGGACTCTATTTGGGCGTCCGTAATACACAAAAATGCTTTACTTAGCAATATTGATTTTATTAGAGCCTGCTTCATGTTCAGCAAGGGCATCCAATCTTGGGGTCAGCTATGTGAAGAAACAACCTTCTCAAGAATGCAAATGTGTGCAATGCATGCAGAATTTGAATGCCAATTGGCCCTCCAATGGGGAAGAGCGCCCTCGTGAGAGTATATACCTAGATGAATCCAGGAACATTCCCAAACTCATCCTCTAAAAACACAACATAGTGCATGTTCAATCTCATGATAGTCACTCACAAGGTTGAAAACCATAAAATCCATCATGCATAGCAGGGACTAGCTACTATGACATCCCCACTGACGTCATCAGCGCTTAACAATGGGTGTAGACCATAGTATAAAAATATGCTCTCACACATACAAATCCACACACCCACACATACTTGAGCATCCATTTATACAAAGCCATTTATACATACGTACTGAGTTTCTGTCGGCACTCCGGAGGTGAAGGGCAGACTCAACCATGACGAAGGCTCGCACTAAAGGAGAAGGCTAATCAAAAGGTAGTCCAAAATCTCTTCATTCAAGCTACAACTGATTGTGAAGTCTAAACGTTTTCATTTTAGTCTCTCCCCAACGAGCATCTAAGTCTAAATCTAGCTGATAGGGCAACGCACCATTTGAGATAGAAAGAATTATCACAATACCAGCAGGCCGCAACTTGGACGAAAACTTCACAAGGTGAAATTTGCATGTCTGCTAATACGGCAAAAGCATATACCTAGATGAATCCAGGAACATTCCCAAACTCATCCTCTAAAAACACAACATAGTGCAGTTTCAATCTCATGATAGTCACTCACAAGGTTGAAAACCATAAACTCCATCATGCATAGCAGGGACTAGCTACTATGACATCCCTCGTGAGAGTACTTGGTTCTATTTCGACCTACATGCAAGGTGGGAGAGAGATGGCGGATGAATGCAATGTGAATGAAAAATGCTACGTGAGATTCACAATGAAAGGGTGATACCCTTTCATTAATCTCCCTTGAGATCACTACCCTTTCATTAATCTCCCTTGAGATCACTCAAGTTCCATCTTCCCATTTACACCTACCCTTAGCCTATGACCCATGCATCTACCATTCAATGCACCTTAATGCACCCTTCCCTTCCTATTGCGCCTAGGACCTAGACACGGGTGTGCACATTTTTATTAATAGAATAAGTATCACATGTCCAAATTCAATGGCGTCTAAAGCAGTGGCTCCAGCTCGACTACTCCTATCTACTCGGATGATCCACCGCCATAACAAATCGGTCGGTGTCCATCATAAATACAAATACATGTTACACCATTGGCGTATAATATATAATAATGTTTTCAATGTCTACTAATCATGGATTAGTGATTTCTCGTCATGATACTCCCTCCTGCTTGAATGGGCAGAAGTCCTCTTCTGGATCCTCTCTTGTCTCTTTCTTGCATACGCTTCTCTTTTACTTCTGCATTTGCATCTCCTCTTCATAATCTGCAAATATTCTTTTCTTGGCAGTACACGATCTCTTCTAAATCAAAACTTAAATCCCATCTTCAAGTTCTAATTCCTCTTGATGCTGAATATTCAAAATGCAGAAGTACCACTGCCGTGCTTCTTCAATATCTCTTCATACTCAGAATTCTCTTCTGAATACCAAGCCGCTGAAATCTCTTTATAGTAACCTGCTCAATAAGCTAAAACATATTCTCAACAAACCGGTCAGTATTAAAACGATTCTCTCACCCAAATGTGTTATTGAACTAGATAGACTTTGGTTATCGATGATTTTGCGATGGAGAACTACTTAGTCTATAGAAACTATAGACCTTCAATCTCTTTTTCCAACTCTTCTATTTCAGCCTATTCATCTTATCAGACGCTCTACATGGATTTTTCTCCATCTATACTCCACGATGAATATGTCTACTCTCTATTCAGTTCAAGCACTTGGGGGTTTGCTCAACCTACCAAGCTACTTGTAAACTCTCCTGATCATATGGCTCCTCAGTAGGCATAGACTCGGGTTCAATTAGGTTACAAGATTGAGACTTGTACTCATTAAGAGACTTGAGATCCAGAGCTTGCACTATATTTTTGCATTAAAATGACCTCCCTTTTATAGGAGTGGATACATACGTGCATTGCTTGCTCACATGTTGGGTAATGCATCCTTGCCATGTGGCAGCACGCTCTTGTTTCATATCTTTTATCATACCTTGCCTTTATTGTTCTGCTCATGGTACCACAACTCTTAATACCTTCCCTTGGTGCCATAATGTATTGGCTACTGCAACGTGGCAAGATGTGAGTTACAAAAGAAAAAAATCCATTTCCTCGTGTTAGTGCATACATTGCTACTTAAGATGGTAAAGTGTGGTGTTACAACATGTGAATACCTTCCTAGATCCTTAAATAGCTACTCTTAGGTGAAGTAAAAATAGGTCTACTCATGTGGTGACATTTTACAAGCGTGGGCTAGGGTGGTAAGGTTGCCTTTGTCGCTCTTAGTACATTTTGTCGTTGCTATTCTCCTATTTGCTTGATGAAGACTTTGCGTAGTTGGCTTTTTTCTTCAGTCTGCAATCTTTTTCCTTGTGTCCCAGCTTCTAGCAATGGTTACGCTTTGGCCTGGTCTTCAATCTGTGATCACCCTGATAGTGACACATTCTTCTGTACTTCTTAGTTGCTTCGTTGAAGAGTTTTGGTTCTTTATAGTTGTTGCTGCTGTGAAGTAGTTTCCTTCAACTCCCTCTCTTTTTCAAGAAAGACGACACACATCCCTCAAGCGTTGGATCTAGAAGATTCTTTAAGGTTGTTGTCAATGCAATGTATTCCTAAGCATACTTTTAGGAGAATGGCATGTGCATCCTTTTCTGCTACTTGTTTGCATCTATGCCTTTCAATTGAGTCATGATACTTTTTATCTTGTTCACAAATTTTGTGCCAAGGATTCTTTGAAGTCCCTTTTGAAGCAATCTTAAGATGAATTACTTGATTCTTTGCTTTAGCTTGAAACACAAAGTTCAACTTATTCCATGCATCTCTTAGCATGTTCCTTGGAATCAAGGCTAAAACAGCATGTAGATAAACCAATGTCCTTGCAAGCACCAACTAAGAATGCAAGACATGTAGTGTGGAAGATATGCCACGCTCCAACACCCTTTGTATCTTACATCTCAATACACAAGAAGATAGATCTGGGAGAGAGAGGACTTAGATGTACAGCCCAATAGATCTCATAAATAGATATAGAAATCTGCACAAAAAAGTAGCTCGAAAATTGTATCAGCCTCTTGTCAGGCTCCAGTAGCTAGCTCTAGAGTGAGCTCTCAGGCTCCTTTCTCTTGCAGACTTGTGCTCTCCTTCTTGCTGAAGGTATGCACCAAGGACTTCCCTAGATGGATGAGGGACTGCTCCCTGACTCAACTGATTTGTGTCCCTAGACTCCTGATATCACATGCATCCCTATACTTGTGTGCATTGTGACACACTGGACTTGACAACAAGTGCATTATGTACAGCAGTAGTTTCTAAGATAGGCCATTTTTGTCGTATGCCATGCCCCACTGTGAGCCTAGTTCAGAGACAATCAGGCACGAGCTACATAGGTCAGTCCATGTTACTTGTACCCATTGGAGAACTCAGTAGGTTAGGTTGATCTTTCTTTAGTTTAGGTTTCAGCCGAGGATAGGAGCCCCAAAGGCAAGCCAAAATGGTTTAGAAAGAGGCTGGACTAGGCATTTCTTATAGGCATACCTGGTCACCTCTAAGTTGGCCAGTAGGGCTGGCTCAAGCTGGCCTACCAGCCAGACAACCAACCTGCCTGGTCGGCAAATCTGGCTGGCCAGGTTGGCTGGTTGCTTGCCTATTTAAGGGGCCCTTTGCCCTCCTTTTCCCTCAATGCAGTCTGCCAGCCTTTGCCTCAGCTCCAGCCCCTTGTGCTGCGCCAATCCAGTCCAGGAACAGCTGTACAACAGCCGTACAGCAGTGCCTGCCAATCGTGATTGGAGGGATCATATCCACGCAGCAGTTCAGCAGGGTTTTGGAGAGCATCAACATCAAGGTTTGGGTATTCTGTTTTAGCAGTCTTTTCCAGTTTACAATTCAGCACTTTATCTCTCAGCTTTCACTTAGTTTTCTCTTAGTTTCTTAGCCATCTCGCTCAGATCTCTTTGTCCAGATTCCTCTCAGTTGATCTCTCTCTCACGTAGTAACCATGCATCCCTGTGGACAACAGTAGCATCATCACTAGCCTCACAGAGTGTTCTACATCTACAGTGTGGACAGCATTGAGGTCTTAGTTATTGGTTGAAGCTGCCTCTCAGGTCTTTGGATTTGTCTAGTGTTCACAACGTTCTCTTTAGAGGTGCATTCCCTGCTCTCTAGAAGATTGTTTTCCATTATATTCCGATTCTCCAAGGTTAAAGCAAATTTCTCCCCTCTATTAGGGAGGGGGCCCTCAAAGGGTACAAGGACCCAATTGGTTGTCGACTCTCTATCTTATCTCTCTTTCATCTCTCTATGGTGCATAAGTGAAGACAGTTTGGAAGAAGAACTTGCTAAGATTACACGATCATTAACCATTGCATGGTACATTGGTATCAGAGCTTCGGTTTGTGATCCAGCTTGACTGCCGCGAGTGCTTGGTCGTGTTGAGATCTGGAAAGATCACACATCTGAGCGCCATGGATCAGGATAGAAGAGAAGAGTTCAATGAGACAGACTTCCAAGAAGACAAAGAAGCCAGAAAAGCATGCTTCCACAAAGCACTCAAGAAATGATGAAGAAGCCTATGGAGTAGAATTGACCTTAGCCCAAGTTGAAGAAAACTCATGGCAACTAGGAGAAAGTAGAAGACAACTGGACTTGACAAAGAAACTACTTGAGAAAAAGGAGGTAGGGGAGTCTCAAGAATCAAGAGGAGCCTTGGATTTCAAACAACTGTTCTTGTTGATGTGAGAGGAGCACAAAAACAAGGAGGCACTTCGACACACAGAGCTCGCCTAGACCGAGAGACAGCATAGACTTGATCAAGAGGCCATACTGCTTCAACACCAACAGGTGTTGGCCACTATGTACTCTAGCTTGAGTGAGTGAGGCTCCACATCGGCACTAGCCTCTGCACCATCGAAGGTAACTCTTCATGGTCCACCCTAAACTTCACGAAGTATGACAGTAAGTGTAACCACTCAGCCATCTTGCAATTAATTCAACAATTCGTCGCTTATTTCCTTTAGCACGATTTTAGGACGAGTAGGACAAAGTCCATCTCGCAGCCCCTCATCTTGTATCAAATCTTAAGTCATGTTTTTTGCCTCCGCAGTACATGCTTAATCTGGAGGATGAGTTCTCGTCTATCCCAGAATGGCTTGCGTGTGTTGTCCTACAATAGCAAGGTCATCATGCTAGCGTAGCATTGGGAGTGTCTGAAGACAATAAATTAAAGTAGTTCATCAGAGGTCTAGACCCAATGTATGCTTTTCAGTATGAAACTTTGACCCGCTTACCTACGAGCGGGCGTTGAACCTTGCTCAAAATTAGGAGATAATGTTGAATGGGGTAAAGCGCAAGCAATCGCCAAGACCCTGCAGCAGCCCTCTACACCCACGGACAAAGGCATGCAGCAGAAGAACACGCAGAATCAGAAGAAAGACCAGCAATTGTTTGGGGGGGAGAAAGAGAACAAGCCTAAGAAGACCCTAGATGAGAAAGCAAAGGAGCCCATTACGGGATGCTACCTACAACTCGACTAATAGAAACGGAACCAATCTGAAAACCGTTGTTTCTTTTGTCATCAGACCGTAGGACATGAGAAGAAGGATTGTCCCAAGTGTTTGGCCTAAAAGGTTGCCAAGGCACCAGCTTCGACTGTCGCTTTTGTGGTGGTTGTTCCAGCTGCTTTGACTTCAGCTACCAATTCAGTTTTGCATTCACTGAAGAGTTTGGGCAGATGGAGACCTAGTATTCGGAATATATTATAAGTGCAGACGACATTCGCTTGACCCAACAAATGTTGAGGCCATCACAATTGGGCTTTCCCTAACGGCTTAGGAGATCCGCTTTTTCGTGGGCCTTTGCCAGGCCTATAGTGCTTACACGGACGGATTTTCGACAGACGCAGCACCTCTCACAAACTTATTGAAAGGGGTGAAGACATGCTGGTAGAAGATTTCAATTACCGGACCAGCCTTACAAGCCTTCCATGACTTACTGCTGTTGGCTACCATAGCACCAATCTTAAAGCTAGCATCGTGGGATGATCCTTTCTTTGTCATCACAGATGCCAGTAACGTAGCCATTGGGGTAGTACTACAACAGATTGAGAGACTCGTGGCTTACTATAGTCAGAAGTTGAACCGCTCGTCGAGAAGAATTATTCAGTGTACAACAGAGAGTTACTCAGGGTAATTCATATGAATGGACTTTCACCGTTAAGGCATATCACCAAGCACTTACATGGCTTCAGGCAATGCCAACTTCATAGTGGATTGATTGGCAAGAATGATGGAGTCAGATATTTCAGCAGTTCGGGGGTATGGTAGACTATGTTTCTGGCAACAACCACCCCATTGTCCACGCTCTTAGTTGGAAGACCTCTGTCCAGACACTTCAAGCGTCCACGATGCTAGAGATACAAGGCAAGGACCTCGACAGTATGAAGGCACACATGGACTCAATAGAGTTCAGCACCCAATTTCATTTCACCATAAGTTTAGATCCATTCCACTATGCAGTAGAGGATGGGTGGTTTTTATACAAAAATAGGATTCGTGTGCTTAAAGACAAAAGACATGCACTTCTCCATGATGCCCACGACTTTCTTGTAGGTGGCCATTACGGCATCAATAGTACCTTGGAGAAGTTAGAGCGATTCTTTTATTGGCCAAGGATGTGGAAGGATCTTTATAGCTATGCTTAGCAAAAGTAAAGGTTTCCCACACTAAGGCGGCTGGTTTGCTCAAGCCATTGCCTATTCCCGGAGGTCCTTTGCAGGACAGCATGGATTTTGCGAGGCCACTTCCAGCATCAGCCGGTACGCGCAATACATAGTGCTTACCCATTATTAATCATTTGAGTAAATTTTGCATGGTTGTGCCTTGTAAACAGATGGCTAGTGTAGAGGATGTAGCATGCATGTTCATTCAATTTGGTATCCCATTGGTGGGTTGCCTCATACCATAACATGAGATAGGGACTCGAAGTTTACCTCTCATTTATGGAGGGCCTTGTTTGACAATTTTGGCACCAAACTACAGTTGTCCAACGCCTTTCATCAACACACACATGGACAAACAGAGATCTACAATCAGCTTGCGTTCGATGTGCTCAAGGCGACCGGCGTATTGTCATGATACTCAGTCAAACTGGGAGCATTATCTTCCTTTAGTGTAGGTCATTCTCAATGATACTCATTCATGGAGTGTTGGTCACACGCCTTAGGAAGTGGCCTTCGGCAAGCGGTTCGCATCACTTCTCACCAATGTGATTTCTCCATCTCTTGAAGCCAATAAGACGACAGAGACTATGGCGGAGATTATGGAGTGAGTCAAGGACTAGCTAGCTAAGGCACATGAGAAGAGATGTCACATTCATGGGTTTACTTAGGCATTATCAAACAGAAGTTGAAGCAGGGGACAAGTGATGCCCCGGGATTTCCTTTAATAGTTTTTGACCCTTCCCTATCATTAAGAAGATGAACGATGTCTCCATGAAGTTGCGGTTACCTAAAAGTTGGACTTCGCATAATGTCTTTCACGTTTCGTGTTAAAGCCATACATCGGACCAGCACTCAACCTTGTCTCAGACGAGCCACAACTTGAAATGATTGACGATGCAGAAAATTTCGAGCCCGCAAAAATTCTTCCCCACAAGTGGAAGCATGGGTTAGAACAACGTATCTGGGAGTTCTACACAAAGTTTCAAGATCGAGGAATCCATGAGGTGGTATGGTTACATGAAGGGTTCTTCCAAGAGTTCCCATAGATGTTGGTGGACTATTTGTAGGCGCTGCATCTACCGCCAAGCTAAGGAGGGAATGTCACATGCACCCTTGCTCTTGGGTGCATTGTGACACGCTGGATTTGACATCAAGTGCAATATGTACAGCAGTAGTTCCTAAGATATGCTATTTTTGTCAAGTCTATGGACAGTTAGGCATGAGCTACGTAGGTCAGTCTCCTTGCCTTAGGTTAGTCAGCCTAGGATAGGAGTCCCAAAAGGGCCCCCAAAGGCAAGCCAAAATGGCTTAGAAAGAGGCTGGATCATAGGTAGACGTGGCCACCTCTAAGTTGGCCAATAGGACTGGCTAAAGCTGGCCCTACTTGCCAGCCAACTAGGTTGGCCAATCTGGCTGGCTAAGTCACATGGTTGCTGGCCTATTTAAGGGCCCCTTTTCCCTTATCCAGTTTGCCAACCTTTGCTTCAGCTTCGACACCACACCCTATGCCGTGCCAATCCAGTTCGAGAACAGCCACAATCAGCCGTACAACAGCGCCTTCCAATTGCGATTGGAGCGATCGTATCCACACAGCATTTCAGCAAGGCTTTAGACAGCACCAAAGTCATTCGGTTTCACTATTCTTTTCCAGTTAATAGTTCAGCACTTCATCTCTTAGCTTTCTCTCAGTTTTCTCTCAGTTTCTCAGCCATCTCTCAGCTCTCTCCGTCCACATTCCTCTCAGTTCATCTCTATCACTCACGCAGTAACATTGCATGCCTGTGGACAGCACTAGCCTCATAGAGTGTTCTACATCTACAGTGTGAACAACATTGAGGTCCTGGTTATTGGTTGTATTCCAGTTCTCCAACTTTAAAGCAAATTATCCCATATATTGAGGGAGGGGCCCCTAGTGGGTACAGGGACCCAATCAATTGTGGGCTCTCTATCTCTAAACCCTTATCTCCTCTGTGTGTGTGTAAGCGAAGGCGACTCGCTAAAGGTTTGGAGAAGGTCTTTCTATGATACATGATCATTAACCCTTGCATGTTGTTGGAGATATCATAGCCAAAGAGTGTGTGTGAGATGTGTAGTACGAGGAGATCTAGTACTAGCTCATGTGTGGGAGTCATGTGTGAATGCCACGTGTCACTATGGGACTTATCCCATATGCATTTGGTGCTAGTGTGTGTGTGCAGCCCATATAAGGCTTGTACTTCACTTGTCATGTCATACTTGATGAATGAATGAAAGTCTAATTACGTCTTCATTTGAGTATCACTTGTTCACTCCCTAGCCTACGTCTCTCTCCCCCTCACACCATGTTTCGAACATGGTATTAGAGCAAGTTCACCCTGCCATACTTGCCACGTCGTCTCTGACCTAACCCTATGAAACCAAGCCTTCAATAAATTAAAGGGCAGTAAAAACTTACAAGTAACTAGTCAACACTATTACATCAACAACTCAGCAAAAGTATTGCCAGTAGATTGGGAGCTAGAGTGCCCCTTCACCAAGACAAAGACACAGTATGTGTTGAAAAATAGGAGGGAATGAATCACTCAAACCTCCACCCAAGATCTCTCCCACTCTTCTTGACACTCAACTCAGATAGATGCAATAAACACTCACTCAGAGATAACTTAAACGGAGAGAGAGAAAGAGTATATTCATCCACCGGATGGTGGGCAGAAACTGGCTCCAAGGGAGCAATACAAAACTCAGCCAAGTGCTGAGGAGAACTGATGGAACTCTCTCTGTCAGACTGAACCAGCTCTACGATGCTGTAGACATTGGACCACAAATGTCGGCGTGAACCAACTCAAGTGGTTTGCTGGCCCGAAACGAGGCCTCTTGTGGGAACTTATCCCTATGCTGCTGCAGGCAGCAACCAGCCCGTGTGCTGGTTGCCTATGATGTCAGCCTGGGTCTCTCTTTCCCAGCCCTCCTACCTCTCACTGCCCCTTGTCCCCTCAAAACGGGGGCTCACAGGTGGGCACAGTGAGTCTCTAACAGTATGTATATATGTACATGTGCATATACATATATATGTATGCATATAGATATAGATGTGCGTGTGTGGATATATATAGATATATGTATATACATATATAGAATGTAGATAGATGTATAGACATATACATATCTATATATGTATATACATATATCATACATACATAGGTATGTGTGTGTGTGTACATATGTACATATACGTACGTATACATACATACGTCCATACACACATACATTTATATGTGTATATATAGCTGTACAAAACATCTGTAAATATGTTTGAACAAATCAAGGGCTTGACATTAATGTACAAGGTTTGTGTGACACTCGGAAATGGAAGCTTGTATGGGCATATGTTAATGAGTTACAGCCTGATATAGTGGCTCTAAAAGCACAATCAGCATATGTATGCAGGCATGACTAGTCATTATGCTGGTTATGATATCTTTTATGCAGGAGAGCATTCTTTTTCAGGTGTTGCTTTTCTTGTCAAGCATGCGATGCCCTTAAGCATGCTTTATTGCAAATGATTAATAGTGCCTGGCAAAACCAGCAAATGCCAGATTCTTGGAAGAAAGGGCTGGTTAAGCTCATTCCCAAGAAACATCTTTGTGAATCATTTGCTTATTGGAGGCCCATTACACTCGTGCTAGTGATTTATAAGATGATTGCTAAGATGGTGGTTGATAGAATAAAAAGTTTCTTGCATGATGGTCAACATCCTTCCCAATATGGCTCTATTCCTCACAGGCACGTCACTGATAATATTGGAAATGCCTATGTTGGGATAGAATATGCAAAGTATACCCAGCAGGATGTACTCTTGCTGCAAGTGGCCATTGCCAAAGCTTTTGATACTGTGCAGTGAGATTTCATCTCGCTGACTATGCAATCCTTGGGATTTGGGAATAAAATGCAACATGTTATCTATTGGCTCCACAGTGACAGTAAAGCCATGTGCATTTTATCGAGAGATGTTTCTGATCATTGGACTTTATATCGTTCAGTGAGACTGGGATGCGCTCTTAAAGCTTTGCTCTATGCAATAGCTACTCATCCGATGCTTTGCTATATTGATCATCTTGTGGCTACAAATGTCTTGCATGGTCTACAGATACATAGAAGAAAGCCCATGATTGCCCAAGCTTATGCCGATGATTCATTCTTTACTCCCATGAACACAGAAACTGATGTCTCGCAACTCATAAAGGCTTTATCCTTGTAAGGATTAGCTGCTGGTTAGCAAGTAAACTTTCAAAAGTCCAAGCTTCTACCTTTGCATGCTAAGGATTGGCATAGCTCTTTGTGGCTGGGGGAAATTGTTTTGCCCAATCAGCTTGTTCGTCATCTTGGCTATCCTTTGGGATGGACCATCACTAGCCTTCAGAAAACAGATTGGGTACTTGTAAAGCTTAGGAAGAAACTAGAGTATTGGAAGTTAGCCACTTGGCCTCTTCATGTTCGACTCCGAATTGTGCAATCAATCTTGGTGGCTTATATTCAATTTCTCTTGCCTTTTATGATGTTTGATATTTCTTCTTTCATGTCCACTCTTATGGAGACTTTCTCGTGCTTGAAGCATGGCCATATGAGTATCAAATTATGGTCATAAAAGTATCAAATTATTATGTGTTCCCCAAAGATACACGGTGGCTTGAACATATCGAATATTCATATCCATATTTTGGCACACAAGGGCAAAAATGATGCTGCAATTTTTGCAGGGTGACCAGCCTTGGGCTGCCATGTGTCTCATTTACTTTTGCGGTTGACCACTCCTGCCTTTGGGCACTAGCATCCCACTCCATGGCATGGTTGTTAAGACACTCGTGTCTTATCGTAAGACACTTAAGACACCTTTAGACACTCTTTTTTTTTTTTTTTTTGGGTGGGTGCGGGGTAACAACAACATTGAGTTTGACTTAGCCATGCTATCATCGATGGTGACTTTGGATCTAGCAGTGGCAGTGACCTCGTAGATTCGGATTAGGATGAATCTTCAGAGATTTGAGTCTTGAGAGTCGAAAGTTTCCTTTCAATTATATGTATCGAGATGCAGATTTCATTCATATCACATGTGACAAGATTCAATTGTCCATTTAAACCTTTAAGTACTCAATACTTGCGATCTCTTGAGTCACAAGTCTTAACTATAAGTTTTAAGTCTTGAGTGACAAGTCTTAACTATAAGTTTTAAGTCTTGAGTGACGAGTCTTGACTCTTAACTACATTGTACAAGTGCCTTCTTGCATTGTTTAAGTGTAGCTTATTGTACTTCTAGAATCTAGCAGCGAGCTATGCTAGCAAGTTGTACATTTGTATACTTATACATATATTAATTAAATATTTATTATTATAATCACAATGGCGTGTCTTACGTGTCTTATCTTTAAGACACTTTAGACACTCGTGTCTAAAGCGTGTCTAACGTGTCGTGTTTTAATGTCTTACAACCATGCTCCATGGGATTTCATTACAATTAAGGATGTCATTTTGATTCTAAAATGTTCTTGGCCTGAAAGAAGATTCTTTTCATCTCAAATGGCATGCTCGTCTGAGCTTGCACTGGTCAAAGGCGTTTGATCGTCCCCTTTCTCTACACGAACCCAAGCCCTCATATTTCATTTCATCCAAAGGAATTACACTTGGTTGTGATATACTTCATGATGACGATACTTTATTGTCTTTTCCTTTGGCAGTCAACCAGTATGACTTGAGAGGATGCACTATCCACCCCTTTGGCACTATCTTTCTCAAATGCTTCATTCCTTTTTCACAATACCCAGGTTGGAGCTTATGTATCACCTTATTGATTGGTCCTTGCATCGCCAGGGTTCTTCTACCCGCCCTTTACGCCTAGCTGATATCTCATTGGCTCGTTTATACAACGTTTGATGGCTCCTCCTTGGATATCGCATCATGTGAATCTTTAAATCATAATGCCAAATGGTGGCGTAAAAGATTGCAACAACTCTGGTCCTGCAAACTTCCACTTCGCCAACAAGTTTTTCTATGGCACTTTTGGCCAACTCTTGGCACGTAGACATATTGCTTTGGCCCGTAGACATATTGCTCCTGCTCTATGCCACATATGTTTGGCTCCCACGAATCCTTGCTCCATCTTTTTCGGAATTGTCCTGTCACCCATGATTTCTTGCTATTTCTTCAACAGCGCCTTCAAGCTCGCTTTCCAACTATTTCCTTTGGCAAGCTTTTCTGGATCTTTGGCATTCACCCACGGTGAGCTGAGTTTGATCTATTCCTCATATGGGTTCGATATTGGGCACGAGCACTCTAAACTCTGTGGAAAGAAAGGAACCACAGAGTCTTTCGAGAGCCTACTTCTTCCATGTTCTACTATTTCTAGATGTCACTCAGACAATCATTTTATGATTGCTTGTCTATTCGTTAGATAGATTACGCTGTCTACTTGTCCTATAATGAAATTTTTTGATCTGATCTCCAATTTGGAGACAACCTCTTCTTAATATAAAGATACATGGATTTCAACACACACACAAAATGGTGTGTGTATGATTACTCTGTTTACTTGTCTTATATTGAAATTTTCCGACACATTCCTGGTTGTACCAATGGTCCCCTATTTGGGGACTACTGCTTGTAATATAAGCATAATGGACTTCACCAAAAAAAAAAAGTAAAAAGTGTGTGTTTTGTGTGTGTGTGTGTGTGTGTGTGTGTGTATTCGTATGTTATGGAGGACAAAAACTGCTATGAAAGCATTGAGACTTATGAAGATGGAAATGGTGTGCTCTCCTAGGATGCATGGGGGACTTAATGTTCTCAATATCAGATATCATGTACTTGCAAGGAAGGCGACTATGCTCCATACTTTTTTCCGTCAACAACAGCCATGGACTTGTATGATAGCATCGTAGGGAAGATTCATGGCTGCCCTTTCTCTACTGCTCTGATACTTGACTGGAAACAAGTACTTTCCAAGGTCAAATGGGCTCCTGATAATCGCTCGGGGACAAACTCAATGAGGAAAGAAAGTATTCATTAGAGTGTCATCTTTGACATTCCACTTGCTTTACAGGAACCTGTTCGGGCATATAATCTCATGAAATTGGGAATTAGATACATCAATGATGTTGTAGATGATCAGGGCTATGTCTTATCTTTTCCTCAGGCCACTGCCTCCTATGCATTGGGAATGCATCATAGGTCGATATGGAAGAAAATTGCTGATCTCTTACATCCTTTTCTACCTATTCCTCCTGTGGCTGACACAGACAGGCTTATGGATTGGCAATTGCACCCTTCTGCTACATGCTCTCATCCTGTTCCTCTGCCTGCTTTGACCTCCATCAAAGCCTACAAGCTTCTTCAGCCTGCTCCATGGATTCAGCAATATGCTAATACTCTGTGGCATATCAGGCAGCCCCTCTCATGGTGGCGGAAGAATCTCCAGATATTATGGAGGTGTAAAATGCCTTTGAAACAAAGACTTTTTCCTTGGAGATGCATGACCGGCACATTGTCAGTGGGAATCACACTTGCCAAACGTCACATTGCACCATCCACATGTCTACGGTGTCAGGCTCCTTCCGAGACTGTCCCTCATTTGCTTTGGCACTGCCAGTCTTCTCGGAATCTCCTTGGGAGAATTTCAGATCTTCGGCTCCGTTTCCCGAGTCACAGATTTGGGAAACATTTTTGGTTATTTGGCAGATTTATGAGGTCTTTGTCTCAATATTCCCTATTTCTCTCATGGGTGAGATATTGGGCTCTTTGAACACTCTGGAATGAGCATAATTTGGCATACTTGGGCCGCCAGATTCACAAGTCATATGAATCTTTCAGAGCCTCATTGCGGCAATCCTTATATGATGCCTGCCATGAGGGTGATATACATGCTTCTTGCATAGAGCTTTTCTTTCTATGCTTCTGATCTTTGGGATACTCTCCATTTTGGAGACTTCCCATCTTGTAAATTTATGAGAATATAAATACAATGCACTGGATTTTACCAAAAAAAAAGTGTGTGTATTCGTATACATATACATGTACTATCATGTATGTATATGTATGTGTGTATACACATATGTACAAAGAGACAGACGTATGTATGTATATGGATACATGCCTATGTATCTATGTATGTGCCCTTTCAAATTGATCATCAATACACTAGCAAGAAGTGCCACCTCCTTTTGCAACCCTTCGTAGGCCACTCCTATGAAGTGTGTCATGACAATGACGTGTAAATTCTAAAGGTATGTTGTAAAACAGTACCACCTCCTTTTTAGAGCCTTCGTAGGTAATCTCCAATGTACCCTTTTCATATGTTTTTTATAGGTTTCCTTGCTAGTTTTGTTAATAGACCTTCTGCTCTCAGTTGTTAACTTCAATGACAAGCTTCAAATGAGTTGGATTCGTACCTATTTTACCAAGGCTTGAATTAAATGACTAACGTATCCCAACGTGAAGATACGCTCTCTAATCTTATGGTTTAGATCGTATGTGATAGCTTACGTCTGAACTTGGTGTTACAATTTTGGCAGCCAGGACGACTGAAAAAATAAAATGCACCGAGTTTTCATTGAATTAATCAAAAAAAGAATACAAACCGAGCCAAAACGGTCTTCTGCGAAGTGGCTAAATAACACGGACAGGACAAGCACTTACGTATGTGTTTGCTTTCCAAACTTACCTGCCTTTGTAATTTGCAATACCCGCTCCCCCGATACAAGACGCCTTTCTACATTATTGGTGATCTCAGCTTCATTATCTTCGTCTGCTGCATCGACATCCCATGAAGCCAAGGCAAGCCGTCTACGCTCAAGTTGCCTCAACTCGACCGATCGCCACTTATCATACCCTGATGAACCGCCGAAAGAGGTTTCGAAAGCTCTGTAAAAAGAAGCGGGCAGATCACCCGAGCTGAAATTTGCGGTGCAGGAAGAAGAGGATGTAATTAATAGACTTTGAAAGACTTGCTGGATAGGAAGGAAGCAAAAGCTCATGGTGCCAAACTTCTCAGCAGCGACGTTAGGGCAAACAAGCATAATCGGGCAGCCTTCTACTTGCTGATAATAAATGTGGAAGGTAAGAATGTAAGAAGGCAGCGAGCCATTCTCACGTGCAGGTTTCACAAGAGTGCGTCTTTGTTTTACATGCTGGGAGAAAGAGACTGAGCTTAAGGTTCATTAGCACCTTCTTTTTGTGAATTTTTTAAAAATTTAATCTACTTAGAATCTCAAACTACCTTTTATGGAGATCTCTTTTACCTTCAAGGCTAGCAGGCATGGCAAGGTCTAATTGGAGATGAGAAAAAGACTTGTTTTCGAAATTAGCATTTGGATTTTTATCATTAGGCCAAGTTGCACTTGCTATCCCACCTTCTCCCCCGTCCCTCTTCCCCCCCCCCTCTCTCTCTCTCCCCCCCGTCTAATTGGAGATGAGAAAAAGACTTGTTTTCGAAATCAGCATTTGGATTTTTATCATTAGGCCAAGTTGCACTTGCTATCCCACCTTCTCCCCCGTCCCTCTCCCCCCCCCCCCCTCTCTCTCTCTCTCTCAACAAAAGAGTCAACAGGAGTGGTTTGGCAGCAGCCTCCACTCCAATGACGAAGAGCTCTGCAGGAAGTACAAGTATGAAAAACTCTTTTTCTCTAACACCAACTAAAACAGGTACTCTGCAAATGACAGTCGGAGATGAGCCACCCCCCACCATTTTAGATGGACAAGCAGTCCCTTTTATTCCTGTTCAAGGAAACATTTTAGCAGCCCCGCTCATGTCAGTGCAAGGAGCTACAATAGACAATTTTCCTAATGAATCTGGAATTTGGGCGTTTCTAACAGCTCTGCAAAGCACATTGGATCGCCAACAGCAAGAGATACATGCACTCTCTTTGAAGTGCCAACACTTACAGTACAGAAATAAAGATTTGGAGCAAAAGGTGGCCATACAAGAGAGCTCCATAAACAGTTTGGAGGAAAAAAATATCAGTCAAGAGGAAAAATTATGTGAGCTGGAACAGACTTTGGAAAAGATGAAAGAAAATACGGCACCACAGCCTCAAATAGAATGCAAGCCACAGACAAACACCTCAGTGACATGGGCAAATATAGTAAATGGACATGCCTCGCCAGATGCACATCTAGACAAGGGGGAAAAATCAGAAGATAAGATAGATGTTGATGAGTATAGAGAGAGAGAAAAAAGATCACAGAACATTGTCATACGAGGTCTAGTAGAAAAAGAAAAGGAAACACCCCTCTCACTTGCAAAGGATGTAGGGGACTTTTTTGTGGAGCACTTTGCCATGCAAGAGGTTGTGGTCTTTGGGGCACACAGAGTAGGGAGAAAGAGAGATGAAAATTCGAGTTAGCGAGCAATTGTTTGCACCATGCTTGACCCGCACAAGAGAGAAATCATTTTGGACAGCAGCAAGATTTACTTAAAGGGAACATCTTTCTACGTGACAGAAGACCGCACCCCCAAGCAGCAAGAAGAAAGGAGACGTATGTATGAGGCCCGAATTAAAAAAAAAGAGCAAGGAGCTGAACAGGCCCTCTAGGAACACGCGGCCTATGGAACCCAAAAGAAGTTGAAGATCATGTTTTGGAATTGTAGAGGTTTCCCTTGGCATAAAGGGGCTGGATTGAATGAAGTTATGCATGATGCAGACATTATTTTTCTCGCAGAGACTTGGGAAAGGGACATATGCAGAATTCCTAATGGATACGTGGTGCACTCCATCTGGCAAAAGCAAGTTGGCCTACGAGGGCAAGGAGGGGTAGCATGCATATACAAGGAGCATATACAAGACATGATTTCCATAGCCAAAGATGACATCCACAAACGCTTCATATGGATCATGGTAAAAGGAATGCACTCACCACTTTACATTGCAGGGTGCTACATTCCTCATAGAGAATCTCCCTTCTACCAAAGACATGAGGTTGACCCAACCCAGCCACTTGGAGACATGTGCTTGGATATAGCTATGTTCAACAAAAAAGGAAATGTTTTGCTCATTGGTGATTTCAATGCACGGATAGGAGATCTACAGTTTCACTATCCCACTCAGCAAGAATACATCAAGGAACATGAGATAGACATTGATCCCATTTGGTGTAGATGCTCGAAGGATAAGGAAGTGAATGCACATGGTAGGGCATTGGAGCAATTGATGAATGGAATGCACATGTTGGTGGTGAATGGCACAGCCCTTTTCCCAAAATCAAATACCCCTACTTGTTTCCCTGCCAGTGGAGGGGCTAGTGTGATCGACTATGCATTGATTGGTTTGGAAGCTTGCCATCTCATTCACAATTTCTCACTTGGCTCAAAGTCCCCTGATTCAGATCACACACCACTATATGTGGAGCTTAATATATTACTTGCCAAGGCAACTTTAGAAGAGCGCAAAACAGTTGAAGGCAACTATCATATAAATGAGGCAAAGAAGGTGGAGTACGCTGAAACTCTAGAGACGTGTCTGCTGGGAAAACAGAAAATTGGGTGGACAGAATTGAAAAATGCTATTCTCACTACAGCCAAGTCAGTTTTGGGGTACAAAAAGAGCAATAAAGAATGCAAGAAAGGGCTACCATACAATGTTTGGTTTGATGCTGAGTGCAAGGCAGCTAGGAATGCACTAAAGGGGATCCCAATGGGGGATGAGAAAAGAGCAGCTGAGAAACAGCTCCATGCACTTACACGTAAAAAAAGACGTGCACATATTGTGAACAAGGAATGGACTGATGCAATTGATTTTATCAAGCATCCTAGAAGAGCATGGAAAGGAATTAAACAAAGGTCAAATGACATTATGGGAGATTTTACAGAAACACAGATGCTGGAATATGCTCAACAGCTCTACACACATCCCAAGGCTCGGCCCATGGTGAGCATACCTCTCAGCAGTAATACTCAGGGTCTTTTCTCATTGAAAGATGTACAAGATGGCCTCAAGAAAATGGTAAATGGAAAGGCAGCAGACACTCTACACCTAGTGGCTGAACTCATTAAGTGGACCAATGAGCACACGCAAAGGCACATAGCAATGGCACTAAATCAGGCTTTGATGAATGGTTTCCCAATAGAATGGCAAGAGAATTGGATCAAACCAATCTACAAAGGGGGTGACCGCAATCAATTAACAAATTACAGAACAATTATGGTATGTTCCACTCTAGCCAAACTATATAGCACAATAGTAGAGGCAAAATTGAGTGCTTGGGCAGAGAAAGAAAATAAAAGAGCAATGGGACAAGCTGGTTTCAGACCAAAACACTGTACAGTGGATCACCTAGTCACTCTTCGAGTTTTGATGGAGGAAAGCCGCCTCAAGGGGAAGCCACTCTTCTGTTGTTTCATTGACTTTAAGAAGGCATTTGATACAGTGCCTAGGGATGTGCTATGGGAGAGAATGGAATGCATAGGGGTGCCCGAGGAAATAAGGTTTGCTATCTTTAGACTTTATGAGAAAGTAAAATGTCAACTAAAATGTAAGGATGGGATGTCACAAGAGTTCTATAGTAATATGGGGGTAAAACAAGGATGTCCGCTCTCACCCACTTTGTTCGGCCTATGCATTGATAGACTTGAGGAGTTGGTGAATGAAGAAGCATGTAAAGATGAGTTATATAGCCCTCATCTAGCAGGTCTCGTGATTTGGTTGGTTGCTTCTTTACGCAGATGATGTGGTTGTTTTCACTGATAGTGAAAGTAAGATGCAAAAAATGATGGATATCTTCAGCATATTTTGTGCAGAGAGTGGGATGGCTATTAATGTCAACAAAACTAAACTCATGATAGTCAAGACTATACAGCCAAGCAGCCCCCTCCAAATCTTATATAAAGGACAACCCATTGAGACAGTGCACTCATTCAAATACTTGGGTATTGAAATCCCCGCCAATAATAGATGGAACAGTTGTGTGCAACGGAGACTTGATGCAGGATGGGCAAAATACTTCCAATTTGAAAATGAGTGCAACAATAGCAATACGAGAAGGTGGCAAGTACGAAATATGATCTTTGGGGCATATGTGATACAGACAGTACTCTACGGAGTAGAGGTATGGGGTGGGAGTATATCTCCATCAACGTGGAATGAGATAGAGAAAATGCAAAAGTCTTTCATTAGGAGGCACTTGGGCATCAAGGCTACTACACCATACTCTTTGTTACTCCTAGAGACAGGATGTATACCCATAGAGCTACATGCTCTGAAGAGAGTACTCAGATACATCACAAAGGTCAAGTGCATGGATAATGAAAGGCTACCAAAGAGAGCATGGAATGAAAGTCAGAAGCTTCAAAAGACAAACAAGGGCAAGATTTTGACATCCGGATGGGCACAGGACCTAAAAAAATGGTTCAAGAAGTGGGAAGTAGAAGAGTATTTAAACTACTCTTCAGAGGAGATTGATGAAGAGGCTTTTCATTATGACCTGCTGAATGCACTACACAGGAAATGGCAAACAGCAGAAAACAAAGATAAATTTGAGTACTATCGCACATATATCAACCCCGAATATTGGTCAATTTATACAGGAAGGGAGACAACAACGCAGAAGTACATATGTACACCTATAGCAGTGCATAAACGGAGGGCTTTAGCCTCACTTCGCACCCGATCACACCAGCTGCAAATAGAAACAGGGGGATGGAAAAAGATGCCAAGGGAGAGTAGAATATGCCAACTATGTGATCAAGGTATGGTTGAAACAGAAGAACACATGGTAATGATATGCCCTCACTATGCACACATTAGGGAAGAGTTCAATCACCTCCTTGAGGGACATAACAAACTGGCTGATTTGCTGCATAAAGGGTCACCTTCAGCTTTAGGAACATTTGTGTATAAGCTCTTCAAGCATAGGAATCCACCTGAATCCTAGAAGGTGGTTTCTCTTTCCACCCTCCCATCTTCGGGAGGAGCTTTCATGTACTTGTGATATTGTATTGCTCAGGTCCCATAGGCCGGTTTTGGTCTTCAGAGGACGATAATATATTCTTCTTCTTCTTCTTCTTCTCTCTCTCTCTCTCGGCAAGCCACATGAATGAAATTCATCTTTTTATTGCCTAGGTGGGTAGGCATGCTATGGTTTTTACCCCTAATCTTGAAATGCATCTAGCTCTATCGAAATGACTCATTGTTGTATCTACCTTATAGATTCACATTTTGTTGCTTCATCTATTAATCTAGTTCATAGCTTTTTTTTGTCTTAATGCACGTAATGTTCAACTCAAAGCTCAACCTGAACCCTACTGTTTTATCTTTTTTTACTCTTTAGAGTAAAATCATGGACATGTGATGTAATACACGTTCTATCACTACACGATGTCAAGTGTAGCTCTTTTATTATTAAGTTTGAGATGGCTAACGGTTGGCACTTTTGGGGAGATAAAGTCATCGATAAGGCAACTCGCATGAGCTCGTAAGATTTCGTTTCGATAACACAAAAGTCAATATCACTACAACATATAAGGTATTGTGACTTAAGCTATGAACACAACAATCTTGGTGTTGTCATCCTTCTATATTGCATCCAACATGGTCATCACCATGCATCAAAAGAGAGGTCTAGCTAGTTCCTCATAACGTTAATATCTCAAATATAACAAAATAGTTTTTAACCCCCCAAATTTGATAATGCAAGTAAATGCAAATATTTACGCGCGTGTGTGTGTGTGTATTTTCTTTTACTGTTTCTGATGGATAGGGCATTGGCTCTTTTTTAGAGCACTGCTGCCCTATTATAAAATGGGTGTTTCATAATATAATGTTCTTAGTTTCACCCCAAAAAAAAAAAAATGTGTGTGTGTGTGTGTGAGATATATAGATAGATACATATACAAATGTGTGTGTGTGTGTGTGTGTGTGTGTGTGTGTGTGTGTGGTGTCAGAGTGTGTGTGTGGTGTGTGTGTGGTGTGTGTGAGCGAGAGGAGGAGCTCCTTCGACGAGCTATGGTTTCCTAAAGGTTCTCGTGCCCTTCTGTCCAGGTCCCGCGGCTGCCCGCAGTATTCCTACAATTAAGTTCGTTGCTCCAGGTTCCCGTGCCCTTCTGCCCAACTCTCCTCGCTGCTCTATTAAAACTGTTTTGACCCAACCGCTCCAACGTCGCCATCCCTAGTTTGGTTTCTACCCAGTCTGTCTCATACTGGTTCCTCTTGTCTAGTTCACATCCTGTCTGTTTATTCCATCTCTCGCTTGGTTCATGGCCAGACTGTCTATTCCATTTCTACTCACTATTTGCCCCGACTGTGATTTTACTGCCCCGTTTGTTTATTTCGTCTCGACCCTCATCTCCCTCTATTTCATAGTTTCTTAACCGACTGCAATTTCAGTGCTGAATCTTTTCTATTGTACTGACTATCTTCAACATGACAGAAACAAATAAGCATTATGCAAAGAGGGCGTTCTCTCCAGAACCCAAAAGACAGTCAAGGGAGACTCTGCCCCCCCTAGCCCCTTCATCTGAAGATGCTTCCTATGTGTTTGACATGCTGAATGAGGAATTTCAACAAAGTAGAAGAGAATGGATGCTGCTTGCTCCTCCGTAACTCACTTACAAAATGAAGTTGCCTTCTCTTGTGCATCCTCTGAAGAAGTTCTCCCAGACTGCAGCAGTCATCATCTTTTTCTTTAGAAACTACCTTTGGCTAATGATGTGGGACATTGGGTTAATTCCCTATTAGGTGGCTGCTATGTGGAAGGAGTTTATTTTGCCTCTCGAGGATTTTATGAAGTTCATCTCTTGGATGCCTTGACAAAACAAAAGATGCTTAAAATGTCCCCTTTGTTTTTTGGCCGTCAGATGGTGCATATCATGCCTTGGTCTCCTAATAACTATCAGAATCTCATCAAGCACCATTGCCCTGTATGGGTTGAAGTGGTTGATTTCCTAGATTATATGAGGACGGAGCTTCCTAGCTTAGCTATGACATTGGGACAAGTGATCTGTCCCCCTCGTCCCACAGGTAATAAAAATCGCTTTTGCATCTTATGGGATACTGATAGACCAACCCCTCCTTCTATTGCTATTGAGATTGAGGGTGTTAATCTGGGAAAGAAATATTTCACTTTGAAATGGGGGATTTTTGCTGGAGCTTGTTTTTCTTGTCTCACAAGTTTGGACACCTAGCTTCTAAGTGTCCCTCTATCCTTCATCCTCCTCCTCCAGCTGTGCCATTCCCCAGCCATCTAATAAAGGAGGTCAAAAGACTTATGTGGAAAAGACAGAAGCCAAAGGGGCAAAGCCTTCAGTTCATACAGGGAGTCAAGTCATTTCAACTCAAAGTAAGGATAAAGGAAAGGGCAAGCAAGTGGAAAATAATTCATCTTCTCATGAGGGATGCCTGCAAAGAAGACAGTGCCTCTCAAACAAAGACCTCTTCAATCCCGTAATTGGGATGCTTTTGCTCCTTCTTTGGTCAACCATCTACCTCTTATGATAGCCCAATCTCAAAGGCATGGATCAATGTAGTCAAGAAGGGTATTCCGCTTTGTGAAGCAGATGATCTTGTCAGGAAATGGATTCTGAGGGTCAGCAAGACCCTGAGGCAATGGCAGAGGCCTGATGACTCCTTTTCTTTATGAGATTTACTTATTCCTTGTACATATTTTCATGCGTGCTTCTCTTAAATGTGTTTCTTATAATATACAAGGCCTCTACAACCCGAATAAATGGAGGCTCCTTCGGCACTATGTAAATACAACTCATCCAAATGTTGTGTGTCAGCAAGAGCATAATCAGCATTCTTTTGCTGGCCAGCATGGGTTCTTTTCACGATATGATATATTCTATGCATGCTCTGATCAATTCTCTGGGGTGTGCATTCTAGCCAGACATGATTTGCAACCCTGTGTAGCATATAATGGTCTTTGTGGCCGATGGATGATTATCCAATGCATGATCAATGGATAGATTTTTGAAATTGGCTCCTTGTATGCCTCTCAAACTTCAGCTTGTAGAGCTCGGATGTGGGATACCATAAAGCAATATCCTTGGTCCACTAATGCTATACTTTGTGGTGATTTCAATAATTCTCCTCACTGGAAGGACAATACGACTCATAAATCCCAATGCTGCCCTCTGAAATTCAGCAATGGGAAGATATGATTTCATCACTTCATACTGCAGATTTATGGACAGCAACTCACCCTTCAATTTTGGGCTTTACATATCATCATAATGCTTTTACAAAGTATTGGGCCAGGCTTGACAGATGGTATCTTATTCATGCTCAGCAATATGATGATTATGCATGTCAAATGTGGACTGACAATTGTCTCGAACCTTGGAGATTTTTTGGAAAACTAAGCTTCATAAAAAAGCTTTGAGGTTGCTCAAAATGGACCTGCTTTACTCTCCAAAGATGCATGGAGGTTTGAATATTCTAAACATCATATTTCATGTGTTGGCAAGAAAGGTCACTATGCTCATGACTTTTTTTCAGCAAGAGCAGTCATGGTCTATTATGTTGGCGTTTTTGTGTGGCCAGATGTGCACAAATGCTTATGGGCATTGCTCGTTGATCCATGGGAAGTAGTACTTGGCAAGTTTCAAGGTAAAATACTTGGCTGTCCATTTTCTACTGCCTTGATTCAGAATTGGAAGCAGGTGCTCTCTCACATTAAATGGTCTCCCCGTCATGCTTCTATAGCTTCATCTCTTCGACTGGAAAGCCTTCATTGGAGTGCTTTTTTTTACTCTCCTCTTGTTGTACAACAACCAATCAGGGCTTATAATCTCATGAAGTTGGGCATTCGGCTCATTGATGATGTGGTTGATATTCAGAGGCATATTCTCTCTTTTTCGATAGCTTGTCAACAATACAATCTTGGGATGCATCATAGACCCATATGGAAAGTTATTGCAAATCTCTTACTCCCTTTTGTTCCGATTCCACCATTGGAAGTAAGAGATAGGCTTCAAGATTGGCATCTTCAGTCTTCAAGTCCAGGCTTATCCTCTCAACCCTTGCATTTACTGGTAGATTGATTTTACCTCCTCCATGGATTGCTCATCATGCCAATTCTCTTTGGCATCTGAATAAGTCTTTATCTTGGTGGAAAGCAAAATTGAAATTAATATGGAAGTTGAAAATGCCATTAAAGCAAAGACTCTTTTGGAGATGCATTGTTGGTATTTTTCTAGTGGGAGTGAAATTGGCTCAAAGAAGGATTGCCTCTCTCTTTGTCCAAGATGTCATCATGCTCCTGAGAGTATTCAGCACTTATTGTGGTTTTGTTCATATTCTAGAGACCTTCTGGACAAGATCTCCTATTTTT